>NW_025335873.1:4057004-4288865 GCF_004798865.1 Varanus komodoensis | reverse complement strand
AGAGAGAGAGAGAGAGAGAGAGAGAGAGAGAGAGAGAGAGAGTCTACGTGCAAGAAAAGAACCTTTTGGAGTTGCATTAAAATGCAAATGGGCAACCAGGAAGCGAAGAATGGATAGGGACAGCTGAATGCTAATTGTCACCAGTCCAAATAATAAATAAGTAAATGGAATGAAGGGCACAAGGTTATGCAAATTTAAACGGCAAGGGGGTCCAAAGCTCCCATCACTCTCTTGCTGGACATACAGGAAGCTGCAGGCCCCTTTTCCATCTAAACTCAAAGGATTCTGGCTGAAGGTTTGGGCTCCTACGTCAGTTATGTGAGAATTAAACCCACAGAACTAAATGGGGCTCAGATCTGAGTAGACAGATCCTGAATTCTGCAGCTCCTGAAAAGCACCTTGAAACTTCGGCTGGGGCAAACAGTTGCAGAAGGCTCATCGGCTGGCAAGGGGCATTTTGCATTAGAGCCAGACTTGGCCACCCATAGAGCAGGTTCATTGAAATCAACGGCGAAAATGAGGCCCTGATCCGTTTTGCTGCCTGGGTGGGAAGAACCTCACTCGCTGTCCCCATTCCCAGGGTCATGCCTGGGCCTCAGAAGGCCCAGGATGTGCCAGTGAGAGACACAGATCTGTGCTCCACGCGTTGGATGCACAGGTTCTTCCGTGTTAGAGGCTTATGTGCTTCTGACTTGCAGGGATGCCACCCAAATGTTGCGTTTATGCCCTTTTCCAGGATACAACCAAGCCCTTGAATGCCGCTCATCAAGGCAAGGGTGGCAGCTAACCAGAGCCTGTCAACCGACTTTCCTGCCCCCCAAATGCACACGCAGGGGAGGCCAGAAGATGCCAAGGCTTCCTCGGGGAGTCACCCGCTCACAGACGTGCGAAACTCGTTCTTCCTGCCACTGCAGCGAGCAGTGTTTCGGGGCACAGCCACCACACCCAACAGCGGGCACCCTTGATGCTCCTGACCTAGATTCTAGAAGAACAAGGAAATGATGCTCGGAGAGCAATGAAAATGGGTGGGCTTTGCTTGCATTTCACTGGCACTTGGGGACTCCGCCTGCTATTCCAGGTGCATTCATACGAGGGAAGAAAACGTCATCTTGGGGTTGTTTGAAAGGAATGCAGCAAGTTAAACAGCGGGTCCTGCTTTCATTTCATTTCATTTCATTTCTCTGCTAATCTCCCGAACTGAAAGAGTTTCAGAGAGCGCCTGCGCCAGCTCAGAGCTTTCGGACTCGCTCGGAGATCGTTTTCTCTGAGGCGGGCCGGGTAAATAACCGTGGCAGGCCGTCCCCGGGCCGTAGTTTGAGGACCCATGCTCTGACACATACTGCAGTGTCGCTGCTTGCCTGACTTCCAGAGGAAGGACGTTCCTGCGCAATGGGGCCACCACAGTGAAGTCTCTTCCCCAGATGGACTCCAGTTGAGCCATGGGTCTGTGTGCAACTATCAGGAGAATGGATCTAGGAGCAGACCCCAGACTCCGAATCTGCTTTTTCAGACAGAATGCAACTCTATCCAGGATAGGATTTTATGGTGTGTTCACTCCTTGCCATGAAATGTATCAGATGTCGATTTCTGTTTGTCGAACCATTGTTAGCAGAGCATGAAAAGAGTGCTACACACACAGTTTTCCTGGTCAGGAGACAACTCATCTGAGGATGAGAAGCTAATGTTGATTGGTAAGCATTTGCAGAAGCTGATCTTTGTAATGAGCTGGCATTTTGAAGAGCTGCTCCGGCACCCGGGAGCAGGAAACAACCTGGGAATTCCTGGGAGCAGGAAACGACCTGGGAAGATGGAGACAATGCCCCTCATGCACCTTTCCTGGCATTTCCTCCTTGCAACGTCATGCGGGAAAACCACGCGGTGAACCAGCCCCAGTCCTGGCCTACTGCTCCCGTTGTCCTGGATTTGGATCCTCCCTGCTCCACTTTCTCAGGGAAGCTTCACTCTTGGCGGGGTGCGTGGGTGTTGCTTGTTTTGTTAGGAGACTGACGCTGATCTCCCTGGTGTGTTTTCCCAGAGCGAGTGGATGGAGCTTTGTGTGCCCCACAGGTTTCGAAGCGTTGCCCATCCTTGGACTGCCAGCCGGGGAATCCTCCCTGGGTGGGGCTATTTTGCAGGTTTGCCGGGAGGTGAGCCCTCGCTGGCGTGTGGCTTCTCAGAAGTGCTAAAATACGACTCAGCCCCGTGCAAAGAGTTTCAGTCTCTGCTTTGACGTGCATGTGACCCTAGCATGAGGTTCTGCTGAGGTCATTTACTGCGTAGCCGTTCACAGATGACAAACAGGGACTTGGAAGCTGTGTCGCAACACTGTTGTTTGCCCACAGAGCCATCCGGGCCTTTGCAGGATGCCTGAGTCCCACAGTCTCTTTCTTAGAGCTTTCGTCTGCCAGCCATGTGCTGCTTTAATTTATATTGTTTTAATGCATGAGGTTTTTGCGATATGTCAACATCGGAGAGTGTGTCCAGAGCCCACCCAGACTTGCTCCTCCTCTCCAACCCACTTATCAGCTGTGCTTGGCACTGGGTTCAAGGCAGCCGGGCTCGCCCTCTTCCAGGATACTCCATTCCTGGAAGTTGCTGCTGTCGGGAGCGAGGTTTCCCCCTTCACTCTTTCCCAACAACAAACCGTTCTTTGGCCAAAGCTCTTTATGTACATCCAGCAAACTGTAGCCTGCAAAGAAATAGTCTCTGAGCATGCACAAAATGGTTTGTTGAACCTAAACTAGAACCTGCTTCTGAGAACCCTCCTTTTGAGCAACTCTGGACTCCACCGCTCTCCGAGGACCCTTCTGAAACTGGGCGAGCATCTTGGCTGTACGCAGCCGCTCTAGCTGGCTAGCCCTTCCCTCCAGTGCTGTGCCCTGGGGTCAAGGGTCATACCAGCCTTTTCTGGCTCCTGTCCCACATCACCTCCTGGCCATTGCAGACTCTGTGGGTCCGCAGGGTCTGTCTGAACACCTGGAGATGGCAGCCTTGAGATCAGCTCTCCTGGCTCTTCCGTCTTGAAATCTAGAGGCCTCATTTCCCGGGGCTCATCTCCCCCTCCAAAGGATCCATGTCACCCTGGCCCTGAAGCATGAGGATGCTTGCAGCTGCAACGTTTGACGGGCTCTCAGTCTGGCTCTGCTGCTTTTACAGTTTCAGTGACTTCTTTGCTACTGGAAGCTACTGAGGTCACCTAGTTCTATCAGCACACAATCCATGTTTGTAAAGCATTTTTATTCATTAAAAATATGACCCACAGGATCCTAAACAAGAATAAAAAAGGGAATCAGATGTCTTGCTTCACCTAATCAGAGGATCACTGCTTTAGTGAAACATCCATGGATCTCAAGTTATATCTTATTCAGCAAAAACCTTTGATGCCACAAGATTCCTTTAATCATCGATTGCTGGAAATGC
This sequence comes from Varanus komodoensis, assembly GCF_004798865.1. Classification (NCBI taxonomy): domain Eukaryota; kingdom Metazoa; phylum Chordata; class Lepidosauria; order Squamata; family Varanidae; genus Varanus; species Varanus komodoensis. The sequence continues at coordinate 4,285,445 of NW_025335873.1, read as the reverse complement.
AATGCAATTAATGTTTCTTTTAACCATCTCTTTGGGCAATACCCCATAGTTACCTCTTTGGGGGAGGAGGTTATTACACAGATAAACATTGTATTGGGGACACTTTGATATTCACTGATGTAAATGTCTCCTAATTATCTGCCTGCTTCCTGGTGAGTCATCAGTACAAATGGATTCTCCGTGATCTTTTGAAATCTAAGAGGTTGGCACAATATTGGAAGTATAAATGATTAAGGACATACCTTTTCTTTCAACATTAGAATGGGTGGGAGACCACCTACAAAAAGGAGACCACCTACAAAAAGATACTTATACGACTATTTCTCTGCTTTTGTCGAGGATTATGCATCAATTTTAGAAAGCTGTATTTTCACACATGTACATTTCCTGTGCATGGATTGAAAACAAGGTATTTTGTCGGGTCTGTGACTATATAATGAAGATTGATCGATTGAAAAGGATACATCCAAATTTATGAAGCTACAATTTTCTATTTCTCTCATTTTGCTGCAATCTTGAAATGAAAAATTAATTGAAACAAATCTTTCAGGATTCTGGTGTTTGATGGTGAAGCCCAAAATTCCAAGGCTGGAGATGCCAGTCTTCCCACACAGGACATGTCCAGGAAGGTTGGGAAAACAAGGAAGCTGCAGTTTCTGTGACAAGCACTGCACTGAGTTGGTAATGTTTACTGAGCAAGGAAGAGAGAGGAGCTGGCAGAAACCCAGAAGTGGCACAGAAATGCTTTACCTGTTTCAGCACCTGTCACTTGTTCTTAGGAAAGCCATCTTCATCCACACCTGTTGCCATTCTTCAGGTGTGGCCACATTCAGGTGTGGCTTGACCCTTTGCACTCCTGGCTGCTCATGTCCTCGTCTGAGCTGGTTTCTTTTCGCACAAACGCTTGTTGCTCCTATCCATTCTGCTTGGAATGTGTGTCTCCGGAACAGCCTCTTTAAATGCAAAAAAAAAAAAAAAAAATCACGGACGTTTTATGTTTTATGTATACTAACAGATTTTCATGAAGCCAAAAGATGCCCATCTTATGTTCACAGAAGACAGAAGGCTGTTTTAAAAATAATAGTGAGCTTTTTTTATTCCTTAACATAAAGAGCATAAAAATATCAGACTTGGATGTTGGCTGAGGGTGCCCAGAAGTGGCAGGGTGGGAAAGATTCGTTTCTTCCATTCCCACAGCCTCTCTTCTACCCCCCCCCCCCAAAAAAAAAACCACCCCTGGTTGGTATTTGCATTAAGAAGGAAGCTTCTACAGGTGTTAAGTAGCTTTAAGGGTTGGTTTGTAGAACTACAAGAAGAGAGCTGTGCCACAGTATGTGTGGACACCCGAATTCTTTGGATATTAGTTTATCTATTTGCTAGACTGCTGTATGCATTTCATACAAATTCATGCATGCAGAGTTTAAAAAATGGAAATGGAACAATAAAAATGTGAGCCTCACATTTGGAAACACTTCCTGAAAAAGAAGCAATCGCGGGACATTGGCAGCATGTAAGTTTCGGAGACTCGTGAGCCGTATTCCATGCCAGCTGTTCGGCTGAATTAGATCATATTTTGCTAAAGAGATGTCGGGTGTCCAGTGCACATGAACAGAAAGGTTTTTCTGAGCAAGACACAGCTAGAGAGCTGCAGGGGTGAAAGGTGGACACGAAGGCTGGGATACACTGATTAGCCATTTGGTGGCACCCCCTACAGCAAATTCCCAAAATGTGCCGTGGATCTGGAAATATCACGGACCCCTGGTTATAATTTTGAAAAGCCACTGTCCAATCACAAGCGACAGCTACTGCTTGTGATAAAAAATAGATAAATGCATGACATGCACATTAATTGCATTCATTCAGAGAGCTAGACGCAAGCACAGTAGGGCTGATCCTGGATCCTCCAGTTGTTTTCATTTGAGACTTGGTGCATCATGCACTAGACCCCGGGACCCCGGGAAAGAAGAATGGTCGCAGGCGATTAATGGGATACACTGTTCTGAGTAGCAGAAGTCACCAGCCCCTCCACTCCTGCCTTTCCCACTTGACTTGGGGCCATGTTGCTTTTCCAGCAGTCTGGAATTCTGTCCGTTTCTCAACTTCATTTCCTCTCCAAGAGTCAGTCTGGTTGAGGATGACTTGGACAACTCATTCACAGGAAGAAAAGGCCGCGATGGTGCTCCAGGAAACCCGTGCTCTTACTTAGAAGCTCCGTTGCCCCATTATTTTCAGGGTGCAGCCCAAGATCCTTAATCCCTTAGGTGAAGGACAGAGGACTGCCCTCCCACGGAGTGCTGAGAAGCTGCAGGCAAGGCATTTGACCTGACCCCCAAACCTAATTAAATCAGCAGCAGCCAGTCCGTTGGTATGCAAAGCATGGGAACTGCAGAGCCTGTAAGTAAGTCCGCTGCCTTGCATGGTTGTTTGCAGTCATTAAGAACAGGAAGCTTCATCCAGTGGTTGTCATTATCCAGATGCCAGACTCGTTCCGCACATGGACATCTGCATGCGCATGGAACTAAAGCACATGCAGCCGTGGTTTCCCTTGGGTGGCCTTTGCTTTGGGAATAGCTGCCCACCTCCCAACTAAACTTTGGAAACATGAGCTTCCTTTCTGTAAGGGGAGAATGTCAGTGAATGTTTGTCCAGTGTCGCACTTGGATTTTGCTCTGCTCCTCTTTCTCAGCGCTCTGAGGAAACACTCCGCCCCCAGCTTTCTCCTCAACCCAACAACCTTTAACTTCCCACCATGGGGCAAGCCAGAAACCTAGAACCAAGACTTAGATCACAACAGCCTTGTATCCCTCTACTCTGTAGGCAAATAGCTGTACTCTAACCCGTCTCTTATTCCCCACTTTTTCTGCGTCATTTCTGCATTTCTCCTTGTGCTGTCCAACGTCGTCGCATCATCTGTATTCTGAATTTTCCCTGTTCATTAGGCCACCGAGACTGTTAAGCCTCACCCACTGTGTTATCCGGCTGTGCTTACATTCCTTCCATATACCTCTGGTACAGGAGCTTTTGGTCCAAGCTTAACTGGGTTTATCCAGAAGGACTCCTCCATTCTGCACCAAAGACATGTCGATGGGAAACTTGTACACCTCGTGAGACACCCGAGTTCTTTGATTCAAACCTCAGGCCTTGTGTGGAACAGCAAATATCCTCGCGGGTTCAGTGCAAAGCCGGACATCTTTGTAGTTCCCCTGGATCAAGGTAGGCTCCAGATCTGTGTTGGCCACCGCCGCGTTGCCGTCACACCTTCCGAAGGATCCGGCCTGGCTTCCTCCAGTCCCGAGGCCGCTCTTGGCGCACTGGGTAGGCCACTGGCTGAGAAAAGCCCGAACGGCTCACCCAGGAGGAGCTGCTGAAAAAGGCAAAGAACATCAGTGGCTGATGGATCAGACCAAGGGAAGTTTGGCTTGACTAATGCAGAATTCTCTTTCCCACAGCGACCCGTCAGGAAGGTCCCCCACCCATGGGCAGGAGGTCAAGAGCCCATCCTTGCAGAATCCTCCAGCAATTAAGATCTAGGGTTCCAAACATGGATGCTCTATTCTTCTCTAAAATAGTTTGCAGCGGTAGACAGACCTTGATTCTAATCCTTTGTACAAGTGCACAGAAGGTCTATGCTTGATTAGATCAAAGGTCCATCAAGCCCAATGTTCAATTTCACACACTGGCTGATGAGAAGCATCTGGGAGATCTGACAACAGTGGCCAGCGAAACAGCAGTGCTTCCCTGCTCAAAGACGACCGCTTAAAAGTGCTACACAACCAGCATCTGGACTGGGGAATTCGTTTCCGTGCATTTGACTTCCTGCATCTCTGAGCAGCAGCTCTTCCCGATCACCTGAGAAATCTCTTGTCAGCAGCTCATCACACCTTGACACCCATCAGCTCACCTGACACAGCCAGGGCCTGAGCATTTTTCCTGCTGAAACTGCCTATTCAGTTCACGCTGCTTGTTTAAAGCAGGCACATAAGTAATTGTGGATACCAGAACTGGGGTGAAGTCGGCTTCATCATGGTGAGTTAAGACAGAGTTGCACAGAGGGGGGTGTGTTTGTGTGTATGAACTGTGCTTGTGTGGAAGGTGTGAAAGGCGCATTGAGAAGCTCTGCATGTCTGCCGGAGGGTTGCAACTCCTGACCTGCATGGCCAGAACAAAAGTGGACCTTTTGGGACAGAATACCCACTTCTCCTGGGAGGATGCCGGAATCAGTGGACCAGTGATATCTCTCCTTATGCGCAGGTTCCTTTCTCCCTGCCCGGTGTACTGGAGCAGCTGTTTCCCCCAACACACACACACACACACACACCCTTTGTCTATGCCAGACCAGTCCCCCGTAAGCTTCTGGCCAGCCGCGATCCGCAACATACCTCGATGCCCAGAGATGCCTGGATGGCTTCTTGGGCTTGGCGACCTGCTTCTGGTACTCCATCCAGCCACTCACCAGCTCGTGGATGATCATCAGATACAGGAGGAAGATGAGGATGGCCGGATCCATCGGGGGCACTTCTGCATCCACTTCATCAGGCCCAGGGGACATGGATGCAAGAGTGAAAACGGAAGATCGGACGGAAGAGGGGAAATCAGCCTTCCTGGATCTTCCTGCTTCTCTCGAGCCAAAAAGAGGTGTGGGGAAGAAATCCGGAGCACTGATGCTCTGCCGGCTGGGAGCGTGTGGAACGGATTAGTGCAAGAAGTGTTCAAAGGCTGGGGCTCGCTCAGCCCGGCAGCACAGATGCCGCCGAACCTGCTGCAGCCGTCCCCCCCGCTGCCCCCATCTCTTGATTATCCGCGAGCTGGCTCTTCACTGCTCCTTAGCGCTATTTTCTGCATTGCTCTGCAGAGTCACGCATGCCTACAAGACAATGGACTCTTTGCACACTCCTCACACAAACACGCCTGCCTCCTAGACAATCCCATTGTGGGAGCGGGAGTGAAAAGTCTGGGGGGTGCCTTCCTAGGAGGCAAATCAACTCCCATTCCGGGTTCAAGCCAGGGTGGGCAGAAGGGCGGTCAGGACTGATCGAGAGATCCCTGGGTGATTTACAGAATCTGAGTCTCAATTCCAGAGAGAATTGCAGGCATTCTTCCCTGGATGCTGTCAGTTGCACGGCCGAATTCCTGGTAAACAGGATCGCATATATACGGGAAGTGCCCTGCTCACTGTTCTGGCCTGGTACTCAAATCCCCGGGCTCAAAATTCTCTAATTTTCAGTGCATGTCTTTTGCACCAGCCTGAAATTCTGACTTCTAGTAAAGAAGTGTGAACATGAATCCCACAAGCTCCCCCTGGCTTTCCCCAAAGATTTTAGGTTGGAATATATGAATGGTTATAAGAAGACAGGTACTTTTTCAGACCCTGTTCTCTGTGTCTCTTTCCGCCTCTTTCCCCTGGCTTAATATATGGATTTCTGGGTGTTTCCTGCAGCTTCTGCACCAGGGATGCCTTCCCTCTGAAGGTGTAAGAACCATATTTAGCATTTACACAAGTTTTTCAGAGAATGGATTTCCTTTCAAGCCATTGATGTTTCGGAGGGGAAATTGTACCTCCAAGACTTTATTTTAGAGCTGATGTGCTGACATCTTCTGGAGTGCCCAGGGAACTGACACTCCATCCTTCCAGAGGCTGAATGGATGGATAATGAGGACTTGAAACTTTACTTGCATTTGCGAAAGATTAGCATGGGGGAAATCCCAGAATGAAGTAAGGAAGGGAACTTCTTTCCTTTTATTCATTGTGTCCATTTTTCAGCAGAAGCAGTTTTTTTGCTAATTGTTTCTTTCTCTTCCCCTTTCATTAATATTATTTTACAGACTTTTAAATTGCATGTTTCTAATAGCAACGACTCTAAAACAAAACACAAGCATTGCATTAAAATTAAATCACCATTAATAGGAATCACTGGAGATTCAAGATCTTCATACTGATCCACTGAATCTAAGGAGGACTTAGAGTCCCTTGGAATTTTCCAGTGCAGCTTTCCATAACTGTCCCTTGGACGCTGGGACTGGGAATCTGGTTCATTAATAAAATTAGTAAATGAATACTGAATTCATTCAGGCTGTTTTGTGCCTGGTGTTGTGCCTTTGATAAAACCCACTGAGGTTTTATCGAAGATTTAGTAAAGGTTACGTTTCAGCCAGCAACCTTGGGGTTTTACAAAGCTCCTGGTTAAGCCCAGGAGCCCTTCTAAAATGGAGAATTTGAGTGAGAATTTTATGGATTTGAACTGTACGCACCCCAGCCCAAATCCTCCAGATCTCCCTTGAAACCTCCATTTTAAAAGAGCCCCGAATTTTAATGAGAGCTGTTGCATTCGGTTTCCTGCAAAGAGAAGGGCACAAGCTCTTAGCCTTTCTCCAGGCTCCAAGAAGCTGGGGAAAGAGGGAGCTCAAGGGGGAACTTGAAAAGTGAACGATATTGCTGAGAAGCGGAGGGATTCTTCCAAACTCCCTTTTTCAGCAGAAGATTCCTTGCAGCTTGGGTTTCTCTTGGTGAGTCAGTTTCACTGGCTCACCAAGTTTTGTGAGCTTCAACAAAGTACTGATTGATGGAAAAACAGAATTATTGGCTTTGGGGGGAATTTCCTGGGTTATGAATGTATATGTTATATTTGTGTAAGATCCCTTGGCATTCTTATTTCCCTTTTACATTTTTTCTCTTTGCTGTGTTCTGTTTCTTTTAAGAAAGCAATAAAAGAAGTATTTTTAAAAAGAAAGCAAGCCTGGGGAACAGGGAAGGGTCCAAGCATCTAAGCACCCAGCAGGGAAGGCACCCCACTTCCCATGTTGACCTGCAAGCATCTTCATGCTAAGGGGAGCTTTAGTTTCAAGTGTGGAGGAGGAGGAGGAGCTGATGCACAAATGATGTTACTGGAGAAGGAGAAGGAGTCAAATGCTACCTTAGAAATGCGTAGGTTCATAATTATCCATTCATTCATTTCATTTCTACCCAACTATTCTCCTAAGGAAATGACACTCAAGGCATTTCGAGGTGGTCTTTTCTGAAAGCCCTTGCTGGCTGGCACTCCCGACCGTGTGACCAGTGTAGCTTTGCCCCAGAGTCACGTGCAAAATGACCTCGAGACCCAACAAGGCCAAGAGAACAGAATGCGAATTGTTTGCAAATTCCATGCACTGTCTCAACATTCCGCAAGCCTCCGCAATTGCTTCCGCAAGCCCCTGAGCTCTGCTCTTACCACCTGCTCCGGAGCACGCGTGCTGTTTGAGCATGAGGAGGCAGGTAAGGAGAGCTGTCCGTCCGATCCATCAGCCCCTCCCGATTCCTCACAGGGGTTCAGTCTACTAAAGCCGTCAGTTCAGTTGGCCTAGCTTGGCCTGCTTCCTCCGCACAGCAAAAGGCTGAAGGGCGGCATTTGCTTTCACGAGATGCAGCGCTGGCCGCCCACCTGGATGGCTTTAAGAGAGGATACGGCAGATCTGCAAAGGGGAAGTTTGTTCAGAGAAATCCACCACAGAGGCCACTGGATTTCCACAGCCACGACTCCAAGGTGCTGATTCGGCGGCTCACCAGCTTTGCTTTGCCCAAGCTGCGTGGACTTGCGGACCTGGGAAGTTTGCATGCATGTGCAATGGTGCCCATGTGCATAATGCTCACACACACGTGGAATGACATTCTTATACCGTCTTACAAAGCCCGGTTCTAACAATGAGTGGATGATGCGATGACAGATGTCTGACAATGTGAAAAACCCAGATGTCACAGAATTAACGGATCTGCGTTCTCTTGCGGTTATCAATGACTGCTCAACCCATGGCCATTCGTTACCTCTGGTACTGGAGGAAGCATCCCTCCCAAAGCTTGTTGCTGTGGAACATGAGCTGAAGTGGTCCTGCTTGTGGGTTTGCCACCTGGGCAACCGTTTGGTCATGGCAGGGACAGCATTTGAACCTAGTAGTCTTGGGTCTGATGCACCAGGAGCAGTCCTACATTCTTGTGGGATTAAAAAAAACAGTTTTAAAAGAAAAATGATTGCTTTGGAGAGTATATGCAAGTCACAGTACATGACATCAAAGAAGAGCTAGCTCTGGTGTGAGACAAAGGCAGAAGGGATTTTCTGATACTGTGCTTCCCATCCGTCTTGCAGAAATCCTTGCATTGAAGCCAATATTAAAAGCGCACATGTGCATGCGCGCGCGCACACACACACACGGTTGCCCTCTGAAGCAATTAAAGTGTGCTCTCATTGCTTCACCAAAAGTTCAAGCCCTTCCAAGAAGCCTTTTTTTTTTTTTTTGCCGCTGGCTGGTTTTCCAGGAGAGCAAAGGTGGAACTTGTACACTTTGCAGTTCAAGATGCTCATCCATACGCAGAATACAGGTCAAGAGAGGCGGCCGGTTTAGCAAGTGGTGACAGGCACTTCACCACTCCCTGTAAATGCACCTCTTATTTAAAACAACAGCAATAACAACTGTTTATGTGCTTGTTTTTACTGCCACATGGTGAGTTGGATCCAGGCTTAGCCATACTTAGAGTAGACCCACGGAAATCAATGGGAGAAGCCACTGAAATCAATGGGAGAAATCAATGGATCTACTCCAAATACGACTAAGCCCAGATCCAATCAATTTAGTCATTAGCACTGTTCACCGGATTATGCCAAAACGCTTTCCTCATCTTTTGAAGACTCAGGCATGTCTGCTTTTGTAAACAGGGTAATGGAGACAACAATGTATAAGAAAGGCCTGCCAAAGGCTGCCCGGATGAAGGAGAAGAAACCCACCACCGCTGGCACTGCAGGCTGCAGCCCAGCGCAGGCCATGAAGCAGCCAAAGAAGAAACAGCACAGCCAGAGGCGGTGCGTCAAGTCCCAGCAGCCCCGGCGAAGGCCCGCCAATGCCCAGCTCAAAGTGCAAGGCCGGGGCTGCCTTTTCCAGGACTCGGTTTGCAAGAGGTAAAGCAGCACGTCTCGGTCGCTTCTGCTGCGTTTGCAAGGATAAAGAGAAGTTAAGGATTCCATGAGCAAAGTATCTCTGATTCTCCAGCTGGAATAATTAATCCCAGATATTAGGGGAAATGGCACCTTTTTGCATAGGTGACCCAGTGCCAGCCTGCTCGGTCAGAATCTGGAAAAAAATATTATGGGTTTATTATTGTTGTTCTTTTCTTGGTTTTATGCTATAATTATGACACGGTGCTTTTGTTTTTTGTTTATGTGCTCTTTTTAACCTTGTTAAATGCCCAGAGAGCCTTTTGGATGGCATAAAAATGGAACAAGCACACGAATAAAGTTCTTTTGCAGCGCTTGCATCAAACATCCAGGGAAAACTTCAAAGTAGGGTACCGGAAGAGGCTGACGCTGAGGAAGGTCACATGTCCTCATCTAAGCTCACCTAGATCATGAAGCTCATTGATGCCCCTTCCAGTCCAGGAGAATTCCAATGGACAACCTGACTGGGTGGACTCAGTCCAGGGCAGATGAGCTGCCATTGGTAGCTCAGTGCAAGGATGTACCATTTGCAGCCTTAAATGGACCACCCAGCTGCAGTGGTCCAGTCCAGCAAGGCTGTTCTACTGCAGTTGGAAGAGCAGAAGGCTACACTGGGTCTCGGGGCCCCGAAGGGATGTGGACACGGAACCGGAATATTTGTGGTACTTCCAAACGCTCTCTGAAGGCAGCCCTCAGACTTCAAGAACGTTCTGCACTGCAGACGTTGATTGTGCAGTACCTGTTCAAGGAGTCAGTGGCAGGAGAATGGTCCCATTTTCCTTTCCGGCACAAGTGATGCCACCAAGGTGTCATCTCATTGCTTGCACAGGTTCCCACCTCAAAGCCGAGAGAGAAGACTCAGAACTTGCTACTGTACCTTGAAGACCTCGAGTGTCCCTTCAAAGACGGCCAGTTTGGTGAGTGGGAATAGCCATGCTGAAGATGTTTCGGAGGGCAGAGGACAATTCTTCTTTCAGTGGTATCATTACTAGAAACTATGATTTCATGAGGAATGGTGGCTGCAAAGGGGATATGTCTGCACGGAGAAATGGGATGCGTCGACTTGGAGAACTAGCCTATGGTCCTAAGCCATTATCCCTCACAAGCAGGTGAACAGAAGCTCACATGCACCCTCCACCTGGTCTGCATCTCAGGGATGTGGCTACGAAGGGTGCTGTCATAGATGCCCATTGGAAGAGGGGTTGGATATCAAGCCAAGAGGGACAGGAAGAGCCAAGATGAGTGAGAGCCAGGACTGGGCACCAAAGGCTAAGCCCTGCCCTAAGGGAAAGGCCTTATTGTCCCCTCCTTCCTGTTAAGGAGAGCCCATGGCCAGCTCGGGCGGGCGAGTCTTCTCCACCACTCATTGTTTCATTGACTTCTATAACTAAATTTTATACTGATAATTTTAATTTTATATTATTATGGTTGTAACTCAGTGTATTTTTTGTATTTTTGTATTTAATGGTAATTTATTATGTTCTATTGTATTTCAATGTATTTTATTGTGTTGTAAGCCGCCCCGAGGCTTCGGCAAGGGGCGGCATAGAAATGTTATAATAATAATGATAATAATAATAATAATAAATACCACCCATCAATTTCCCATTCACCGCAGAACCTCAGATAGCCAATGAAGCTGAGAATTGTTTCTAGACTAGCTTTCCCCATCCCAGGGCTCTTCAGATGTGTGGGACTACAGTTCCCACTAGCCTAATCAGCATGGTCAGGGATGAGGGAAGAAGCAGTCCACCTAGACTTTCTCTAGTCTTTCGAGCCTGATGCCCAGGACGAGTGGCCATTCTTCCTCTCCGAAGCCGTGCCCTCATCAGTCTTCCAAAACTGCTGGGGAGTTCCTCCTAGGAGAGAGAATTGCACGACATCTGGTGAAAAACCTTGCATCAGCGGGTCTCTGTCTGTTCAAGTTGCTTCAACGCAGTTTCAGAGTCTCTTCCTCACTGCAGCCTACGCTATTCCGACTCTCCAACCCTGGGAGAGTTTTTCAGAGGGGGCAGAAGATGAGAAAGGAACAGAACAATCGATTACACAAACTATCCTCTGTTCACAGAACCATTGGCTAGACGTGCACATGGTGGGCATGTTGTGAGTGGAGCTGGCTGGAGCTAGGGGTCAGACTAGATGGCCCGGCAACCCCTTCCTGACTCGCTCTGTTTCTATGTTTCTAATGCTATAAATTCAAGGGAGCCAAGACAGTTTAACAGGTTTGATGCTGGCTGAGATTTGTAATATGGATGCTTCTCCTTGCTCTCCACAAGCTTTCCTTTGCTGCCAAAACACAGGACCAGCCAAAGAGTTTGGGGGTGACCGCTGGAGTGAAAAAGGGGAAAACAGAGTACCTTGAAAAACCTGAGGAGTTTAACAACGTGACCGACAATCAGAGGTAACACGAACCTGAGAAATTCCTCAGGGTTTCTAGTATTTTCAATATTCTACAAGAATGACTGATTTTTAATGTTGCCAACTGGATGCCAACAGAGTTAATAAATGGCCAATCCTTGCAAAGTCTTTAATTTCTTTTCACTTTGTGATGAAAAGAACAAGATGAGAACCAGAAACAGAGTAGCTGGACTAGCTCTGCTTCCAATCAAGACAAGACATTTTTAAGCAACTTGTTAAAACAGCTCCAGCCCAGATCTGCTAAGCCGGGTTGACTTCCTTCAGGGGCTCATGTGACCATCAACATCCCACAGTGGTTTATTTAAGCCACAGTGGAACACCCAAGTCTCAACTCCAGCTTGTCGTGTCATCTGAACCCAGAAAGAGTGGGTAGTTGGTGTGGTTCACAACCCACCCCAACTGGCAGAATCCACAGATGGTTTTAGGGTTCTGGCTGGTTTGTTAACCATGGTGACAACCCACCCTCACCGGGTTTTGATGATATGGCAAACCACAGTTGGGTATTTAAAATGGCTGCCCAGCACACCACAGACTACCGTGGCTTAGACAAACTACCTTGACTGTCAAAACAAGCCAGTGGTCAAGAGATGGAGGGTGCTTGTCGAGGTTTGATCAATTAACTGATAATGTAGCCCGGGTCTTTGAACAAACCCCTCTGAAGAAGGATGAAGAAGGCACCTTCACCAGGGAGCAAACTGCATGCCAGTGGTGGGGGAAGCCAAATTCCCCCCCAGCTTCTGTCTCCTCTCTTCCCACCCTCTTTGCCTTCCTCCTCTCTGCCCACCCAGTGTCCCGTCAGGCAAAGGATGGATGGTTCATTGGCAGCTGCTCCTTGAAATTAGACTGAGAACAGCAGCAAAGGCGACAGCTGCAAGATGCTCACCCCAACCTCAAAGAAAGGAGCACGTGCTGAGTACCGACGAGATGCCATCTCAGACATACATCATGGACTTCACCTCCCATCAGCCCCAGCTGGGGGGGCAGGGGAGTGACTGCAATGTGGCAGCAATGGGGGGGGGCATGCACATGTGTGGTGTCCCACCCCCAGCAGGAGGAGAGCTTGCTGCGGCCCAGAAAAGCCATGGCAATGAGCGTAGGGCAGAGATGCTGCATTTCGTTGCCTGGGCAACCAGATGAAGCTGGCTGCTTTTATTTCCTTGTTGGACTTCCCTTGGGTACCATAATTTGCCAGCAGAAGCATCAAAACAGCCAGGAATTCACTTGCAGAAATTAAGTTTGGTCCCGTGGACTCTCCAACCCATTTCACCATGAGTTGCAAGGCCAAATTTCGGGAATTTGGTAGAACCATTGTTCCTAACTAAACCTGAACTGAAGTACAGTTGAGGCTAGTATAGTTTTGAAATTAACTATCAGAGAGCTGATCTATAGGTAAGGACAGAACGTTTTACATTTTGGAATACATTTTTAATTCCCATTTCCTCAAGCAACTGTGCCTATCACCGTTATTGAACTATGCAGGCATTTTGAGAAAAAAAAATCCATAGACAGCATGAATGTTTAATTTTGCATGTGCTGCTCTAATTTTAAAGAGCTGATTGCCTATATTAATTTCGCTCTATTGTTGGACTATGGCTTCTGTTGAAAGAGAACCTTGTTCACCCAAATATACTGAGCAATCTTTTCAAATTAAGCATTCCTTCCTCTCCAGCTGATGTATTCTTTTTCCTTCTTATTTTTCCCTTCCTTATCATCACCTAAATGATGTTGGCAACGTTTGTCCTTCTTAGGGTTCCTATTTAATCTTTAAGCCACAACGGACAGACCTTCAAATAGAGGAAGCTGTCAAATCATGTCTTGGTCTCGGTAAAAGAGAACGCAAGGGAGATGCCAAAGGTACAGAGAGCTGCTACCAACCAGAATACAAAGCACCAGGCCGCATGGACAAATATTATGATTACATTTATAGCCCCCTTTTTCCTCTGGCAAGGAATCCAAGGTGGCTTACAAGTTTTTCCTTCTCTCCATTTTATCCTCCTAGCAACAACCCTATGAGGTAGGCAAGGCTGAGCATCAGGGAGCAGCCCAAAGTCAGCCAGTGAGCTTCAGGGCTGAGGGCGGATTAAAACCTAGATCTCCCAAGTTCCAGCCCAGCACTCTAACCACTAGGAATCATTACTCTGGGAATAATGACAATTTCCTAATATTTAATCTGGATGCTAAATTCAATCTGCCATTTAAAGAACTGACCTGTTTAAGGCAGCGATGCCCACAAGTACACAAATATCTTCTCCCCTCCACCCAGAAACTAAGGGTGCCTGATCAAGTATTTTGGTCAGGAAAGCAACTGGGATAAAGTGTTAAACACCCCTTCTTCAATGCTGCTGCTTCAGCTCCCTGAAAAAATAAGAATATCTGGTTTAAGAGCTCCTGGATTAAGTTCTATCCAGTTTCTAAGGCCATGAATCATTTCCAGTTTCTCTTCCAAGTCTGTACCGAAGGTTAATTCATTTTGCCTAAATGCAGCTGACTTGTGCCTTGGGAGTGCTTTCCAAGTCCTCTCTCAGAAGCCCTCTTTCTTCCTCTTTAACACAAAACAACATTGCAAACATTCGTGCCCAGAACAAATGCGTGACGGTGTCATAATGAGATTCCATAATGAGCAATGGCTACCTACCTAAAACCAATTAATTCTTTGTCTGGACAGGTCGAAAAAACTGAGCCCTGTGGAAAAGAGGAAATGCCAAACACTCTCCGAGTACCAGTTTGTGTATCCAGGTAACACAAAGCAAAACACAGACAGATTCTCAAATCTGGGTTTTTTCACTGCTCGGGATCAAGAACAACTCATCTCGGAGTGGTGGGGGGGGGGGCAGGTGTAGATTTGAATCAGAAGGGACAAGGCCCCCATCCAAAGCACTGATGGTTGCATCCAGTTCCTATATACATGCTTTCTCGGGATGGTGCTTGCTGCATGGATTACTTTTTATGACTATTTATTTATTTAAAGACGTATTTTCGACCCTGTGTTCCCTTCGCTGTCTCCTCAGGAAGGGCTGTTTTCCACTGCACCAAGGAAAGTGTGAAGCAACAGCTCCGCTCCATCTATGTGGGACATGCGGACCGGAAGGCCCTGAGACCGGGCCACCCCATGATCCGGATCCCCCATGGCCACTGGGAAACAGAGCGGGCCCAAAGGTAGCCACGAATTTCCCAGCACAGCCTTGCTTGGCGGGCATTTTAATTTGGGGCCGGTTGGGTGGACGGCTTGTCTGAACATGGCAGTGGAGAGCAAGGGTGTGTGCTAACCCTTCCCACCCAGCCCGCCCGCCCGCCCGCCCGCCCCAGAAGGCGTTACGCATTCACACAAAGAGGTTGTGTTCAGACAGTCCCGAGCATCGCCTTGGCCGGCCTGGCTGATGGCTGGGTTCTAGACATCCAGCCTACAGAGCAGGTGTGTTTGTGTGTGTGTGTGTGTGTGATTAAGTGTCAGCCCCATCCAAACATGACATGCATGCATGGAAAGCCGCTGCGGGTCTGCCAGGTGGACAACGCCCTTGCTTCCCAATGCACCAGCAGCAATTGCTTCTCCACTGTGGGAGACCAGTGTATTCTCCTCCAGACTCGGGCTCCGATGCCTTCAGAGTAGTTTGAGAGGCCCCCTGAATGCAACCCGTTCGGCGCTCTAGCAAGAGCAATTGTTCCCTTCCCTGGCAGCTCGGAAGTGTTCCAGAGTGAACCGGTCTCGCCCACTCACCACCCACGCGGGACCCCAAGAGAAAGGTGGCCCTTGACGAAAAAGTGGTCTTTGCGGATAGAATATTAGGCAGGCCAGGAAGCAATGCCCTGGGGGGCTTCCATTCCTCAATCGTTCCCCTTCTTGTTCCCCCATAACGGGGCATGCAGAGAAGACTCCTTGGAACACGAAAACAGTCTCATGGAAAGTACCTTTCCCATTGCTGGTTCAAAATAATAGTTGTTCTATCTCTTGAAAACATTGGATGGAAGTTTCTACGAGGCGGTCTGCCCATGAATACTCTTGATTTCTTGTTCTCCTTAATGTTCTTTAACCTGGAATTAGAATCGGACCGGACATTCCTTCAAATAGAGGGCTGTCCTCTGTTAAATAAGCATCCTTCTCGTGAATGCCAGGGCTTCTCAACGGTGGCCCAAATTCCACGTGCACCTAGTGAGAAAGGATTGCTAGGAGCTGCCTGTCAGTCTGTTTCCTGTTGCATTCTGTTCTTCCAGGCAGAATCTCAGGGTTGATGCCAAATGTCCAGTTGGTAATGAGTTTCTGAGAAGCATGAAACCAACTATTCTGCCGTGTGGACTGACAAGCCTGACATGCAGAATCAATAAGCTGGTGCTTGCTAATGACAACCGAGTGGTACCCCCTCCGCATCTCCCACCCGCCCCAGCGGGAAATCAGGACCCTCCCCACCAGCCACAGCAGCCAGCCCCTCACAAAAGCCCCTCCCCAGCAGAAGAATTCCCGAGAACAAGCAACTGTACCGTAAGGAAAGCTGGCGAAGATCAGGGAGGAAGCTCCACCCGAGTCCAGGATGGAGCTGCACTGGCAGCGTCACCTGCTGGCCCCAGACGTTCCCTGAGGCCAAGGCCTGTGTCGGCAAAGGACCACTGGGAGAGGGCTCTGAACCAGACCTTCGGGAAGCAGCTCCGACGTGGGGGTCCTTCCTGGAAGGAAGACGTGGCCAAGGACACCCCTGGGCTCCACGTCAGAGACAAAGCCGCCCTCGCCCAGGCCAAGAGTGCCATCGTCGTCCCAACCATCAGCCAGTGCTCCTCCAGGGAAAGCTTGAATACGGAGGTGCTCCTCGCGCCTGGCTCAAACGCTACCCCTTTCCTAGCCAGAATGAAACAGCAGCTAATGCCGTGCGCACGCTTTTGCCCGCCCGTGCTGAAAGACGAGGAGCTGGACGCAGCTCCTACACACCGTTCTTGTGAGGAGAGAGGAGAGACGGACTCCTTTGCCGTTCCGGGGGGCAGGAGGTCTGAGCCCTCGAGCCTGGGCACCCTGCAGGCACCGGGCAGCAGGTTCCTGCCTGCATCTGTCTCACCCTGAACCAAGGACTTGCTCAGAGGCGTCTTTCTATTTAGCCAGGTCTAGGGCCTGCGCAATCCTCAGCTGAAAAGCTTATTTCACAAATCTATTCTAAAGGGGAAATAATGTTTGAGAATCGACCTGGGCCCTTGTTTTAACTGATATAACTAGCGTACAAGGGGCATGTGTATGAATCCATCTTGCACTCCTCAGCTTTAAATGCTCGATAAGGGACCGTGTGGCTGTGTTTGGAAGGACTTAAAACAAGGACGGCTGGCAACTGGAGGATTAAGACTGCAGGGGCGCAAGTTGTGCTGGGTGCGGCCGTTCGGAGAGGATTTCCTCAGCAGGGTCGCAAATGGGGCTTGCGTTGCAGTATTTCCCCTCTGTGCCTTGCTTCCTTCCACGGAACAAGCCCAGAGTGAGTCTCAAACCGCTGAGCGGAGGGGTGTCACAGATGGGGCGGGATTCAGTGAGCGTGGTGCCACCATGTTTGGCCAGAGCAGGAAGGCTGCTGCTGGACAGGTCAGAGTGGGTCCAGCAGCCCCACAGAGACCCCTGTGATGATGCGGCCTCGGTCAGTGGGCAACTTGCCGTTGTGTTCTTTGCTGCCCCTCTGAAGTGCAGTGGGAGACAGGGGTGACAAGACAGACATTTCCCGACAGCTCCTGGTATGGGCAAGCCAAAGGGAGCTGGGTCCCAGGATCCCCAGGGGAATCAGCGGACAGTCCATGTGCTCTGAGAGGGAGGGAGGGAGTTGAAGCCAGGCAAAGATCAAGATCCAAGGCAAAAGCCTGGAAAAGGGAGGATGCTGGAGGCAGTGCTTAGATGGAGAAGCAAGCCCAGGGGCTTTTTTTGGGGGTTAGGAACACAGATTGGCCTTCCAGGATTAGCTGATGGAATGCTTTGGGACCGTTTCCAAATTGGCACGCTCAAAGCTCAGACAGCCAGGTTGGCCGTGGAGCAGGAGGTAAGCCACCAGAGCTGAGCTACCAAGACCACCATTTCAGACCCCCGACCGGTGCCTTAGCAGCTTCCGAAGAAGCCCCTCCCCATAACACACACCGAAAGCAGGGAAGCGCCACGGAGAAAGAGACAACCTGCACAGAGACTAAAACTGTGAAACTAATGCCTGAAGCTTCACAGATAATCTTCATCTTTTAAACTATTAGGGTTTTAAAAATGCAGAGATTACTGTGGCACTGATGTTTTAGAAAAAATTTTATCTTGATGTTCTTCCTCCCCACCTTGGCTGGCCGAAAAGTTTCCACAACACACCCCAGAAAACAACGTTGTCGGCAGAGTTGTCTTCCGTGGAGACAGGCGGGATGGGATGAAGGGCCCAGGCAGGCTGAGCCGCGTTCCCCAGGTGGCCAAGGCGGCCGACCCAGCCGTATCCTGAGGACACTGTCGCTCGGCAAAGGAAACAGTTTCACCCTTCCGTAAGACCGGGGAGCCCGGCCTAGAGCGAGGCCAGTGGGGACACTGTCGGGAGGGGCAAGTCCATGGCCTGGGCATCGGCCACCTGGGCCGGGCTGGTCTTGCGGAGTTCCAGTTTGTCCCCAAGTTGGCTGTAGAGCTCCTTCACGGCTTCGCCGCTCTGCCAAGCAGCAAAATGAGAAACAAGCCCTCAGGCAAGGGCGGGGAGACTCTCTGTGGCCCCCGTCTGGCCCCTGGGCTCCCCAGAAGGCCCCACCCCTTCCCTCGGCTACCCTTTACTGGTTTGGCAGCCCTTGTGCCATTTCCCCCCCGTTTAAAAGGCTGAAATGCCTCTTCTAAGGTGCAGTGGCTGGCAGGAAGAGCTTTAAGCCCGAACACGCCCGACATTCCTTGGTTTGGGGCCCTGGCCAGAACTGAGAGTTCTGTCTGAAAGGGAAGCCCGCATGCCTTCCCCGGAGTCACCGTGCCCCCCGAAGAGACTTCCCAGCCCCCATGACCATGGCAGCCCAGCTCGGGGGTGGGGGCCTGCTCCCTCACCTGCTTGGTGGGCTCTAGAGACTTCTGCAGCGACTCCAGCTTCCCGGGGGCCACTTTGTGGTGCAGGTGGAGCAGCAGCCGCAGCGCATGCCGGTGCACGTTCTCCTTCCTGTCAGGCGGCAGAAGGCGTTGGGGGCGGCCGCACTTCGGCCCACAGCCGTCGCTCAACCCCTGCCTCCTGCTGGCCCCCTCTAAGTGGGGCGCCTGCCGCGGGGAGCTGGCACCAGGGCCCGAGGTGCCGGGAGGCTTTCACCCGCCAGGGGCCCTCTGGCCCTTGCGCCATCTGGCTTTCCGCACTCCCACTTGGCAACGCCAGCCGGGGCTGCTGGCAGATGGAGCCCAAAGCATTTGCGGGGACCCGGCCTGGGGAGGGATGGACGAGGGGCCCCCTCTGGCTGGCAAGGCGCCAGGCACGGGCACGGCGCGCCAGGCCGACTGGGGGTGAGCCTCTTACCTTGCGTAGGCAGTGAGGAAGAAGTCGTCGAAAAGGGCGGCACAGAACTCCTCCTGCGCAAATTCGTCGGCCAGGAGTGTGAGGTTGCTGGTGAGCAGGTGCAGGAAAATGTCGCCGAAGGCCATGTCGTTGAAGGTCTCCACTGCAGAACGCAAAGGGCCACGTGCAGCAGCCGAAGCCCTGAGGTGACCCTGCGGAGAGGCTCTCCCCTCCGCCGGGCGCGTTTTTCCCCACCCTGCTCCCCCCGAGGAGGGCAGGCAGGGGCACAGGGGCTCCTGCTCCGCCCGCGCAGCACCTGCGCAGAGAGCTTCATGGCTCAGCCGCAATCTGCTCCCGACGAACCATCGTCCGTCCACTGGCCTCTCGGCCTTCGTTTCAAGTGTGAAAGTGGGGCAGGTTTTTGGCACGGATGGGGGGCAAGGAACCAATAAAGGTGAGGAGGGTTCAGGGGCCCACGGTCTCCCTGCTTGTTTCTTCCATGTGCTGCTCACACGGCATCCCTATCGTTTAACTCACCCAGGGCCGGGAGGAGCCGGAGGAAGGCGCTCTTGTTCCGCTGCTTGGTGAGGTGGAGCATGTAGTAGAGCCCGATCTCACAGGCAATCCGGTGCTCCTGCAGGAACCTGGGCGCACAAGGGGAAACGGAGGCTGCTGGGCCCAGCTTTCCTCCAGGAAGGAAAGAGAACCAGCCATGCAAGTAGAAGCCCTACTACTCCCCCCGTCACTAGGTCAGAGCGCCTTCCTGGAACATCTGGGGAGGCCTTCTGGCTGGACCAGGAGGGAAGGAGACAGGTGCTTGGAAGAGGTGCAGATGCGGCGTGGAGCCAGTGAACTCGGGTTTGACTACAGGTGGGCCATGCCAGCAAAAGAGCTGCCGGGATGGGGAGGATCTGGGGGCAGCCAGAGAGGGAGCAGGCCTGCCGCTCGGTGGGTGGTGTTACAGAAGGATTAGGGGAAAGCTGAGGAGACAGCTGATCGCCAATGCCTGGATATCAGTCCAGGCCAACTCTTCCTGCTCTGTGTTATAAACATACTGTCCAGAGACAGCCTCTTTGTTAAGTGCAGCTTTCCCCTACCTTGCCCAGGAATAGAGCTTAGCTGGTAAATGCTTAGTAACACCTACTTAGGAAATGTTTCAGGGATGGCAGCTGGGTAAGGTGCTGGGCCCTTGTCCTCGGAAGGCAGCTTCTGATCGACGGTGTATGTATGGTCATCTACCACGAAGGACATCAGCATGGGTAGGAACTTGGTGATCAAGTCCACTTCCTGCGAAAGGGAAACCGAAGCTCAAACAGAGGCACACACGAGGTCATTCCGGCAATTTCAGCCAGACCACAAAAAGGATCACAGTGCACTGCGTTTCTGGAAAAGTTCCAGATTAACCAACTTCACGGGAAGTGTATGTTACTTTAGGGAGGGCAAAGCCTGCTGGTATCCCCCCGGCCGAAGGCAGCTCCAGCTTTAGCTTTGGTAAGGTCCGGGGAATTTCTTCCTTAAGCTATGAGGTTACAATGGTTAACAATGTGGCTCGTTTCTCTCAAAAGACAGCGTTCGCCATGAGGAAGTTCAGCCTCGGAATGTGAACTGGAGTGAGGAGAAGGGCTGGAATGCGGACCCAGGAATGTGCATTTCAAACGCCCTCTGTTTAGCCGGAAAGGGACACGGGGAGAGGTGTGCTCCGAACAGGTGCAGGCAAAAGGTACTCAGAACTGCCCCCCCCCCGCCTCTCTGCAGGATGCCCTCCAAGCTGCGTTCACTCAGCCGAGCCCCGCAGCCTGAGCAACCTGTCGAACAGACTTGCTCGCCGAGCGTGTCTTTTCTGTCCCCCGTTCTGCCTCCCGTGTTGACTGCAAGCCTGCCTGTGGCCAACCCGACGATCCCTTCACCTGTGCCAGACCAGATCCTGGCACCGCCCCCCTACCTGGGACCCCGGTCGCGACAGGAGCACTGTGTGGCCGCACTGCAGCATGGGGGAAAACCTCTGCACACCCCCCAAAGGCAAAGCAGTCGCACGAGCGGGTTACCATTTTGGGCTCCTTGAAGATCTGGCTGTCAATCATGTCCCAAGCTCCCTGGCCCAGGGACAGCATCCTCAGCAGAAGCAGGAGGTCTGGGCTTTCCTGGGCGAGAAACAGGCCACTAGCACCCTTGCCACGTCCGGACCCCCCGCTGCTAACCGTGCCCGAGAGGCACCTCACTCACCCTGGGCAACAGATCCTGCCCGACCAGCTCCTGCAAGTGGCGGATGGTGCTCAGCGCCAAGGTGTTGACAGCAAAGGGGTCGCACAGGATCATGGATAAATCCCTGGGTGGTGCAGGAGAGAAACCGCAAGCAGCACGTTAAGCAGTGTGCAACGAGGAGAGGCGTTCTGGCTCAGGCGAGATCATTTCGGTCTCTCTGAAGCAGTAAGGGCTAGGGTACAGGCCCCCCAAAAGACTAAATGCGGGGGATAATGGATACAGCACCATCTCGAAAAAGAACAGGTGTGCCAGGTCTCTGCTCCCAAGCAGCTTACAATCTGAGAACAGCCACAGGGAAACAGCAGCAGAAGAGGGAACCAGAGGCAAAACTAAACAAGGGGAAGAATGTGTGATTTGTGTGCCTGAAGTTTTGCCTGGTGTGGAGAGAGGGAATAGAGAGACACGGTTTTCCTTTTCTTCCTCTCACACCATGGAAGGATTTGGCTGGCCTAGTGAAACTGAATGGCTGCAGATTCAGGGCAGAATTGACATCTGGAATTTGCCGCCCCTAGATACAGATGAGGATGGCTACTCAGTCTGATGGCTTTAAAGGGAGAGGAGAAAAATCCAGGAGAGAGAGAGATTCAACCCTCCTTCTGTGAGTGAATTCCGCTGGTGAGCACCCACAGGCCGGGTCTCCCCCTCACAGATGTGCCACAGGTTGGTGTGCGCACTTGTGTGAGCCCGCCAGAGGGAGGGCAGCCTCCTCCCATCACTACGTACCATGCTTCATCGCAATGCTGGCCCAGAGCCCTTGGTTGTTGCCAGAAACTGACCCTGACTTCGGGTTCCCCTCTGAACGGGGCCCTCCAAACCCTCCTGCCCTCGACAGCCCTGTCCAGCTCGGGCAGACTCAGGGCTGAGGTTTCCTTGATGGAGTCCGTACTCCTCATACTGCTTCATGCAGGCAGGGCCATGCTTTTTAAAATTCCTCCCTCCAGGAGGAGATGTACAGATGATCGTCATCACTTTGTTTGAGCAAGCATTGTGTCTGTGAGATCTCCGACTCCTAAGAGGCAGGCTTGGCTCTGGGCAGGTTCGACGCCCAGCGGGAGCTCCCCCATCAGCTCCTCAAACTCAGCACTCCTCTGCGCAAGCCAGCTTCTCCGCACCCAAGGGACCCTCCAGACCCAATTTCTCGACAAGGACGCTCTCCCGTGGCAATCAGGGCTGAACGCCAAGATCACCTTCGAAACATCTCCCCGTTTTTCGAAAGGTCTCTTCCTGGAACGCCCAGCCTCGGGAAGGAGTTCTGGGCTGCTTGAAACTTGATGGGCAGCACGATAAACTCTGCTTGCTCTGAACTGAGCACACTGCTTGTTCGAACTGCCTCTGTGAATTTAGCGGCATTCCGAAGCGCGGCAGAGGAACGGAGCGCTGATGTAAGAGAACTCACCCCAGGACTTGCTCTTGCCCCTTCTTGACGCCATCGAGGAAGCCCTGCAGCTCCCGCGCCCGCTTATTGTCCACAAACTTCTCCCGAATGCAGGCATCCAGGCACCAGGTGAACTGCCAAGAAAGGAAGAGGCCGTCCCAGAAACTCACGCAGGGCTCCCCCACTTCGATGCGAGATCGATGTGACCTCTCAGGAGGAGGGCAAGGTATGGCTGGAAGAGGAGAGGCGTTCCCTCCGGTGGGCCCGGCCCGCCTGCTTGTACCTTGTGGCAGGGGTCGACTGCACAGATCTCGCTGATGTCGAGGTCGTGCAGGGACATCAGGAGCTCCGCCCGCAGCGTGCAGTAGTGAACGTTGCGGGTCCGCAGGAACAGGGTCCGCAGGAACTGCAGCACCATGTCGTAGAGCTTGATGTTCTTCCCGATCATCTGGGTGAGCTTCAGAACCACCTTCGCCCCAAAAGAAAGACGCGGCTCGGAAGGTCGGCCTATCCCCACAACGCGCAACACAGCCGGGCCTGAATTCGGGCTTATTCAGGTCCAGCGAATGCTGGAGATGCACAGAGGGCCAGTCACTCCTGCCTGGCTCTTCCCACCAGTGGCAGCAGCTGAGCCAGGCAGGCCCTGCCCCAGTTCCCTTTGCATGATGCCCAGACCAAGATCCCCGGCATGCTGCTTTCTGAACCGGCCAGACTCATAAGCCAGGGTTGCTCTTGGTTTAGGATTCTGTCCTGTTCGGAGAGAAATATGCCACGGATCCCAGCTCAAGTGCCGTGCGAAGTAAGGAGTGAGCAACTCTGGTGGCTTCCAAGGAAAATTTTCCTTCTGTCCTCCAGAGGCACCAGGGGCCATGTGGATCTAAACCACAGTTGGCACCGCCACACCACTGATCTGGCCACGGAAAATTGGCAGCACGGTGGCCAAGATTCTGCAATTTCCCTTCAAAACAAACTTTTTAGAGAAACATGGTCTTTGGGGGAAGCCAAATGAAGTTGTAGGCGGCTCTGGGAGCACCCTTCACCCGTTTTGAAAGCTGCCTCATGGCCAATTTGACAGCAACCACAAAAGAGACAGAGGAGGCCATGGGGGGGGGGGCTGCACGCGGCCCAGTCCAGCACCAAGGACAGGGATTTCTTGGCTTGTGCCTTCTTCCAGGCAGGACCCTTCGGGTTTTGAACAAAAAATGATTGTAATGAGGGCAGCACCATTTTAGTGACTTGTATGTTCGTAGACTTTCCTGAGTAGAGAATTGGAAACTCGGTCTTGCCAGTTATACTCCAACAATCCGTGCTACGGCTTTCCAAAAGTCACCTTGAGTATTTTAAGGGTGGGGTGTGGATCGTTTATTCAGTAGTATGTTTCTCTCCCATCCTGCTGCCCAAAGTGTTATGGCTGCATGTGTATTTCTCTTCCCTCCCCTTCTTTATCCTTAGAACCAGCCTCTGGGGCAGATTAAGTGTATGTGGGGAGAAGGGGGCGGGGGAGTGACAGACAGACAGAGCCAGGATCACCCAGTGAGTAAACCCTAACAGGGGGGTCCTTTTGGGGCCAAGAGGAGACTTGAGCCCAAGTCTTTCAGTGTGACACCAGCCTGCCTGTGACTAGAACCTTGGTCCTCCCACTTGAACTCACCACTCCAGCCAGAAAGTTACCCTTCTCGGTTCTTACCTCTCCCTGGCGCCTCATTTTGGGAGAAGGACTGAAGAAGTTGTGCAGGACAGAGAGATCGCTGCTGAAGAGCGCATTCTCTTTCTCCAGGATGTACTGCTTCAGCAGTGGAGACACCTCATCTCCAAACAGGGCCTGGTTATCCTGCCAGATCTGACGCTTCACCTCCATGGCACAGGCTTTGTAGAGATCTTTGTCAGCCATCACCAGCTTCAGCTTCTTTTCAGGAACCTGTAGCCAAAACAGCCATGGAAGTCAATCACTGCCTATTTCATTTTTGTTGGAATCATCTCTGGCCACTTCAAATGGCTTTGGATTCCAGGGTAGCTTGAGATTTTACTCCCTCTGCTCTTGAAATTTACTCCCTCTGCCCCTGAGGCTGCATGTTTTCTGCCCTCCACAACCACGGGCTTGAAAGCGCAGCGGAAATGCCTGTGAGACTCTCTCTGGCTAGATGGTGGGAGGATCGGGTGAAGACAGAGCTTTTGCTCCCCAGGGGCTCCATGCCCTCACCACAATTAGAACAGACAAAGAAACGGCGCACCACGTCCCCAGACACGCTGCGCATCATAGATGCAGGTTTCAGAACGCAGCTCTTTCTGGGGAAGAATCTGGGCCTTGTCTCAAAGAATCTCCACCAGGGAGGGAGGGAGGAAGGAGCATGCTGGATGCCAAGCAGATCTCTTACCACTGAACTACACCCCTTTAGCTTTAACAGGCAGCGACTTCACAGAGCATCTGTTCAACTGCCTCAACACTGTTTATAGAAGGAGTGGGGAACCTGTGGTCCTCCAGCTGGGGCTGGGCTCCAAATCCCATCGGCATGGCCAGTGAGCAGGGATGCTTGGAGCGCGAGTCCAACGACATACGGAAGGCTGATCTGCTTATTTACTCACTTGATTTGTGCTCCACCTTTCTGCCCAGAAAAATGGCACTCAGGGCAGCTTGCAACCAAAATGAAACGCACACAGGGTTAGAAACACGACTGAATGAAAATGGCCTCCAATCCAACAGACCTGCTTAGGTGCTCTGGATCTTCCTGAATGAAAAGGCGCTTGCCTGCTGGCAGAAGAACCACGTGGGGGAGCAAACCCACCTCCTCTTAGCAGGGAGTTCCACCGGATGCCCAGAGGCGTCCACTAAGTAGGCCGAGTTTCACAGGGTTACCAGCAATCCTTGTGCTAACCAGCCGTGGCCACTCCAGCATCCCAAACAGAGGTCTTTTTCACCCTTACCTGTGGACTGAACCTGGGACGTTCCCCATGCAACACACATACTCGGCCATGGGACCTTCAAGAATGCCGCTGAATTCTATGCCCAACACCAATTTTAGTGCCTGGGAAGATGATGGACACCCCTTACCAAGAGCCGGTGACACAAAGACTGAACGGTGTCTCTCGTCAGTGTCTACCTTGGGCAGGTGTTTCATGACACACATCACCACGGGCTGTATGGATGGCATCTTGACTAAGGGGAAGCTCTTCTCCAGCAGATCTTCCAGCTTTTTGTACCTGGAGCATGGAAGAATGAAGAGGCATCCAAAACTGTTTTAGCACTGTTCCAGACATGTTTGGAGGAGAGTATTCTCTCTGCAGCAGTGTTATGAACACACCTTTCTTCAGCCTTCCCTTCGGAGGCAATGGCGGAGACCCTCTCCAGCAGTTTCTCTCTCAGCTCATCAAACACCGACTGGTGGAACTCAAGCCGGGGGGTGCCATGCAGGTCCAGGAATGGCAGAGCAGACTGGAGAGAAGGCAGCAGGATCCCATTTTCTGTCTGTCAACATAACACACCATATTAAGACAGCCTGTGGAAGATATTATGCATATTCCTAATGTGCTGCTGTTTTTCCTGTACTGAATTGCTTTCAATTGCAGATGTGGAATGCAGGTGTGAGAAACTCTGCGATGTGGTGGCTAGAATGCTGGACTAGGGACTCTGGAGATCTGGGTTCTAGTCCATGCTTGGCCATGAAGTTCACTGGGTGACTTCCACCCAGTCACTCACGCTCAGCCCAACCTACCTCACAGGGTTGGTTGTGAGAATATAATGGAATGAAAGAGAAAGAGGATTACATAAACTGCCTCGGGTCTGCTGAGAGAGGAAAAAGAATCAGGGTATATATGTAATCATAAATACATAAAAGCGTTCTCGTTCCTTCTCGGCCAAGGTGCTCACTAGGTGATGTTCAGTCAAATTCTGCCTCTCAGCCTTACTGACTTCACAGGAGTGTTGTGGAGAGGAGAAAGATGATGAGGAAGAGGTTTGTTTTCAAGAGGAGGAGGAAAAACTTGTAAGTCACCTTGGTTTGGTACAATCACAATTAATATTGGGTTCAGTTCTGAAAAAGGCCACGATTGAGTTGGAAAAGGTACAGAGGAGGGCAATGAAAACGGTCAGGGGCTGGAGCAGCTCAGGTAGGAGGAGCAGGTACAACAGCTGGGGCTGTTCAGCTCAGAAAAATGGCAAGGAAGAGGAGGCGTGAGAGAAATGTTTAAAATAATGCATGCTGTGTGGGGAGAGGGAGACATGTCCTCCCTCTCCCATAACACTCAAACCCAGGGTCATCCCCGGGGGTGCGACGGGGGGCGGGGGGACTTAGGACAGATAAATGGAAGCACTTCCTTGCACAGCATAAGGAATTTGTTGTCATAGGAAGTGCCGAAGGCCCCCATTTCGGCAGCTTTAAAAGGGGGCTAGCCAAGTTCGTGCTGGAGGAGGCTGTGCGCCACCTCCAGTGCCAGTTCCAGCAGGCCTGCGTTCACCAGGGAGAGCTCGAGCAGGCCGAAGCCTTGCACCCATCGTCTTGAGCGATCACTGGCCTAATCCAGAAGGGCTTTTCTAGTGTTCTCGTGGGCTCCTGGCAGGAAAAAGGCAGGCATACAAACCTAATGAAAACAATAAATAAATCTGGAGGGCATCAGGTTGGGCAAAGCCGATCTAGAAGGCCTGATTCTGTTTCAGAACAGAGAGGAGGGAGGCGGTGACTGGAAACGCTCTGTACACGCTCAGAGGCACGGCTGCCTTCCCGTCAGTACGACCAGGGCTGGCGAGGACTCCCCCCCCCCCCCCCAGCGCAGGAGGCGCGAGCCCGGCGCCCGGCGGGTTAAATCTCCATGGCAACGGGAGGGACGGGGCGCGGCCCACCCACCTGGAACTGCTCGATGGCCTTCAGCGGCTCCGTGCAGTTCGTCAGCGTCTCCTTCAAGTCTTCCCCGTTGGCCACCCCGAGCTCCTGCAGCCCGGCGAACATGGCACGACGCCCCCCGCCTCGGGGTCCCGACGGCTCCCAACGGCCGGCGTCCGTTCCTGAAAGCGCCCCTCCAGGGCGCCGAGGTGCGGCGCGCGCGCGCTCCCTCCCGGAAAACGCTCCTCGGACACAAGGGTTCCGGTCTGGAGCAGGCTAAGCTGTGGGGCCCCTCGCGTAGGGATGCGGGCGGGCGGCTCTTGGCTCTCCAGTGCCCGGGACTCGTCGGCACTGCTTATCACCACTACCACCCCCTTGTGTTATAGAAATATGCAAGGTGCTTTACAGATGCATAACCCTACAGATTGATACAAACCCCCCACAGAGCTTCGGCTCTGGGGCAGGATAGATATAAAATAAATAGACAAACGAATACATATCGAAACATAAATTATGGCCAGGCCAGACAAGGCCTGCTCCTCTGCACCCCAGTCCCTTCTCAAGAACAGACTTTAACCTGGCAGAATTTAAGGTGCTGATGAGCTTTAAAAGGCATAAGGGAAGGGGGCACCTAAAGGACTCCCAAAACGGCCAGGAAACATGCTGGCAGAGCGTATTTGCGGATTTCCCATACATAAGGGCAGCTGGTTGGCCCCAGTGGAAATAATATAATTGTAGAATAGTGGAAATAATCCTCTGTTGATGCATTATACTTTTCTCATGTGTGGTTGTTTTTAAATTACATCGTTGTTTGGTTGTTTGTACATCTGCTCTCTAAATTGGTTTGATTTTATGATGATATTTTTGCCTTCATCTGAATGGCTACTGTGAGAAACAGGTGCTAATGGTGATCCAATTCAGTCCGAGTGTCTTCCTGCATTTATTATGACTTTGTGGTTGCAAGCCACCTCCCTCTTGCCAGGCAGGAAGGTGGGATCCAAAAAATCCCCCATGAATAACCGTTAAGCATCTGTAAGAAAGAATGATACGGAAAGGGAGGATGTACAGAGTGTTTTGAATCGGAGAAGTCGGGCTGGCCTGCCAAAGAGGAAGTGTGCCTGTTTCAGCATGTTCATTTTTCTGTTTGATGTCCATTTTCTGTATTCTCAGGAGCCAGTCGGTTGATTCTCCAGACCCTGGTCTGAAGGGTGGAATTATTGCCATACAGATTGGCACACACACTGCTTTCAGGCTTGCTTAGAGGTTTGGTGAGCACCCGTGATTAGCTTTAGCTTGGGCATCGGTGTGCTTCCACAAGGCCCAAGATTCCCTCCCACTTCGCTGCTACCATGTCCCAATCCTCTGCCACACTTGGCAGCCTCCAGAAATTCTGAAATACAAGTCCCATCAGTCTCAGCCAATCCCTGGAGGGCACAGGTGGGAGAAGACTGCTGCAGCATGATAAATTAACAGGCAGGGAGGAAATAGGCTGACCCTAGGCTGTCCTTTATTTCCTCACACATAATATGTGCAATTATTCCTAGAGTGTTGTCTTTGGGCATGATTTTGCAGTGAGGGCAAAATTAGCCTTCCAGCCCTAACAGAAGGCAGCCAAGCCTCACTGGTCACAATCCTACAAGAAGTACAAACAGCCCTTGTAAAGAGAATGCATAAAAATACACCATGCTCTGGGCGCTTGCCCACTTCGCTATTTCTTCCCTGTCTTCATGTCTTATTATATTTTAATGATTCAAATCAGTTTTAGGAGGCCTTTAAGGGTAGAATCCTGCCCTCCCCACCCCCAGAAGTATGCATGAATGCACACAGGTATGCACGGGGAGCACACTGCAATAAAGCAGTCTCCGATCCCACTGTTATTTGGTGTGATGTTTAATTAATGTCCAAACCACTGGAAAAGAATCTTGATGCAGTCGCATAATCTGGAAAAAGCAACAGAACGGCAAGTTGGGGCCAACAAGAAGACTCTTTGCTGCCGGGTGGGGTGGGGTGGGTCGCCCCATAGTTTTGTTTTTAAGCAAATCCATAAATTTTGGGTTTCCTGAAGCTGGTCTACTGACCTTGTGCACAGATGGACAGATGGTGCTGTTTGGTTGAACTAAGCAATGAAGCTCACCTCTGAACACTGAAAATAAGGGGACCGATGGCATTAAGACCGCTTCTCTGCACTGTTTTACTAATCTGTCCATGCACAGTGCTAAAGTGTGGGGGGGGGGGGTTCAAACCAGCCGAAGTTAATTAATGCTGGGGCAATCCCTGCATGCTGAAATTAATTTTAGGCATCCTCTTAATTGAACCAGGATTCGAGAGAAGTGGAATATGGGGCAAAGGGAATGGACTGAACGAGAGAAGGATGGGGTGCGGGAGAAGCACCGGCCCTTTCCGAGCCGGGAAGCTATGCTTCCCACAGTGACTCCTGCATGACGTTCAGGAGCTTCCCTGACTAATGGCCTAGAACAAAGTAGAAAGAGCCAGAGGTGTCCAGAATGACATTGAGGACAAAACACATTTCATACCCCCCGCCCCCCTGCGCACACAATGAACTGGAGAGCTGTTTTCTCATGGCATGGGCTGCAGGACTAGGGAAAGCCCAGAGACAAAGGAAATCCCCTCCTTTCCCCGTCTGCTTAACAAGCAATTCACATCTGGCTGGACGGAGCATAAAGTTTTCCGTATCAAACCTTCCATTTTTTTGTATGCAAATTAGAAGCACCGATAAATTTTTCATGGCCACATTCACAAATTACCAGACGGGTTCACAATAGATTAGCATGTCTCTCTCGTTCCAGAGGGCAGACGCTTTGGATTGATGAGTTCTTGTCCTGAACCAGATGCCTGCTCATCTCAATTCATTTGGAAAGGGAGAGGGGCGGGGAAGAAGGCAGCCAGCGATCCAGCATCGCTGACCCATCTCATCGAGGCTGCAGGCAGCCGTTTTGCTCTTCTTTAGAAGTCACATGAAAAGGAAGAATCAGTGTTCTATTATTCTCTGCATGATTGATCCGTTGGGTGGCCACTGGCACATTGCCAAAGAGAAACCCTCTCCCTGCAAGAGAGGGTCTGAAAGCATACATACATGTACCGATATGTGGTGCTGAAGCACACGGTGACCTGGTTTCCCCACCTGGTCAAGGAGCCAACTGGGTGACTTTGGGCCAGTCCCAGACGCTCAGCCCGGCCTCCTTCACAGGGCTGTTGTTGTGGGGATAAGGTTAAGAGAAGCAGGAGAATGGTGTAAGCCACTTAGAGTTTGTTATAAGAAGAAAGGGGGATATCAATCTGTGGAATAAATAAATATATGCTAATGCATATATGCAAATTTGGAAAGAATGGCTATAATTTAAAAAGAAATGCAGTGCAGCTCTTCCTGCAGGCTGCTGGGGGAACAGAAGGGCAGGCTAGAAAAGCTTCGTTCTGGCCAATATCTGCCGCCCCCTCCTCCTTCCCCATCCCCTTTTGTGTCTTGTAGATGAAAAGCCAGTGGGGGCTTAAAGTATGTGTAAGGCACTCTGGGAAACTCTTTCAGTTGAAAAACAAGGTTACAAATGCTTGCAATAAAATAAAATAAAATAAAATAAAGGGGTTAGTTGAATTTATGGAGGAAGAAAACTTGAAAAACAGCTTCTGGTCTTGATGGCTAAATAGAACCTCCATGTTCAAAGGCAATATGGCAACAATACCGGTTAGGGAAGCACTAACGGGTCTGGTCCAGCGGCCTCGTTTTTCTTCTTCTTAAGTCCTCCTCAGTGAATGTTCCGTATAAATTGCAATTGGGTTTCACAACGCAGTGACTTTCAACCATTTCCATAGGTCT
This sequence comes from Varanus komodoensis, assembly GCF_004798865.1. Lineage (NCBI taxonomy): Eukaryota > Metazoa > Chordata > Lepidosauria > Squamata > Varanidae > Varanus > Varanus komodoensis. Next base: position 4,254,351 of record NW_025335873.1, on the reverse strand, counting down.
GTCAGGTTTTTGCAGAGTTGCTTCTTAATGAATGAGTAGCCCATCTGTGGCTCTGTGCACAAATCCAGACAGTGCTAAGGGGAACTGGTAGCCTATCCGGGCTATTTATTGTTAATACATAAACCAACAAACCAATAATACTTTACAACCATGTTGCTCCACTTTTACAGTTGTGGCTTCCTCAAAAGAAGCATCAAGGTGGATAAATTTGTTACCAAGGATGGAGAAGTCTTGTCTTTCAACAAAATCTTCACCGAGTTCCGTGGGATTGCCCACTCTTGGACGGATGTAGCCCCGTTGGGTCTGTTAGCTGCTTCTCTCTGATCCATCATTTTCTCCAGTTTCTAATTTGCTAGTTATAGTGGATGATAGTCTCACGAGGCTTTGTGTGTGTGTACGCGCACGCAAGGGGTGGGGTGAGGTGTAGGAGCGGAGGATTGAGGTGTTCTGTCTTTCTTGGCCTTGTCAGATTCATAAATATGCAGATGGAAACGTGGGAGAAAAACATTTTCTGCACGCTTTCGAAAAGAATGACAGGCAAACCAGGGGAGCAAACAAAAACAGATCACCTGTCGAGAACGAGGTCTGTCCAGCATGTCATCTTCCGCTATGAAATGCAGCTCCTTGGTTTGCCACTGTCACCGGTACCTTTGTCAAAGGCTAGCAAGGACCTCGGGCGTTCCTGTGCCTCACGAGGTTGGACGGCCACGTGTCTGTGTGGTAACAGACACCGATCCACCGCCAGTGCTCCTTCGCTGCTGGTGATGTCACTTTGCAAAACCATAATCAGAGCCGTTGCCATGGGGACAATACTCCCGTGGCATCTGCTGTGCGCCTTTCCATCTCTGTGTGACTCAGGGAATGTGTGCCGCCAGCCAAGCCTCCCTCCGATCGCTTGAGCCAGAGCACACTTCACTGGGCACTTTGGCAAGAGGGCTGTGCAGAAGGTCACTCGAATCACATCGTCCCGAGGGCTGCACAGGACAGGGCCGGAACATGAATGGAACTCATGGGGCTCCAGGAAGGAGACAGGGGCAAAACGAGGCACAGGCAGCCCCAGGTCAACAATAAAGGGGACGCAGCAGCGGCCACGTGGTATGCCAAGGATGCACAGAGCAAATTTGAGACTTGGAGCTTGCTGGTCCCCCTGCCATGAGAGGGGAGGATGCATTGCTTCACCTCCTTCCAAATGTAGTGAGCCAGCCCTCCTGCATTCCCCCAGCCCCTCTAAAAAGGGCTGCTGACCCATATCTCCATAGACCTTTCTAAGATAATGCCCCCAGCTATAATTATGGGGTGTCCACTTGAGCATCTCCAAAATAGAGGGTAAAAAGAGGACAAAGATATGCAGATTAAATATCTGTAATTTCCATAATCGTACATCTGGATGGTGCATTTCAAAGGAGCTTCAGGCTTGGTTCAGGGACAGCTTGTGTCACCTTGGTGATGGATCCCAAAGCCAGGAACTGGACTCAGGTCAACTGTCCTAATTAGTTTTGCTGGACCTCTTCCTAGCTTTGGATGCCCTTGTCCGCCGTGCCCTTCTGAAGCCTCTGTCTCAGAAGAGGCCGGGAAGTGCTGTCCAATAGCGTTGCACCCCTTACTGGAGCAGCGATCCCAGAAAGTGGTGCAGAGGGAATCCCAGGAGCCACCTTATCCCCCCTGCTGCTTAACATCCATTATTATTATTCCATTGCATTAGTATCCCGCCGTTGCAAGGATCCCAAGGCGGCTTGCAAGCGTCCCCCGTCGACTTTATCCTCGCAACAACAACCCTGTGAGGTAGGCTCGGCTGAGCGTCCATGCATGGCCCGGAGTCAGCCAGTAGGCCTCACCTGCTTCGGTTGCCAACCGGCACCTTCGCGGGCTGGATGAATCCTCAGGCGCCCGTTGGGGACGTGGGCTGGCCTCCCGCAGGGATCGGGTCGTGAGGCAGGCCCGCTTCAGTCCCGCCACTCAGCGACCTCATTGGCTGGGAGACAGCCGCGCCCCGCCCCCTTTCTCCCCCCCCCGCATCCTCTCCGCCAATCCTGTCCCGTTTCGTCTCATTTCCTAGGAGACAGTTGCCAAGGAAGGCTGGATACGAGAGAGGAGGAGGAGGAGGAGTCACAAAGTACACAACACCCACCCACCCACCCAGAGAGAGGGAGGAAAAAAAATAAAACAACAGATTGGCGCATGCGCTCTCAAGGTAGCAACCCGGCGCGAGGCGCCTCGAAAGGTGGAGGAGGAGGAGAGCGACAGAAGGCGCGCGTGCGCGTTCCCTTGCTCGCCTTCCTCCCCGCTCCCTCGTCGGGCGCGCGCGCGCCTTACTGTCACCCGGGCGCGCCGGGCGTCGCGGGACGGCTCCGCCCCCCTCCCCTTCCCTTCCGCCCCCTCCCAGCTCGGGGTGAGTGTGCACGCGCGCGCGCGCGCGCTCGACCGCCCGTCCTCCCGCCCGCGCTCTTTTCTCCCGATGATTCCCTGTCGATGAGGCGCTGCCGGAGAGGGCGCGCGCGCTCGTGCCCGCGCCTCGCGCCCGCTTCCCCTCAGCCCTTTCATCCTCCTCCTCCTCCTCCTCCTCCCCCCCAGCCGGCCCTTGCCGCCCCTCCTCCGAGGCTGCCCGGCGGAGCCCCGGCCGCCCGCCCCGCTCGCGCGCAGCCCCGGCCGCCCCCTCTCGCCGCCGCCGCCGCGGCTAGCCTTGCGGGCCTGGGAGCGGCCGCCGGCGGGGGCTTGGACGCGGCGGCGATGATGAGGTAGCTGCGGGGGGAGCGGAGCGGAGTGCGGCAGTGCGGAGGGGGCGGGGTGGGGGCAGGGTTGGGGCGGGGGGCGCGACGCGCGGCTGGCGTGGGGGCGGGGGCGTCTCGGGGGAGGGGGCCCGGCCCGCCTCGCCCGGTGGGCTCGCGGGGCTCCTGGGGCGGGGGGGCGGCCGCTGGGCTGACCCCGCGGGGCTCTTCGTCCGTCGCCGGGATGGGGGGGGGCGGGCCGCAGATTTTGGGCAAGGGCTGGCGACGGCGTGACACGAGCTGCAGTGACGGGGGCATCGGGGGCGCCTTGAGGGGGCCGGCCCGGGGCTTGCTTGGGGGCGGTGGGGATGGCCGCGCGCCTGCCGCCTTGGATCTGACTGGATGGCATTGTCTTTAGGATGGGGAGGGGGTGGGGTGGGGTGGGGTGGGGCGGCCCGGGTGGGGAGGGGGGCCGTCATTGTGTGGCTCTGCCGGGGGTCTGGACCCGGCTGGTGCTGGCGCGCGTTGCCGTTGGGGCAGTCGCGGGAGGGGAGGGGAGCGGGGCAGGGCCGCGCGCGCGGGGGGCTGGAAGGAGTTACGGGGTCACAGAGGAGGGGTTTCTGGGCGGATGTGGGTCGGGTGGCTCCGAGCGCGGCTGAGGTGTGGGGGCAGCCCCGCAGCCAAGGGGAAAGGTCAGGATCTGGGCTGCCCTCCGTGCGCGCGCGCCTGCTGGTGTTTGTGCCTCCGGGAAGAAGAATTGCTCGGCCGATCCACGTCGTTGTGCATACGGGCAGTTTTTCCGTGTCCAAAGCAGGAAGCCGGGAAAGCGGTGCGGAGCAGGGGTTGGGAGCGGGAGGAGGGGGTGCGCGAGGGGCTAGCTTTTGGATAAGGGTTGGGAGGGTATCTTGTGAGCGGGGGCAGTTAGGATCCGGGGTAAGGAGGTGGGAATCGGGTTGCTAAGGAGATGTGGGTATCTCTGGAGGAGCTGAAGGCAGCTGGGAGGAGGGTGAGGGAGGAAGGGGTCATCGTCGCCGTCACACCAGATCTTGGGTAGGCTGGGAGCAGGGGCTAGGAGCGACTGGGGGACTGAGAAGGAGCCGGGAGCATTTTGGAAGAAGAGAGTGAGACAGCAAAAAGGGAATGCGATGAATGAGGAGGACGGTGCTGAGGGGGTGTCCTTTGTCGCCTTTGTTGGGGAGCCACCCTGGCAGGAAAGGTAGGTTGACACGCCTTCCTTTTGCCGCCTTGATCCTGGCTTACAGCAGAATGTGCGGGCGAAAGGGGTAAAGGAGAGGTTGGTGGAAGGATGTCTGCATCGTGCCCACCACCTTTATCCTCTTGCCTCCGGGAGTCTGACGCTTCTGCTCATCTCATCTAGCCACTGATCCTTCTTAGGTGTAGCAGGATGAGACGCGATCAGGGCATGGCAAGGAGGGGAAGGCACAGGCCTACCGCTGGCTTCTTCCCCCGCTGCGCTAGGCTTACCACCCCCTTCCCATTGTTGGAGAGATCAGATGATCATGTCCCCCTTCAGTAAAGTGCTAGGCACCTTTCTGTATTGTTCAGCTGTTTTGTTGGCTCACTGGAGAGAGAGATCCGCAGCGGGCCTGTGATGATGGCGGGTATGGATTGTACGGGATGAGTATGAATTGTATGATTGTCTCCAGTCCAGAAGCTATCCAGATATAGGGCGATATACAGGTGCTGTCAATAAATAAGACAGCTTGTGTGCTTATATTTCTTTGTATGGCTGAGACAATTGGTTTACCCTGTTCCATTACCCTGTTTTGGTATCTGTCTGTGTCTTAGCTTCAACAGGCTGACTGTTAGAAGGGGCAAAGATTTCCAGCCGAATTTTGCTGGAAGGCCAAACCGTAGCGTTAAAAGAAATCCCCAATGGCTCTGAGATTATGTGCATTGGTACTTGGTTTCCAACAAAACACATGAAGCATATGCGTGCTAGGCTGGGTCTCGTTTCTTTTTGTTTCAGATGGTGGATGTTGGTGCTTGCGCTTGTGGGAATAGCACCAGAAGAAAAATGGATGCTCTAACAGATAGTGCAGCTGAGATCATTCCACTGGCGCTCTATGATTCAGCCCGAGCAAAAATAGCTGCTAATCTACAATGGATCTGTGCTAAGGCCTATGGAATAGGTAAAAATCCCCATTGGATGGTTATTCTTTTATCTCTCTTCCCTGATGTGTGCGTTTCCTGCCCTTTCCCCTCAGATGTTAAATAGGTCTGAAATGGTACACGCTTTAAAAATCGCTTGTGTGTCAGGGTGATTTGCCCGCTTGCCCGTTTCCATGTTTTTGGACATGGAAGTATTAAACACCTGCCAAGGGCCTTGTCGGAGTGCAGGCCTTTTGTTGTTGCGAATCGCTTGGAGTGGCAAGAGCATGAAATTCTGCTGGGTTGTTTTTGTTTCACCCAATAGTGCTGTTCTGCACAATGTTAAGACCTACACACACTCAGCCTTTTCAGGCCCACAGTCTTTACTGTGTGAGCAATTTTGAGAAACACATTTATCCTTGATGGTTCATAATTGATTAGCAATATAAAAGCAACCTAGTGATTTTGGTAGGGTCGACTGTAGACTTTTCACTCATCAATATTTGTTTTAGCCATGGTTCGTGCATTTAATACCGTCTTTCCCTGTTGGGTAACAAGGTGAGCTGTGTAGATCATGAATAGATGTTGTTGTAAGAAGTACCTAGTTGAAACATCAGTTAATATAAAGGCTTAATGGGGACCTTTCCAGTGTTGTCCCCCCCCCCCCCCGGGTAAAGCAGCTGGTCCTTTGCCTTGCAGTACATCATTCTTGCCTATTTGGAGCTCTAGGTTTGTTTTTGGTTACTTTTTTTTCCTTTGAGCAAAGGTCCTTGTCTAGTTATTTCTTTTTGTTTTGGTTAACAACATATTAACATTATCTAATTTTTGAGGAAAAAATAAACAGTTCCCTTAATCTAATTTGCCAAACTGTGATATGCATACGGTGTAATCCTGTGCATCTTTGTTAAAGAAAAAGACCTAGGTTGGCTGGAATATGCTGGTAAGTGCAGGCCTTTTCCCCATCCAAACATGAATAGGATTGTGCCCTTAATAGATTAACATATTCTGCTGTGTGATTGTGTCAGTGTATTCCAGCAGTCACTTGACTTTTGTTTGTTTTCAGCTAAAGTGTTTCTTTTTTGCTTCCAGAATTGTTAATGTTGTGGGGATGGTGTAGTTATATTAGAAGCTTTGACCAAGTTTTGTATTGTTCAGTTCTGTTAATAAAAGCATGGTAAAATGTCAGTATGTAGCGAAGTTAAACTATATCTCTCCCCATCGCACAGTTTATAACTGCAGTTCAAAAATGTAAAAGGTGAGCACTGATGGAAATAGGCACTTTCTGATTATTTGTGATTTGCTTCCAATAGTTTGTGCTTGATTAAACAGTATATAAATATTGTAATGACTTAGTATATTGTGCCGCCATGCAAAATAGTTTTATGGCTTGTGTTTATGTTTATAACCTCCATGGGAACTGCTAGCATGTGAAGGCAGGTTCTGTACATAGTTATACTTGCTTTCAAGATCAGTGTTAGATTTTCTTGTTTGCCATTCTGTTTCACATTTAAAACAAGTTTACTAATTCAGTAAATAGAAGTTAGGTTTATACACTTGTGCTCTGCATTCTCCCTACCACTAAGAAATATCCCATGGGCATGTTAATGTTTTCCAATTGCAGTGTTACCAGAATCCTGAGCATTTCACTTTAGAAATTAACCACCTGTTGTTGTCTTTAAGTGTTCCTTAGAAGGCCTGGTGATAAGCCAATATTCTCTCAAACGAAATGCTCTTGTTAAAAATGTCATTGCACTGGAGGCATAGCCAGACTTTTTGCAAGGCATGATTTCTGTTCCTCACAGACGGTAGTGCTGTTGAGGAGTGAGAGGGGTTACAATGCATAGCCCTTGTCCAGTGCCAAAGGTCTTGCAAAATGCCGGATGTATCCCTTCCCTTTGATCTTCAAGTGATGGTCTAACTTAAGATGGCTTCAAGTATCTGAAGCCAGCCTTGGTTTTTTTAATATATATATATATATATATATATATATATATATATATATATACACACACACACACACACTTACAAAACATCTGTGTAATCACACTCCGCAGAGGCTTTTAGACAGTCTGAGTTAGTTATACAGTGTTACAAGATAATCTACTTCTTTCTAAGTTTCTGAGCAGTCAGCAGTGAGGTAGGTTTTCTGAAAAAATTTGAATTTTCCAGAGCAAATTAGGTTAATTTACATAGGGTCATTGGCTTAGCAAAATGTTCAGCATGTATCAGAAAATCTCATGCCCCAAAGAAAGTAAGCAACTTGTGGCCCTTCAAATGTTTTGGCCTTCAACTCTCATCATTTCTTATCATTGGCTCAGCTGGCTAGAGCTGATGGAAGATGTTGTCAGAAACTTCTGGAGAGCCACATGTTGCCCATTCCTGCCCTAGAGAGGTTTAGTTTAGCATGTTTATTTTATTTACGTTTAGAATACATACGGCTAAAAAAGTCTCAGTACAGGGTAAATATTTGACTTTAAATATTTTAGTGGAGGTATTTAAAGCTCAGTTAGTGTTACTTAAATTATGCAGAAATTTTAATTGGAATACTTAAGTCTATAATAGTACATACTCCTCTTACACTGCTTAAATTCATGAAAAAGGTTACTGAAAACTGTTGACACACTAATAAATTTGAGTAACCCAAAGAACTGTGCATGCTCTCCAGACCAACTTTTCTGATTCAGCAGTTCTCTTCCACTGGAGCATTTTAATATTTGCAATATTGTCTATTGGTTCTGTTTCACACTGAGACATATGTATTTCGATGACAGAGGTGTTCTTCCACATATTGGTTATCACCTATAAAGCCCTCAACGGCTTGGGACCTGGTTATCTAAAGGACCGCTTGCATCCATATGTGCCCTTGAGATCGGTGGCAGAGGCCCTCCTCCGGGAGCCCTCCGTGAAGGACATTAGGAGGGTGAGCACCCGGAGGAGGGCCTTCTCTGCGGTGGCACCCCACCTATGGATGGAATGCGCTCCCCAGAGAGGGCCGCCTGGCGCCATCGTTGTTTTTCGGCACCAGGCCAAGACCTTTTTATTTACACGTTATTTTAATGGTTAATTGTATTTATTAATTTTATATCTGTGCCGAGATGTCTCCGGGTTTTTAAGGTTATTGTATGATTGTTTATTTGTTTTGTAAGCCGCCCCGGGGCTTTTTGCGAATGGGGCGGCATAGAAATGTTCTAAATAAATAAATAAATGATATTCACTAGGGACAGTTACCTGAAAACCATTAATTTAAAACTGCTAAGCTGGCCCAACTTTAATATTGTTTATGTAATTGGCATCCCATCCGTTTTACTAATGAACTTATGAAATGAACATTTTCTGTAGAAAAATGAAGCATTAGGAAAAAAAATTCTGGCTCACCTCATGGATAATGGTGCATTCCTAAGGGGGGCCGAGTGCGTTGTCAAGTAGCCGTCACTTCCCAAGCCTTGCCATCTTATGCCAGCCAGGGTGGGAGATGGAGCTTCCCTTTTCAATTCTGCGTGCTTCTCCAGTGTCTCTTCCAGTCCCCGCCCCTGGGGGTGAGTGAGTTATGCCAGCCCATGCTGGCCGGGTGGGTGTGAACCCAAGGCCTCTCTGATGAATGAAGGTGTCGCTGATCCTGTGTCCCTGTTGTGGGAATGCTGCCCTTGGTACTGTCTTGCTGTAAAACCTTGGGCAGGCAGGACTGGGGCTGCAGAGGAGATGTTCCCGGAGGCTGCCAGGACTCTTCGCTGGTGGTGTAGCACCTTTGCCCGATCCAGCTCCTCCTCAGACAGCTGTCCTGGGGTCAGGGCTAGGATTAATCTGTAATCTTTTGCAATGATAGCTTTGGCTGTTCCCAGCATAACACATAATTATGGCATGATAGTATTATTTAGCACATTCATATTATTAAAAAGCTTAAGTGCTGCTTAAACAGATAGTTCCAATAATAAAGCAGTCCACTTGTATGTAATGCCCTTGTCATTGATGGGCCATTAGCTAATTCATATTGACTTTGTGATCACCTGTAACCATAGTAGAGGTCAAGAACCTATTGCAATGGTCCACCCTTGGAAACTGATGCATCTAGAGGGTTTTCTGAAGTCTCCAGGAGTGGGATTCGTCTCACATAATTAAGGCATGTTTTAGCTCTTGCTTGGATGTCTCCCTGGGTCAGAGGCCAACACTATGGCTGAACCCAGATGTTCTTGACCTGATCGCAGAGCTTCAGCGCCTGGCTTTCTGGAGAACTGCAGGCAATGCAATGGACTGGTGATCAGTGGGCAGGTGGTCAGAGACCAGTGGGCTGAGCATCACTCAACACAGAGGAGAAGCCCTTGTAGCAGAGGAGAACCACTGAGGTGATTGTGAGTTTCCCATGGAGGCTTGAGCACTCTCCACAAGGCCTGCCTCCCCCCCCCCCCCCAGTCTAACCCCATGATTCGTGGGGAGGGACTCCCCTGTTACCTTTTAATGGAAGTGACAAGGGGCTTCCACTGTGTGCCCTGCATCCTCCCAGTGGGAAGATGAGCAACACAAACAGGCATTCCTTGATTCTGTTCAGCAGTAGATGGAAGGTGGAGAACCCTTCCCATGCCTCTTGTGCCAGCCAGGGCTTGGGCGGCGCTTGCAGGAACGAGTTGCTACAAATGCTGGCCAGCTTGCTTTCTCTGTGCTTCTTCCTGCACGGAGGAAAATTATGGTACCAAGGGAGAGGGAGGGATGGTATCATCTGATGGCTTGATCAGAGGGCTGTTCCAGCACCCAGGCCAAAACTGGTTGCTTAACCTTACATTATAGGGGCTTATTCTGTTGGTGAAGAAATCTTGCTGCTGTGGAGTACGAGAAAATAGAAGAATCTTCCACATTGAGAAACTTACAGACACGTTTCTTGTTCTAATGGGGATTTTAATCTACTTAGATTGCCCCCAATCTCAAACAGGGCTCTGCTCTGCCTTGAAAGTTATTGTTTGATTTTATGACAGAAGGACGCCCACCTTCAGATAAAACAGTAATGGTCTTGTCTTCTTTATCTCAGTTAAAAATGTCTTCATTCCAGTGGTGTTCTGGGAGGCACGACTGAGCTCTCTTGTCTATGATGCCACTTATGTTTTATCTGTTACATTTTATGGAGTTCCTCACTTTCCTTAGTTGGTTGCCTTCTGTTCTGTCCTGATTGGTTAAAGTTGGAAGTCCAAACGTGTCTAGACAGGATGTCCTACAGTTCCCAGCGTGTTCCAGCCAGCTGTGCTGTAAGTTCTGAGACATTCTTCTTCCAGACATGCATAGGATTGCATCCAAGGCACTGCAGAGTTTTTCACTCTAAAAGGCGGAATATAAATAAGAATTAGTGCTGTGTTGTACTGCTGGTAAGCTCAGAATGCTGGACTAGATGAATTATTGGTCTGATCCAACATTGTGTTTCTTACATCCACTTGAAGTGTCTTGTGGCAATGTAGAACCGAAGGTCAGCATTTTGTAGAATGCGTTGAACTTGCCTATAACTTTTTTGTGCTGTGGTGGTAAGCTGCTAGCTTCTGCATCATGAGTAAAACCAGTAAAACCAGAAAAACTATATGACAGGAGCGCTGATAATGTTCCGCTGCTTCTGTGGGAAATACATTTGCCTGAATAGTACGCTGCCCAGTCTTCTGGTTGAAATGCTGACGCTTGCTTTGTGTGCTGGTGTAAGAAACACTGCACAGAAAACAAAGATGCTAGAAAGGAGAGGGAGAGGGTGGAACAGATCCCATCACTGACAATTCCTTGCAGGTTGTGCTAGCCATCGGTATGGACACCGTGCAGTGAGACGGCATCATGTGCAGGATACACTGGGACAAGAGAGACAGTTGGCTTACCTACAGCGCATGTGTTGTGGTGACGATCAGACCGAACCTGTATCTTCAGAATCCCCATCTGTTCGGTGGAACATGTAATAATGCATGACCATCAGATGGCATTCACTTGTCGCTTGAATTTAAAATGGCTCTGTGCTGAGATAGATGCCGCAAAGCCCAATTTGCAAATTCAGAACTCACTCATGAAATAAAGCATAGTTTTCTGGGGAGCAAATACATTAGGAACAGGATTGTGTCTCCTATGACTGGAAACTAAAATGTGCCTTTCATTAATGTGGTGGAACACACATCTTTTGCCTCAGACCCCGGCTGTTGGAATCAGTGGAAACCGCTCTGCACTGGGACTCCTAGAACAGGCTTGGTGGGGTAGACACTTTAAAATAATAGGACAAGTGGGTCCTCAGGACAAAATCTTTCAGTATAAAGCTGGTATACATGTAGTATTTCTTGACCTATGGCTGAAGCAGCTGAGAATAAAATACAAAGTCCATGTTTAGCTAGCTTATGTTACTAAACTGTCCAGTGCTTGCTTGCTTGCTCTGAATTGCCATCTTGTAGACTTTACTGTTGTTGTTGTTGTTGTTGTTGTTGCTAAATATGTTGCAAGAATATATAAAATTGCTTGCCTCCATTGGGAGCTCTCCGCTTTTTTGACAGAGTATTCTCATTCTTGGCAAATGAGCAGTGGGGTCCTGCAGGGCAGTATCTTACCCTGCAGGTTAGACATTGTCTAATATCGATATGAAGGTGCTCTGTGTGATCACTGGGGCTTTTCTGAATGGGTGCAGGGCTGCGCTGTGCTGGCAGTCTCTGAAGAAGGTGCCTCCAGCGGGAATTTCTGCTTGTTCGCTCAGAGGCTCAGCCGCTACAGCTGCCTTTCAGGCTCACACTCCGGCCGATGAGCACTGAAGTTTCTTTTCCTATTTTTGCCAAGCGTGGAAGGTTGTCATGGTCTCTTCTACAGGTGTAGCGTTTGGCAGAAGGGTGCTACAGAGTGTGCACGTGGGTTAGGGTCTTCACTGTAGGCTTGCCTTAGAATGGGGCTTCCTTTCCATGTCGGAGAGATCTTTAATACCTTCCAGGAGGTATTGGGAAAAGAGAAAATTCCTACCTGTCCACAGTTGCTGCTGGAGGAAATTTTGCCCTCACTGTTACTCTGCAGAAGTGTGCAATCTTTTCTTAGGGCTTCCAGCGTCACTGTGCGTGTGCAGTAGGTAGGCAAGGATTCCAGGCAATCTCCTCCCTTTTCATTTCTTGATATTCTCACTTCTGTTAATGTTAGTGCAGTGGTTAACACTTAATAATGGAAGTAATTATGGTGGCTGACATGAGGAGATGGAGGCATGGCCTGCACTCACCTGGGAACGCTTTGTAGATGTTCCTTCTAGAGAGGACCCGATGTGCCAACCATAGGAAGAGGTTTAATCCAGGTTTCTAGGAAGCCCTCTAGAATGGCCTCAAATTACCAAGAAGCTTCCCTTTTTCCCATTTTCTTGCTAGAGGTAATTCACTTGGGAAACAATGATTCCAACTTTGAAGCTGCTAAGCGTGCCCATTATTATATTTGCAATTGACATGCGTTCACTTTTACTATTACAGTTTGCAAAAGATTATTTTCTGCAGAAAAATGAAGGACTAGAACAATTGCTACTCCACATCACTGATTGCAACAACCCTGACTTCTTTGCAAGGCTTAAAGTTATCTGTTAACACATCTGTGTAGCACAGAGAACTTAAGTTCTGGCTTTTATTTTAATATATTTACGTTCTGTTTGATAACAGGCATTCTAGACAGGTGCTGTTATTATAATACACCGTAATAATGAAAAGACAGCATAAAACTATAAAAAGGTGTGATGTATTATGTTGCAATCGTTAGTTTTGGTAATGTGGAGCCCTTTGGTATTGTGACTTAATCTGGACAAACTAAGTATCCCATGGGGGATCTTCCAGAGTGGTGCTGATGTTGATCAGATGCTTCCCGTCTTTTTCAAACTTGTTGCCTTGTGCTTTATAAAACAACCTATGGATGTGAAAACCTCGCAACTTTTTAATCGATGTGGAAATTAGATTTGGGAAGGATTAGCTGAGCTAAAGACAGCTCAAAATGAACTGCAGGTCTAGTACTGTGACTGAAATTCATCAACTGAAGTGCAGCTTTCTTTGGAGATGGGACTGATGTCTTGCTTTGTTGGGATACTGCAGGTTGCTTGACAAACTGTCAAGGGAATGAGAGAGACAACGCTTCGTATTGCTGGATAACAGCTTCAGCCTTTGCCTGTTTATAGTCGAATAGTTATATGCACGTAGCAGTTTCCAAAAATAGATATGCAACTCACATCACTGGTATTCTTGCATTGTTCTTATTCTTATGAAGAACTGAACACTTGCTAAAATAATTATCGATGGGACATGGAAATATATAAAGGATTTCAAACAGTCAGTTGCGGGGATGAAGCAGCAAGGAAAAACTACTTTGGTAATTATTAAAAAAAAATGTTCTACCTAAATCTCTTGATGGACTGAAAGAAGGATGGCAGATACCTTAAACAGGCCTGTATCTCCACAAGTAGAAATGCTGAGAATTGGGGAACTGCAGCCAAGCCTTTAGACTTTAACTAGGGCTAAAGAAAGCTACTTTGCTGAAGCAGCTTACCTTTAGTTTGAATTTAGCTCGTTGCAAACGACTGATAAGATTAACAGTGGTTTGTCATTTTGTTTGAGCCAGTGATGAAAAATAATCCTGTGCAAATTAGTGTAATTTTCTTTTGGAATTTATCTTATAAAAACAACTTTATTGGGTTTCAGGAAATTTCCAGATGCACAAGAGAATGATCTAATTGTGTGCATTTACTTGTATTTGTAAACAACAAGGCTTTAAAAATGTGTCCCATGTTAATTTTTTTTTTTTAATGTTAACGCTCCGCAAGCAAAACATTTGTTTTAGGCAAAACTTTAAAAGCGCACTTAATGCTATTTAAATGTTATGTTCGATGAACTGTACTTATTGAATACTTGTAAAGACTGAAAACCAATAGCATGTTCTTCAGTGAAGATAGTCACACATTAAAAAACATTTAATCTGTGTATTTACTGTTTACTTAGTTGTTTATGTTGGATTTTATTTTTGTTACTTTTGTTTTTCTACTGATTGGTCTAGGTGCTGAAATGAAGTTATTATTGTATTATTCTCTTGTTGTATTTTATTGCATTTTACTATATTAATGTATTGGGGCCTTTGAATTTTGGTGCTGGAGAAGACTCCTGCGAGTCCCTTGGACTGCAAAGGGATCAAACCAGTCAGTCTTAGATGAGGTCAACCCTGACTGCTCTTTAGAAGGCCAGATACTGAAGCTGACACTCAAATACTTTGGCCACCTAATGAGAAGGAAGGACTCACTGGAGAAGAGTCTGATGCTGGGAACAATTGATGGCAAGAGAAGGTGGGGGCGGCAGAGGATAAGTTGGCTGGATGGGGGTCACTGAAGCAGTTGGCGTGAGCTTAGGTGGACTCTGGGGGATGGTGGAGGACAGGAAGGCCTGGAGGAGTGTTGTCCATGGGGTTGCGATGGGTCAGACGCAACTTCATGACTAGCATAGCATTAATGCATATATTCTGTTTTTCTTTGTATTTTATTACTCTAAACCATCCAGATAGTCAGTTTTGGCTATGAGAACTGTATACAAAAACCTGAATGTATGTATGTATGTATGTATGTATGTATGTATGTATGAATGAATGAATGAATGAATGGTATCAGCCCAAAGAACTGTGCATGATATGCCAATAACCATTCAGTTATTACTACTGAGTTTGTTTGGATGCCTTGAGTTTTGCCCACACTATTTACCAGTTCCATTTCACACTGATATGCAGGAATATTTCAAGGACATAATTGTATTCCCTCACACACTGGCTAAGAATAATCACCTGAAAATCATCAAAGACAACTTTGAAACTACAAAAGAAATGCAGGGGTTGGGTTGTTCACACAATGTGACCGCTGGAAAATTGTGCATAGCCCATGATTTCTTTTAGGGTCATGTATGGGAATTAATTGACACCAAGCTGAGAAAAAACCAGCACCCAGTTGAACATGCTTAAATCGTATTGAAATTGGTGAGTCAGGCATTGAACAATTTTGCTCTGTATATATCTACTTAGAAATAAGTCTCACTTTAGCTCAATGGGACTTCTAGGTTAGCGTGTTTTAGAACTGTAGGCTAAGTTTCATTAAATGGGGCTTTAAAATGCTAAAACTCAAGATTACTAAACTGATGTCTAGTTTCAGTGCGTAGTTTTGATGAAATAAGAGTGTGAACTGAAAAGTTTTAATATTTGGAACAATATATTCTCATCATCAAATTACCATGGTAGGATAATATTTTGCTTTAAAACCCCTTGCAAAAGAAATGTACCAACCTGAAATTTACCTTTTCAGGCGAATGTTATTTGTACACATGTTCTGCTTACTATGCCCCCATTTTGAGCAGGTTTGATATCTAAAAGCCTAGAGGGTTGAGCACAGATTATTTGTTCTGATCAATTAAGGTAGCGCTTTCCCTTTCCTAGCCTATTTGTGAAAATGAATACTCATGTATTCTTTCTTGATTAGCTTGCCCTGGTGTTGTGACAAGAAATATTCTTGTGCTTGATTAGCAGAACACTATAGAAACAAGAAATGAGTATGTTATGTAAGGGCAAGCTGCTTATCTCTTGCTCTCCCATATTTTTAAAAACTAGAAAGTAGTTTGTTTCTGACATCGTGCATCTTCAGCTTATGTACTGTGCTTATAACTAAGTTCACGTCTTTGGGTTTATTCCTCCTTTGTTTCAGATAACATCCCAGAGGAACTGAAAGACCCGTTTTATATAGATCAGTATGAGCAAGAACATATTAAACCACCTGTCATCAAGCTGTTACTGTCCAGCGAGCTCTACTGCCGTGTCTGCAGCCTCATTCTGAAAGGGGATCAGGTGGCTGCCCTGCAGGGACACCAGTCGGTCATCCAGGCTCTGTCTCGGAAAGGGATTTACGTCATGGAGAGTGACGATACCCCCGTGTCTGAATTGGATCTCAGCTGTGTGCCAATCAAAATGGTTAGCATCTGAAAAGGAGCTTTCATTTATTCTGTCCTTCAGTTCTTTCCCTCACCTCAGAGCTTCCTCACATCTGACCTCCTTGCATCAGTGAAATGGCACTCAAGTCCCCAGTGTTCTTGAGAGAGGTTTCCACTGACCGTGTCCTTTGCTTTTCAGAGTCCTCACATGGCAATGATTGATGCCCTCATGATGGCCTACACTGTGGAAATGATCAGCATCGAAAAAGTGGTTGCAAGTGTCAAATGTTTTTCTACATTTAGTGCCTCAAAAGAATTGCCCTATGATCTGGAGGATGCAATGATATTCTGGATTAATAAGGTAAAATGATGGCATAAGACGATGCCTTAATATCTTGATGTAAGTCTGGCTCAGAACTTGTACATTTCAGTACCCTGGATAGAATCAAAGGCAATATTGGTCTCTGTGTCTTTAAGAATAAGCCTTTAAAGCAATTAATTAGGATTGTACAGATTTGCTAACAAAATAACCCAGTTTGGTTGGGGGTTGGTCAGTTTGGGCAAAAAAATTCTTAGCATAGTATTGTTTTGTCTCAGCTTTTGCACTGTAGTAGGCTTATACTTTCAGGGTATAATCCCATGAATGTTAAGTATTTTAAAGCTCAATTGATTTCCGCAGAAGAGATGTATAAGAAGATTTTTTAGGGAAAGCAAAGTAATTGTCCTTACCTTCTTTCTGATTCTAGGTGAACCTAAAAATGAGAGAGATTACAGAAAAAGAGATAAAACTGAAACAGCATTTACTAGAAAGTCCAGGTCATCAAAAGGTAAAACACACATTAGATGAAATGGAGCGTTAAAGTAATCCAGATGGGTATTGAAAGCAAATTTCAGTGTTGTGCTTAGGATGGGAAGACTCACAATACTCTCTTGTACTTCTTCTGCCTATAAGTTTGTACAACATGTGATGCTTCTAGCTTCTTTTTTCTTTACCCTGTTCTCTCTTACCCTGAAAGTCCAAGACCTCATTCAGCTTCTAAATGGTCGAGGGGTTCCCTGTTCACTTGAGTGAAGCTCAGCTCTGGGTACAAAACTTGTGTGCAGATCTGCCGTGGTTTTAAAGTGAATGGAGAAGCATTTGGAGGCTGGTGTGGTACTTTGGATTAGAGCCACTGTTTGTACTCTGCATGTTTCTGATATGTTGAAATGCCCATGCTGTATCTTACTTAACCTTTGAATGCAGTGCAGTCTCATGTACTGGAATAATGTAAGACTTCTGGCTTTCCTTCTGAAGATCCTTCAGGGTCACCCCTGCATCACACTTCGATTTGCAGTAGTTAGGAAACCCTTTGAAGTACTAATAAAGCATGTACTAAATATTTAGGCCATCAAATCTAACCCTCTGTTCTCAATACGGGATTAACCGTCTATGTGTGTAGCTCTCTTTTTCTTTCCCTCTTGTTAACTGTTCCAATGCACTAATATTGTAAGGAAATTCTGCACTTTCATTAGTGGATAATGTAAACGTTTATCAGCTATTAAGGGATGTCAAACTTGATTTAACTTGTGAATGCTTCAGCCAGACAGCAGTAAACACCGTATTGCAGTTGCAGAACTGTTTTACTAAATGCTACGGAAGCGTTCATCATTGGTGCAGAAGAAAACACTCCGTTGGCATCTCTCACTACAGAATGAGTACTGCTACTAGTATTTGTTTCTGACGGGACACTGTCCAGCTTATTGTTAATACTTCCGTATCAGTTTAATTCCACAATATGAAAGTGTCTATGGATTAGGTGCATTTTAAGTATTGCTTATCATGTGTTCTGCTGATGTTACTCTCCTGTTCCCCTGTTCCCTACCGTGCTTCCCGAGCAGTCTCCTTCCAAATGGTATTGGAAATTAGTACCTGTAAGTGAATTGATTCTGTGTGACAGCTGTCATCCACAAAAATCATGGCTTTTAATGATTCTTTTGTCAGTGTTTGCTTCCATTTACAATTCAGTTTTCACAGTTTGCAATATTCTTCTGCTTAAAGCATCCTTGTACAAGTTTGAGAAGAAAATGTAAATCCCCATTACATGATTCCACTTGCTGTACATACCGCATACTCCTCACTATACAGCATTACGGAATCGCTGATATTCGAAATCTGAAGGTGAAGGAGCAAGAAAAACCAGTCGGACATTAGGAATAATCTGTACCTGATTATGCCTCACTGATTGTTCATAAAATTAATATGATCAAGTACTAAGGTGAAACTGGTCAGTTTAAAGTAATGTAGTGCTTGTATATTTTTGGAAATGGATTTCATGGGATGGGCTTCTTCACTTCGATTTAGGTTGAATGGTACTGAAAAACTTGTTGACAGTGACAGTTGTTCTGTTTGTGCATGTCACGCAAACATACTATAAACTCTCAGTGCATAATGAAAGCATAATCTTTCTTCAGTGTTTCACTCACTTTCTTATGGGTAAGAGGCTTTTGCATTTTGTTTCTGGATGTGGGTCTATTTTTCCTTCATGAATGCACATGAATGTATAACAGAGACATTTCAATGCACTGCCTGCTAAATTACCTTCCTACACCTGATAGAATCAGTCTTTGCAAGTCTGATGTAATTAAGAAAAGACTGAGGATGGCTTAAAATACCCTGGAGTGTCTGATTCTGGGTAGTATTGCTAAGGGAATATTAGGCTATGCAAAGTATTACTTTGATCTGTTCTGCCAGTTATTACTGAAATGGTGTTTAAGAATAAAACGGCCGTCTAGTGGCTCCTGCGTTCTGCAAAATATTTCTGCATTCATGGACACATCCCAGTTAGAAGTTATCTGTCCCTTGAGCACGGTGACATGTGCAGGATTGTAGTCGGATGCCATCCCTCACGCATGCAAGCTGCACAGATGTGTTGCTGAAATACTAGTCCAGTATTCCTTCAGTGCTTGTTGTAGCATAGCCTCTCCTGCTCAGGTTCACAGACCCCATTCTGTGCCTTTATGGGCTATGTGAGAATTCTTCAGCCCAGAGCAAAAGTCTCCAGCTTGTAACAGTTGTTGAAATTCCCGAATGAAGCCATTGTTATATATTGAATTCGACACTTCGGTTTAGAGAGAGCACTTCAGTTTGCTTAGAATGGCTTTTGCTTCCTCATAAGCAGCGGGGAGATTGGCGGGGGAACCCTACTTTAAACTAACCAGCTCACCTGACTATGTATCTTCAAATAAGCCAATTCAGGATTTAATGGGTAGTAACGTGCTTGAGTCTGTAACATGATTCTGATTGCCGTCTTGTACCTTGCTATTTCTTTGCGCAAGTCTGATCTGATGCATGCGCTCTCGCACTGCATGCTGGAACCCGTGGAATATGCTCGTGTGGTATAGTATACTTCGCATTACATTACATTACATTACATTACATTCCATATTTGCGGAGAGCTTCAGGCTGGAGGAAGCACAACCTGTGCCTCACATTATAAAATTTCTCAATTCAAGTTTCCTTGTGTGGTCCTTAATCCTTTAGAAAGACTTATTTCTCTGTATCTTAATACAGTATTATTACATTACTTGGCAAAGCTCTAGTTACCCCTCATGGGTGATCCTAAACTAAACCAAACTGTCTAATTTGACACTAACATTGTGGCATTACATCTCCACTTTCTCTTCAGTAGTTGTAAGCAAGTAAGATTTATTTGCAGAAAAGTTTCTCAGCCAGTGCTTTCCTCAAATATATACATGTTTCATGCATAGAAGTGGCCTTACATAGCTGGCTAGCAATCTTGGTGTTTTTTTTTAATGTTCTGGATGAAAATAACTAAATATTTTAAGTACCTTGGTGCATTAGTTGAATGTGATTCATCAGCTGAATATGGTCACAACGACATCTTTTATGAATTGTTAGGATTATTTTCACTTATGTACTATTTAGTCGCTAGATTGGAAAATCGCATCTGCTTTACGCTACATTATGCAGTAGTCTCAGTAGCTTTAGTTTAATGTAAGGGTACCTTTCCTGCTCAGTAAAACTCCTGCAGTTTTAATCACTGGAAGTGTGTTCAAAGACTTCTATGCCAAAGCAGTTGTTGATTTTGGAGCACTGCAGTACTAAAGAGCAAATACCTGGTTATGGTAACTCATTACATAATAGTCCTATGCCCTAGCAGAGGAAGAAAGACAGATGGGTTTAGATGTTAACTGGTTTTCAAGTAGCTAATTAGATTTATTGGTAATCCAAATTGCAAACCTTTCTGCTTCCTGAACTTGACATTTGCTGCTTCTAAGTAAAGCTTTGTATATTTTTTTCTTAAAAGGTTACTTAAAGGGTGGGGTGGGCTGCTGCTGATAAAACTGCTCTGAGATTGACAGGTTGATAGTTAAAGCTAGTTTCAGTGAGTAGCTTGTTGCATCATGAAAAGTAGTTTCTTGAAGTGACAAGAAGCCTTGCCTTCCCCTGAACAGGTACGTTATCGCCGAGATCACCTTTCAAGTAGGCAGTTGCCATTTTTCCCATTGCTTGAAGATCTGATGAAGGACTGCAGTGACGGGGCTGCTTTACTGGCTGTAATACATTATTATTGTCCTGAACAAATGAAACTAGATGGTATGTTTAAAAAATTTAAAACTTTGTTCTTAGACACAACCTGAACAGAATGCTACAGACATCCCTAAATACCTGTAGCCGCAACATATAATGATGGTATCCATTATACCATCCGTTACGGTATGCAGTAGTGCTTAGGAGTTTGATCCAGCCAAAATGGTTCCTTTTAAGACCTGCTGAAAAATCTCTCATATTGGAACATACGGAACAGAAGTATGTACCTTGGTTGGATCAACCCCCTGGTAAGCCATTGTTTGCTTTTTGATAACGATGTGTTTACGATAGCATGTAGCTTTAGGCTTCCAGTTATAACCAGAGGAGAAATCATATTCCATAGAACATCTCCAGTCTGGATGTATAGAAAGTTATGTTAACAAAGGTCATTGGCACAAAATGCTGATTGTGGACCATTTTCCCTTTTTTTCTACACTTGCATGCATCCTTAACAACTTCCCCATGGAACCCGAGCCACCCATATGGTCTCCCAGGTTCAGTCCCTTATGGAAACTATCCCAAAACTCTCACCTGTTGCCTGTGCTCCTGAACCTTGCCCCCTCTCCATCCTCAGGATGCAGGTTTTCTCGCTATCTGTTAGTAGCTTTTTATGGGCTGGGATTATCATGGTGTCCACTGCTGATCCAAATTGGCTTTGGGGCATGTGACATTGGGGTGTCTGAGTCCTGGGCCTTCCATGAACATCCCTGCCACAGCGCATCCTGCAGGATCGCATGAAGCACTGTTAGGACAGGGATTCTTAACTGCTTCCCCTGAGGCAGCGCCGCGGGTTGTTTTGTAACGCTGCTCTTGCTTCTTTCGTCAATTGTTAGAAATCTGCCTGAAAGAAGTCATGTCGATTGCTGACAGTATCTATAACATTCAGCTGCTTCGTGAATTCTCCAACGAATACCTAAACAAATGTTTTTACCTCACCTTGGAGGACATGCTATATGCACCTTTGGTTCTGAAGGTAAGAGCCCTGAATGGATGTCACCATTTTAAGCGCTCTGCAAATAATCTATTAATGCTCACATCCTTTCTCTAGCCCAACATCATGGTCTTCATTGCTGAATTGTTCTGGTGGTTTGAGAATGTCAAGCCAGACTTCGTTCAACCCAGGGACCTCCAGGAAGTAAAAGACGGTATGTCATAGCGTGTCATAGCTTCATAGCTATGAAGCTGTCATAGCGTGAAGTGGGCAGTGTTATTGATGGTGCCTAGTGAGCGTGATCGCAAAGCACTGTTTGATTGTGCCAGCTTCCGCAGCATTCCTGCTGGCTCTGTAGCCATAATTCCCAAAATGTAGTGCTAGCTTTTCTGAGGGGAGACAGAAAATTAGTAGGGCAGAATCAGATTCCTTCTGGACCCCTCCAAACCTGTTTGGTTGTGTTTTAAAGCAAAGTCACAGCGCGATCCCATCTCCTCCCGATCTGTAACACACCCAACCCTTGTGCTCCCACTAGTCCCAGTGTTTGTGCCAGTATTTGGCATATGGAAATGCTCAGCAGGAGCTCAAGATGGATGATGGCTGGAGGCAAAAATGTATCCAGATGGCACCACTCTCCCTTGAATTAATATGGACTGCAATTCATCAAGAGTCTGCCTTGTCCAGTGGCACACGCACTGTTCCTTTCAGCTAGGCTTGCTCAGGAAAACTTGGAAGTAGCTCATGATCTCTGGTTGAGGTTTACATCTCTTCTACTGTCCAAAACTTAATGTCATCTGAAATTTGCTACGTATGGAGATGTATTCAGCTTCTGTCTTTTTTCCTTTTGTGCTGTCTTCGCATTCTTGCCTATCCCCGTCCTTCAGCACCCGCAGACTGCCTCCATTTCTGCAAGGATGCCTAGAGAATGCTTAAAACAGTTAGTGTCTTTTAACAGTGAACAGTCTTGTTCAAAGGTTTCCGAACCACTGCTATGAGGCATTCTGCCACTGCCTGTTAAAACAGATGCGACTGCTGGACTTCTAAATTGGCTTTCTGGGTATTAGCGGCTTCTTGCAATGATAGCAAATTGTAGAAAATGATTCTGTTTGTAGAACTCCTGGGAGGGATCTTGATTGCTATTAGCTCACTTATGATCATGCTAACACTGTCAATAAATATTTAGCTAAAACCATGTTGCAGCAGAAGAGCAGCCGCCCGCCTGTTCCTATTTCCAATGCAACCAAACGGAGTTTCATGGCTAGCCCAGCTGCCTCGGGTTCAGTTGATGCGCAGCCCCCAGTTCAGCTCTCTCTGGAGACTTGCAACAGGTACTGCCTGCACCCTGAAGAGTTGAAGTATAAGTCTGCCTTCCCCTCTGTATGCTTGGTTTAGCCTTGCTTCCCAGCTTGGTGGCTTGGAAGCTACAGCCAGTGGTGTGTACAGATCTGGAATTTAAGAAGTGACTGGTCATTCTGCTGTGGGCAAAAGCAGGGCAAAGCGCAGGCAATGGCTGTTTGAGATACACGTTCATTGTTGCCTCCTTTACTTGCTCAGTTGTGTTGCCATTAGTATGGTAATAATTGGTCCATTATGTCTTTTCATCAGTTCAAAAGAGCTGCTGAATAGGCTCTGTACACCTCAGCTTATATTATTTATTTTTGGGATATACCATCTTCTGTTTCTTCAGGATCATATAATCCCCTATTCTGCTGTTCAGTGGGAATGGTCCTAAAAGCAGTGGGATTTTCTTTGTTCTGCATTAGACTGGCTCTGTGCTCCTTATTTACACAAATCTGTCCCAGGGCTAAGAAAGCATGACTCCTTCTGGTCTCCTGTTGTGAAGCTGCTTCAGACAGACTGAGACAGACACACACGCACACCCCACATATAGGATCAACTTTCCTTGTTGCAGCTTACCTGTGGGGCAGAGGAAATCTCATTTGTTTCTGAGCAGCATGTGTCTGAAGAGGGAGACTCACTTTTAGTTAAGTTGTACAGCAGAGTCTAAAGACAAGCACAGCCAAAGAAACAAAACAGGGCAAATTTCAGTTTACTCTTCAGCTGGGGGTTGTAATGAACTTTTCAAATTCTGCAAACTGTACCTTTTGTCTAGAAAATCTGAATACTAGTTATTATATTACATTATGAATACTAATACCCAAATATTCATAAGTTTGGCTGTCTTTTTAGTCTAAAAGTCTAGGGAGAATACAGCTTAACATGGACAAAATTGTAATTAAAGCATCTGAAAGCTTTTTCCATTCAGAAATGATACCTAATGTTTCCAAAAAACCAACAGACACATTCAAATTTGCATCTCGACATGCTGGGCAAGTGCTAATTCGCAGGTAATTTGTCATCAAACATTCACCTTTCCATTTTGTAATGTCCCAATCACTAGTAATTAATTGTACAATCAATTAATTGCAAAGATCTGAGAAATATGCAGTGCAAGCCCAGGAATATAGTGTTGCATTTAGGTACCAGAAAATGAACAGTCTATTAAATGGCAAAGTCAAGTGTAGTCCGATGTATACCCTGGACGTCAAGCAAGCTGATTTTAATAAACTCAGTGCAAAAATAAGCTCCTTATAGGAACATTGCTTAAGAGGAAGAAGAGGTCAAGAGGGATGGATGGATAGACAGATTCCAAACATGGGCATATATATGAGAGATCCAGCAATAACGGTACTGCCACACGTTAGCCACCCTTTATAGAACAGCAGTTCTGCCACGATGCATGCAACTATCTACTCTTCCGCCGCAACTTCCCAGGTAGGGTCTGGACACCCTGTCATGGTTTCTTGGGGTTGCAAGACCTACAGCTTTTCATAAATTACTCAGAAATGTCGCACTCTAAAGGACCCCCTGCACTTTGTCCATTGCACAACCCTCAGCTGCCATTTTGAAATGCAAATTTGAGGGTATTGTCATTATTTAAGATCGTCAGAACTTGGATATATTTTGTGGGGGGCTTTCATTCCTGGGGTCACCCCAACTCGGAGGCAACCTGACAGGACTTAATGCACGCAGAACCAGCTCCTTTTCTGAGTGGGGAACATGGGCTCCAGTTACAATTTTGTCAGTGTTCAGTGCTTCCCCCCCATCCCCTTCCTTTCCTGGACTACTTGTGACTTGTGCTGTCCATCTGTCTTAATCCATTTTAAAATATGGCTTCATTTTAAGATAAAGTGACTCATTTTATTTATGGGTGTGAGCCGCCCCGAGGCTTCGGCAAATGGGGCGGCATAGAAGTCCCATAGATAGATAGATAGATAGATAGATAGATAGATAGATAGCTTAAGCATGATCTCTTAATTTCCTGCAGTCCTGGCCTATAGTTTTAGGATCAGTCTTGCTGTGTTTTTAGCTGTGTGTTAGCATTTGATAAAAAAGGACGGGCAAGTCACATAACTGGTAATACTCTGCCTACTACAGCATTATTTCTAGCTGCCAAACCAAGCTCCCATTGAAAGGTCTTATTCTGTGCATTTGTGTTCTGAAAACAGTGGGAAAGGAAGCCCTGCCTTCAGCCCATCCCATCCACTGCTGCCTTTGAGACAGAAGCAGCAGAAGTCTCTGCAGGGGGAGGACAGCTCAGGTACGTACCAGGTTCTCTCGTGGCGTATATGCAGTCCCCTCTATGTGCAAAACTTGAATGGTGGCAGAATGGTCCTGAAATTTGGTCACTGGGGAGGCAGCACCACGGAGCTCCTGTTGACAGACAGCGGAGGATGAAGGGAACTCTGCAGACAAAGAATAGCAAGCTGTTACAGTAGGCCAAGGCAGAGCTTGCCCCTTCGGGGTTGAGGCCCTGGGACAGACAGCAATGGGGTAGCCAAAAAAGGAGAGTGAGCAGCGGCTCCTTGCAGCCTTCATTGCAGAGGTAAGCAACGTAAAGTGACTAATTTTTGGCAGATCCTGAATGGACTCTAATCTACTGAGTTTGCAACAGGAAGCGGGAGACCAGGTGTGCTGCTGCTGCTTGGACTGACCCCGATGCAAATCAAATAATAAATAAATCTTAACTTCCCAATTGCATTCATACTGTGCATGAATGAGTATCAGCTTCCACATGAATTAGGGAGGGGTGCCCTGGTGTCAACTGCATTCCTTTATTCAAAGGCAGGAGTACCCCACCTGCTTCTTCTGTAACTGAGATCCTACACATAATTATTTGGAACTAAGATACAGTCCGATTAATAGCAAGTATCTTCTAGACTGAGCTTTATGCCAGCCCCAGTCAGCAATTCATTGTAGGTAGGATCAGTTATATAATATTACCATTGTGTAAGTACCTTGAGCAATTTTTATACTGCCCTCACAGGGAGAAGTCTCACTTAGGACCTTAACATATTTAAAGTATGTCTTCAAAAAGTTATGTGACTTCCCTTCCCCCCTTTTCAGGCCAGCGGCATCGTTCTAATTCACTGACTAAAGTAGACGGGCATCCCCGGGACTCAGTCCTCGCATGGCCAGAAAAGAAGCAAAGGTAATGTGTTTTGGGTTACCTTTGCTGGAAAAACAAATTAAAAATGGAGCACATGTCGCTGAAATATGATACAGCTTTGGGGCAAAAAGGCCAATACATGTGTCCTACCTGCCACGATAATATTTTAATATGCCTGATAACAATGCAGCCAGCCGGTTGGGATTTTCAGCGGTGAACACCCTGATTTTTCCATCCGTCTGTGACTGCTTTGCTATGGATTTATTAAAATGGGCATTCTGGAAAGAGGGCAATGTAGGAAGAAGAGTATTCGGCTTCAGGATATGTGAAAGTTGGGAACTGGGGGAAAATGGGAGTGGGCAATCATTCACCTAATAGTGAGAAATCGCTGGGGAGTTGGGAACACCCGTTCAGAGTCCGTTGTTTAGCAATCTGATTCTCACAAAATGGCAGGCCATGGGCAACATCAACTGGCCTCGGGGATAACATTGCTCACGAGAGACTGGATGGTCCTGCCTCAGCTGTTGACGACCACTCTGCAGAAGGCTCCTTACCCAAAATGCTACGTACGTGACAGTGGGATCCAGAACTCCAAATACACGTCCCCTTCCTTGAATGTGCCCGATTACGTTGCATGTTACTTATACTCTGTCTAGACAGATCGTTTTTTCTTAAGAACCCTCCACCTCTCCTAATTATTTCCAACGGCCTGTCTTCTCTCCTAGGCCTCTTTCTCAACCGATGCCGTTTGGGCTCCACCACACCGCAAGCAGCGATGCAGACCCCAGCTCCGGCGACAGCATCAGCTTGGCCCGGTCCATCAGCAAAGACAGTCTAGCGTCCAACATTGTCAGCCTCACTCCAAAACAGCAGCCTCTGTCTGCACCGATGAAAAACAACGGGAAAAGCTTACTGAACAACGTTGAAATGGAAGACGAGGACGAAGAACTGATCGCAATCATCCACCCCGGCACCACTCCAGTCCACAGCAGCCTTGAACTCCAGAGCGTGCCGGCTCGATCACCCGGTCTGGTTGCAACTGCGTGGGCTCAGAAATCGCCCAGTGAAGCCTCCGAAAGCAAGCCAGAGAGCTTTTTCCTGGAACCTTTAATGCCAGCGGTGCTGCGGCCAGCAAAAGAAAAACAATTAATCAATAAGGAGGATGAGTGTGGGGAAGGGAAGAGCAGAGGCTTTGTCGCAAAGAGGCTGACTGAGGGGCACTCGGCATTCATCCGCAAGAAAGCAAATAGCAGCCAAGTGGACCACAACCTCAATAGGACTTTTAATGTACCTTCTAGTTCTGAGTTAACAACTCTTGCAGTTTCTGGCATGCCAGACCTGACAGTTCACTCAGATGCCAGAGTAGAACCTTTTCGACCGCAAGCGTGCAGCAGTTTAGAGGCTTCCTCTCGAGAACAGTCCTTTGGAGGGTTCTTTCTTCATGCCGAGGAGGATGTGATGGGCAGTGCAAATCTCGATGCTGTGAAAAGTGGGAATTCCCGCACTGCTGATACCTCGTGGGCGATGGTCAGGCAAGACTCTGACTCAGACATTCTAGACATGGAGGAAGCCGAACAGGACTTCATGGCCGATGACCACCCGATAATTGCCAAGTACATTGGAGAAGAGGAATCGGCAAAGCTACAGGAAGACATGAAGGTTAAGGAACACGAAGATAAAGATGATGCCAGTGGGCGGTCAAGTCCGTGCTTGAGTACGATTTCTCAGGTCAGTAGCGTGTCCATGACCAGCGGGAGCACCAGGATGACTAACTTTGCTGAGCGGAAGCTTCAGAGGCTGAACAGCTATGAAACCAAGTCCAGCACAAGCAGCTCACAGAAGACCACTCCAGATGGATCAGAGTGCTGTCCCGCCCCCTTAACGACATGGAAACAGAAGAGGGAGCAAAGTCCCAACAGGCAGAGCAAAGAACATGCCAATCTGCTGGCTTCTGAACTGGTGCAGCTTCATATGCAGTTGGAGGAGAAGCGACGAGCGATCGAGGCTCAGAAAAAGAAGATGGAAGCCCTGTCGGCCAGGCAGCGGCTAAAACTTGGCAAGGCGGCATTCCTGCATGTAGTGAAGAAAGGGAAAAGCCCTGATGTTTCTCAGCCAGTTAAGCCAGAGCATTTGACAAAAGAATATTCAAGGCACAACGGGGAAGGCTTAGAGGATGAGACCCTGAACTCGAGGTCTGAGGCATTCCTCATGAAAGAGGAAGGCGAGGAAGATGTGCTTGACTTCCCTGGAGCACCCAAGGTGAAGGCCCACGAAAGCATCGTGTTTGCTGAGCAAAACAATTCGAGAGAGCCCACCGTGCACGAGATAGAGAAAAGCAAAATGATTTCTGCTGCACTTCTAGAGGAGAACATTGAATCGGCCGATATCAATGAATGCGATCTTTCCATTGAAAAGCTAAACGAAACCATCAGTACCCTGCAGCAGGCGATACTGAAGATTTCTCAGCAGCAGGAACTTCTTATGAAGGCGCCAACTGTGCCATCCTTGAGGAGCAGTGCTCAGGACCAAAAGATAAAAGCGCCGGTTCATTTTGTGGAGCCCCTGTCCCCTACAGGCATGAGTAGTCTTCGTAAGCCGCCTCGACTCAGCCAAGGACGGAGTCCCCGCTTGGGAAGGCCATCCGAACTGAAAGTATCCAAGGACCGCCAGCCAACCACAACACGCATCAAAACCCCAACTCCTAGCGTGGACACCTTGCCACACTTGAGACAATTTCCATCAAACAATTCATCCAAGATGCTGACTGAAACGGCGCCTGAAAATAATATGGATCCAGGTAGCACTCCTCAGGAGAAACTTTCCTTTGACAGCTACAGACTTTGCGATGAGAACAACCAGCGGGGTGGATTTCTACTGCCTGCCTCTAAGGACACAAATATTCTCTCCGAAGCCATTAAAGATGTGAACAGTAACATAGAAGACCTTGCTTCTTTTGATGGCTCAGGAAAAGAAAATATCCCAGCAGAAGAACCTCTGAGAAACAAAGCTAGCCTTATTGAAGTGGACCTCTCTGACTTGAAAGCCCCAGACGAGGAAGGGGAGGTTGAGAGCCAGGGCAGCTCAACGGACGTGATCAGCGAAATTGACCAGAAGTCAGGAGTTGGGTTTTTCTTTAAGGTAAGAGCAAAGCAACACCTTGTTAATCTCTCCTCTTCTTAAAACTATGTTTTAAAATTGAGCATGCAATCAAGAGGCTATTTTTTCACAAGGAAGAATGGTTTAGAGGACTTTTTTGATAGAATACTTGAAATTATACTTTTCCCATCCCACACAGGCTGGATTTGGAAGGTTGGTTGGAACAAATGCAAGTAGATGGACTTTTAGAATTTCTTTTGTTACTATCAAATTCATAAAGGTATCTGCTCTTCTTAATATTTGTGTCCTATTTCGTTTATTTACTGCTTATTTATGTATGTATGTGACTGTGTTTCATCTTTGACTGAATTCAAGGCAGCATGCATAAAAAAGGCTTCCCAGCTGCTTTCTCATTCAGGCATTGATCAAACCCCAGACTTGAGTAACTCCAGTAAGTCTATTGTATTAGGTGCCCTTGGGCAAACAGTGTTGGGAGCAAATACTGTTCCATTTGCCAGCTTGACCAGAGTTAAGAACCATAAAGCTATACATTTGCTGTTTCCCACAGAGGGAAAAAGTAGCAACTCTGTAGATGGCAGCTAAACATAATATTCTCTGTAGAGGCATGAGATGTTGTTTTGGTGTTTCTCCATCTTCCCTAAGTTACACTGCTTCTTACCTGAATGTCAATAACACAGGATGAGCAGAAAGCAGAAGATGAACTCGCAAAGAAACGTGCAGCTTTCCTATTAAAACAACAGCGGAAAGCCGAAGAGGCACGGCTTCGGAAACTACAACTTGAGGCAGAGGTCGAACAAAAGAGAGATGAAGCTCGGTAAATAATAACAACTTGTTGTAGCAGGCTGTGTTTTTCCCCTCTCTTGAGAAATTGGGAGTGCTCTGATGTAAAATCCGTGTTTGCTTTTTCAGTCGCAAAGCCGAAGAAGACCGAATACGGAAGGAAGAAGAGAAAGCCAGGAGAGAACTCATCAAACAAGAATATCTAAGAAGAAAGCAACAGCAGATCTTGGAAGAGCAAGGCCTTGGGAAGCCCAAGACCAAAACCAAGAAGCCCAGGCCGAAATCTGTCCATCGGGAAGAGTCCTACAGTGACTCGGGAACGAAGTGTTCTTCTACTCGTAAGCAGTGGCACCCATTTCAGCTTCCACACTGGCCTAACGAAATACCTTATTTCTCTTACGCAGCACCTCCCTCTCTTTCTCTCTTTGCCAGCGGATAATCTGAGCAGTGCACAGTCAGGTTCCAGCCTGTCCCTGGCATCAGCAGCAACGACGGAGCCCGAAAGCCTTCATTCTGGTGGCACCCCATCACAGCGGTAAGAGAAGCCACAAACAGGGAACTCGGGGGCCAAGGACGAAGCTGTGGGGGAGCATAGCCGGGAAGCCACATCCATCCTGCAGACGAACTTCTAAGTGGCCGTGTGTTCCCGGCAACACAGAGGGAGCGTCTCAGATTCAGGTGGCGTTTCATGCGGTGCTGAGGCATAAAACCACAGAGCTTTGTAAGCACCGATTGGCTGTATGTGGCAACTGCGGAGAGCTCGATGGATTAGAAACGTACCAAATGGCCCCGTTTGCCCAGCAGGACAACGTGTTGCATAGTTACTCACAGCGGGTTGTCCTATCATCTGACTCCAAATCACTTCCCACAGGGAGGCTTCATTTTCAGCAACAACCTACTTTGATAATGGACGGCTTCTCGTAGGGGTTGTTCGACCCATGGTGGGTTGCCATGTCGTCGTCGTGCACATGGGGATCAGCCAGCCCACTGCTCGGCAGGACTGGCTGCCCGCCCCCCCCCCACACCACCCCCACTTGCTCGTTGCAGTCTTGCCCACGCCAGCTGCAGCTGCAGCCCCTCCATCAGGGCCCAGGTAGCACTTTGGAGTGCAGGACGCGGCTTGTCTCTCTTTTTCTTTTGCTGGTGCAGTCCTTGTTACTGCCAGTTCTTAGCAGGCGCACTGTTAGGCTGTCCGATCGGTCTGGTCTTGTCCAATCCATTTCCTTGTCTGCTTCAGCTGGCAATGGGACTGGTGAAGTGGGGCAGGTAACAGAAGGACATGGCAAGGCAAGACTGCCTGTGGACTAATTGGCACACCCCTGGCAGCTGCCAGCTGACAAGCGCCACTGAAAGGGGGACGAATAGGGACAGAAGCAGCACGTGTGAGTGGGGACAACATTTCCCCCATTTCCAGTCCAAGCCTCCTGATTTTAAGTGTTGAACGGACAAGCCTCAGCCTCTAGCTGCTCCAGGAAAGGGAGAACTTCATGCCCCCATCCCTTTTTAGAGCCCCAGGTCCTGCAATCTCTGTGGTTCTTTGGCAGCCCTAAAATATGTGCAGCTTTTTAGGCTGGGAAATATATATAGCAATTTAGCAACTGGGTCGTGAATGGAGGGGGAAATTGTGCATTGAACGAACATAGCTGTCAGCCTAAGTGCACAAATTGCTGACTCCCTAGCCCTTCCCCTTGCCTGTATTTCCCAGTTCCAAAAACACTGCTGTGGCATTTTCTGGGCTGAAAGAAAAATATTAAAATGCACATGACCCCAGTTGTACTTTTTGAGGCTCTGGGGAATAAAAACAACGGTCAATGACAAATGTCGCAACTGGGACAGGGGGAAGGAAAGACCAGATTGGTTCCGCGGCGAAGGATGCTGGGAGGCCCAGGGGTGAGGGTGGCGCGAGCAAGGCACAGTGGGCGGTGCAGTGGAGAGCTGACCTGCCAGGGCCCATTTGCAGGGCGCCCCTTGTGTTAACACGCACCCTTTCTGACCGAGGAGACTCCTTCACGCAGCCAGAGAAATTTGCACCTGAATGCATTCATTCCTTCATAAGGTACAGCACAGTCCTTTGCTTGTTCAAGGCTATTCCTCCCTAGCTTGTCTTAGTGCAGAGCAGGAAAGAAACACATATTGGAGCCAGGAAAGTGGGGGGAAGAGAAGTCGGATGCACTTTTCAAAATGTCTGGAAGCGTGCCAGATGTCTGGTGGCTGGGAAGACGCTGCTCACGAACTGTGGATTTTGTTTGCTCCGGTAGAGTGGAGTCAATGGAATCCTTGCCCATATTGAGTAGGAACCCAAGTCGAAACATGGAGAGAGATTGGGAGAACACCTCAACTGCTTCTTCCATTGCTTCAGTCGCAGAATATACTGGTAAGAGATGCTCTAGCTGTGTCTGTGCTATGACGCACCAGGGTCATCTGCATATGGCTTTCCCCCTTCCGTTCAGAATCTCTCCCTGGCTGACGAGAGCCGTTCTCCCCCAGCTGAAACAGGGAGGTTTAGAGGCGTTGACATTCCATTTGCTAGATAAACAGGGCAAAAGATCCGGTTATTCTGGCAAAGGCAGTCACAACCTATTGTGCTTCAGATTCTTCCTTTTTCCTTTTCCCAAGAACGAGACTGGGGAATAAAAAAATTAGCTGGCACTCAGTCACGCAACCAGGCCAACCTGACACTTCTCCACCCCTCCTCTGAGATCCACGAGAAAGTTCCTACAGTTCTCACAGCTTATGGAGCCTCCAATAGAACCAGAGTCTGGCAACCTGGTAATAATTCTTCCATTACCCCAGTGGATGCTCACTCAGACAAGGGAAGGGAGAATGGTCAGACCACAGAGGGCGCTGCAATTTCCACATTTCCCAGTATGCATGACTTTAAAAAATCAAAAAGCACTACCTCTTTAGCCACGAGTCCATGAGAGGCTGGGAAAAATTACTCAGTTTCAAAAAGAGCTGTTCCCCAAACCCAAGCCTTTTTCCAGGGAGGCAGCCTGTCCAAATTCCTACAGCAAATCAAATGAAAGGCTGAGCGAATGATCTCCCTGCACCTGCCCCCTCAAAATAATAAAGGCACCAGTGTAGCTTCTCTCTTTCACTCTCCCACAAAGTGTCATGAAAGAGTTTGACGCCCTGGGTCATGCAACCTGGAAGAAATGGGCACGCTTGTCTCTCAGGCTCCATTACGGCTGAGGACACACCATTAAACGGCCGGGGGGGGGGGGGCGGGAGAAGAGCACAGATCTCCAGCCATGTGCTGCTGCTTCCTTTTTCACAAGCGGTTTAGCTTACAGGCTGGAAGCACTGCAAATACCAAGGACGTGAACCAGATTGCCCCCTCCAGAAACACAATGCTTAAGCAGCTCAATAGGAATCTAATCTGTGAACCGCTCATCAAGAGGAGAAATGTTACAGGACCTCCCAAGGAAGAAGGGAACTGGGCAGCCTTCCAGGTGTTTTGAGGCACCCTTTAAAACCGAATCGGGCTCGTACCAGGAGACTTGTGCATGTGCGGCTCCCGACCACTGCACGCTTCACTGATTGCACAAGTCATTTTCGTTCCCTGGTCCAGTGTGACTGTTCAGACAAAATTGGCTGCAGTCAGACTTACCAAGAGTAGACTTTAGCCTGGCTAATTTGAATCTCAAACCACTCTTCAGTATCACTAAGTCTGGGGACTACTCTTGCAAGTATGTGTTGTGATGAAGTTGTATTTTGCCATTCTCGGCTCTCCCGTTTCTCCCCTCATGAAGTCAGTTCAAGCATCGATTTCATGGTTTGAAATAAGCGCTGTTCCGAACCTTAAACATTCTCTCTCGCTCCTTAAATTGCTTTAATGCAGCATGTTTCCTGTCGGTTTGTTGTCTCTCGGTAGGTCCAAAGCTCTTTAAGGAGCCCAGCAGCAAGTCTAACAAACCGATTATCCACAACGCCATCTCCCACTGCTGTCTTGCGGGAAAAGTGAATGAGCCTCACAAGAATTCCATATTGGAGGCAAGTATTTCTCGGAACGAGGATCGGTTGATCCTCGCACACAGGCCTTTGCCATGCACACCATCTGATGTGTCAGGCCAAGCGGGCAAATGTAGAAGCTTCTGGGAATGACATAGTGCAGTGTGAATATGAGTGCAGTCGCTTGCAACATCAGCAGCTGGCGGAGGTCCATCCCCGAGCCGGTTAAAGAATGCTGTTTATTCTACTGCCTCCTTACTGTCGTGTGTTGGCTCCCAGCCAGCCCTTTGGAAAACACTGTGCATGGGTTTGGAGTGCAGTTCAGTTCAGGTTTAAATTGTGCCACAGGGCAGGGGCGAAGCTCTTCAGTAGTCAGCGCCGACCTGTTCTTCACAGTTTCCTTTCTCGGTCTGGTTCCCACGGCCCTCAGTCCCCAAACCTCTGTTTCCCCTCTAGGAGCTTGAGAAGTGCGATGCCAACCACTACATTATCCTGTTCCGCGATGCCGGCTGCCAGTTCAGAGCACTTTACTGCTACTATCCGGACACAGAAGAAATCTACAAGCTGACCGGAACGGGGCCAAAGAGCATCACCAAGAAAATGATCGACAAGCTTTATAAGTATAGCTCGGACAGAAAGCAGTTTAACCTGATCCCAGCCAAAACCATGTCCGTCAGCGTCGACGCCCTGACGATTCATAACCACTTGTGGCAACCCAAGCGACCTGCAGTGCCAAAGAAGACTCAGACTCGCAAATGACACTACCTTTCCGTAGGAGACTATGTAGATCTTATGGAGGGGGACATCCCCTCCAGCCTCTGATTTGGGTATGAAACAAGCAGAACCATACTCCTTTTTTAAGAAGCAGCTTAAACATGGATGCAAGGAAAGAATGAAGAAACCGCTTCAACGTTCTTAGTTTTGTGTGAATGATCAAACAGCTGTTACACCCATTGCGAATTACAAAGGCTTTTCACGGGAGGGAAGGTGCATGTAGCAAGCTCAGAAGCAGTGGATTTCCTTTTACTTGAAGTTCTTCATCGGTACAAACTCTGGCTTTCCCCCCTCTCTTCTGGTTTCTCCTCCCAACCCCTGGCAATCCTTCTCAAAGATAGGACACGCTGCTTCTTTGGGAAAATAACAGAGGACCAGGCTGTATGCGGCAAGCTTTTGAGGAATACTCTTTAAGAAAAGTTAACTTTCCTTTTCAACTCTGGGCACCTGACAGCATACGGAACGATTGGTACTGTATCCACTGCCAATATTAAGCCAGGCTCTGACTGCTGGAGGAAACAAAACAAACCCATTCCTTGCTGCTCAGAACAAAGTTTACCTATAGTATACATTCTTTATAAGCACTGAAAGATTGGAAAAGCTGTCTTTTTAAAATTAAAATGGAGGACTTATGCAAATTATTATGGCTGATGAACATTTCTGCAACACAATCATGAAGAAGCAAACAGGTGCTACAGGCTGGAATACCCCCCCGTCTGAAATTTGAGGCACGCTGAATGAAGTACAGTCAATCTTGGATTTATTTTTTTTTGTTTGTTTTGTTTCAACTAGTACCCTAACATTTTTGGTCTTTTTAATAAGACAGATTCTAGTAATGGTAGAATGTTTTCACTCAGAGCACGTTACTCCTGTATAATGGTGCACTTAATGATCACAAATTCTAACACTTTTTTAATCATGTCCTGATACGTAATTCTACTTTGTCCTTTTTTGGGGAGGGGGTCGGGGGAGTGGATCCAGATGAGCAGCATGCTCTGAACTGGAGCAACACGCTCTTTTTAGGTTTTTTCCCTATGGGGACAGGTTATATCCTAAGAAACAAGGAAACAACCCAATTTCCATATGCTAGCAGTTTTAAAACTGGTATGCGTTTGTTTTGAAGGCTCAAATAAATCTGATGGCTTTGTTGTTGGTTTTTTTTTCCACCTTGAAATATTAAATCCTGAGTTAAGACCTTTAAAGTGGTGTATTTTTTCCCCCCTTCCAAAAAGAACCTATTTATATCTGGTCTCATAATAAGGGCAGTTTTGATTAATAATCGAGTCTGTTTTAAAATACGTCTGTTCCTCCCTCAAAGTGACGATTACGATTTGTTTTTCCAGTCTGTATTTATCCATTATCGAGGCCAGAGCACTTCTTACTGTGATTCTTCTGCCTGGGCTTCTCTTTCTAGAGAAGCACATTGGTTTGCACATGTTTACTTCTACTTGAAGTGTTATTTGAATATGTTTCATATAGTGCAACGGACACTATTCCTACACGAGAGATGAGAAATGCTGATTCTCTAAAACAATCCCATGTTATTATTTAAAATGAAGTTAAAATAATAATACTTGGAATGAAAAGTGAGTTGTGCATAGAAGGGGAGAGAAATAGAGTAATTAACGCTAACTAGAGAAATGCAAATGAAGGTCTTCCACTGCAAGTCTTCTCAGTTTTCATTCCCCTACAGTACTTTTAAATAGGTCGGCTGTAAATTTTGTTCAATAGTTGGCTACCATGTAAATAAGGAAAGGCTTTATTTCTAAAAGTGCTAAGTATTAAACACTGTCATGAGTGTATTTTTTTGTTACATGCTTCTCATACTTTATTTCTCACTGTTTGATATTATACAACATATTTATTTTATGGAAGCACTGAAATTTAATAAAGATCATCAGTGGATTTTTTTTTTTGTTATTCCATGCATCTTTTTCATTTTACTTTGGATTCCTCCCATATGCTAAGATACTGACCCAAAGCTTTAAAGATGTGCTTTGCTCTTTTCATCTATGCTGCAACTTAAGGGAAGTAAATACCATCCTTTTCATCCCAGCTGGTGGAACTCGTCTAAAGAATTAGGATTTGTCATCAAAGATTTCACTTTTCTCTTATTGATCTGCAAGGACACTAATGTGTCCTGGGAAAGGATGCTTGAAAGATGTACAAGGTAGAACTAAAAATTGAATTATTTGGGAAAACATGCACTTTCTCCCTGAGATTATTTGTGTTTTCTGGCACTAGCATTCTCAGAATGCTAACACGGGCATGTGTCCTGCACCTGAGTCTTTAAATCCTCATAGTTGCTTTTGAAATGCCTACCAGTCTGTGCAGGAATAAGCCCCCAAGCACTGTGATCGAAGCTGAAGGAACTCAGAGTTTGCCCCAGTAAACATGCCCTTTACGTCATGAGGCCTTTCGAATTGATTTGAGCAAGCTCTCAACTATGGAGAGTTCATGATATTCAGGCTGAGGAAGCCTGTTTACACCATTTTAGGCATGTTTCAAGTCCCACTAAGTCTGAGTGAGAGGAGGGTCACAGTCTTCAATACAGACTAATTCCAAAATCAAAGATTAAAAGCTGCTCATACATATCCTTATGCTTAATTTTCTCTGCAAACACTGTGGTTTCAGCACTGACTACTTTGCTTGGGAAGTCTATCTTTAAGTAGTGCGGTCAAGAACTTAGCACATGACATTTATAATATTGACCTGTTCTGAAACTCCTTGAGGGCATCGTATGTCCTCTGAAATTTCTCCAGCTTTCTCCATTTATCCGCCATAACCATACACGGTGCTATTAGCATCACATTTTAGAATCCTCCCTGAATATTCAGATTACCTTAAAAAGCAAGTCTTTAGTCTTTTTACCTGTACAGACATAAGGAAACCATGCAAGCAGTGTCCTGCCCAATTGTTCATTCAAAAACACATTAAAAACACATTTAAAAGATACTGGGGCTGTATATCTGCCCACCTTCATGCAAAAGACTTCCTTATTTTTGTATCTGCTTAACTGCAAACCTGTTGCATCAATGACACTAGTGGCCATTTGGGCCAAGTTGTACCACAGCCATGGAAACCCACAGTTTCCACATTCTCTCTGACTTATTTCAGAGTTCTAACCACCATGAAATGCTGCTTAGGCTTGTCGTTAGTCGCAAAGTCATACCTGACCCATCATGACCCCACGGACAACATTCCTCCAGGCTCTCCTGTCCTCCACCTTCGCTTGGAGTCCAGCCAAACCACACGCACCACCCCAGTGACCCCATCCAGCCACCTCATCCTCTGCCATCCCCTTCTCCTTTGGCCCTCAATCATTCCCAGCATCAGAGTGCTCCTTATGCTACTACTTTTAAAAAGTAGCTTTGATTACACAGGAGAAACCAATGACTGGCTTTGCCGGCTTGGGGTATCTTCCAAGCCAGACTGACCCTCCCCATTGACAGGCGAAGGGGCGAAGGAACCTACCTGCTGCTCATGCCAAGCTCACCTGGGCCACCTCCAGCCAGCTGCCCCCAAATGCCCACGTGGCACTCCGAAGCACCGCTCACGGGCTGACTTTCCTCCCCCTGGGATGGCAAGCCTTTTTATTAGCTGTATTTCCCCCTCGCTGCCCTTAACCTTTTGTCAAGATTACAGTGTGTGCTTTGACAGCCCTTTTTTCACAAGAACCCTTCGGACATCCAGCAACAGCCCTCCAAAGTGCGGTGTGAGAGCCAGTGTGGTGTAGTGGTTAAGACCATGGGACTGGACTCAGGCGATCTGGGTTCGAGTCCCCGCTCAGCCATGGAGCCAACTGGGTGACTTTGGGCCAGTCAGACTCTCAGCCCAACCTACCTCACAGGGTTGTTGTTGTGGGGATAAGATGGAGGAGGAGCATGATGTAAGCTGCCTTGAGCCCCTTGTAGGAAAAAGGCAGGATATAAATTGAAAAAAAAAATTGCTCGGCAACGCTTTTGTATGCTTTTGCCCGCCATGTGCACACATTGTCATGCCTCTTCCTATTTTTAGTTGTACTTGCACAACTGTGGACCTCCACATGCACGAAAATAGGAAACCTCAGCTGGGCAATTCCTTGGGGAAGGGATGGCTGAGGAATCCAGTCTCGGGCTGTGGATCCATTGGATTCCCCCCGCTTGGCTCCCCCGACGTGCTTTCCCTTTGCCCTAAACCTGCCTTGCGGCAAGTATTTGCAGAGGTCTCAGAGGAAGCAAATCCAGGGGAGTCCGAGAGGCTGGCTTGCACACACGCTGCTCGCACGCCCGCTCGCTCTCCTGGAGGTGAAGTGCAGGGCGGGTCGTGTACATTTTCTTGGAGTGACTCCAAGCAAGAAATGTTGTTTTGTTTTTGAATAGCATGTGTGTGTTTTTCTACAGCTGCCAAAAGGTAAGCTGTCAAGCCATGAGGCATCTATGGCCTGCAAAACCAGGATGAGACATCTCTTTCACAGCAAGATCATTTTTCCCCTTTTTATTTATTATTCATTTATTAGGGTTTTTTTTTAGCTCGCTCTATTAGCCACGCAGCTCCCTGAATATTCCCAATGCCCTGTAATTTTGTACTTTTCCCCACAACTTACCTCCCGTTGGTTTTGACAGGGCAAAGGGCCTTCTCTCCTCTCCTCTCTCTTTCTTGTTTTTTCGACAGGGCATGTGGCTGTATAGGAAGAGAAAGTGCAGACAGCACGTATGCTCACAGATAGTTTCTTTTCAATATTCATATCCCATTCATCATCCAAGTTCAAGCGAACACTGTTTCCAAAAACAATTAACACCCAAAAGCAAAATCCACAGATCTATAACATTAGATACTCTGATAAAAAGCTGGATGGTAATAGAGGCGTATGAAGAGATGGCTCTAAAACAACAGGACAGGGAACGATCAAAATGTAGGCTCACTTTAGGTGCAGGTGTTTGTTCAGGATGAATTCAACTTCCTGAATTTGGTTCCTCAGTTGTTCAAAGGAGACATTTCCATCCACTGCACACAATGCAAGGAGTGGGATGTTGTGTGAATACGGTCATGGCAAGATTCTCCTGTATTGCTGAGTCAAGTGTGTCTCTTCAGTTTCTGGTGAACTGAGCTTTCTGAACTACCCTCAAACGGGGTAGGGCCAACATTTATCTGCTGCAGCAGTTTTATTCATTGTGTCGAATATTTTTATCCTGCTCTGCAGGCAAAAGGACTTCCACAGTAGCTTATTTGCAATCAAAAAACTCAAGGCAGTCCCTGGCCGCAGGCTTACAGTTCAAGAAGATCTGACCCCAAAGGAAAATGGGTTTGGGAGAAAGGAGGAGGGGGGTTGTGGGGGGGGAAGTGACCTTTCAGCAGGACTGGAGACACGGCCCTGCTTTTTGTCTCCCCTCCCTCTGCTGCAGCCTGGTGACATGGCTGCTGGTGTTGACACAGGAGAGAGAGTTTCTTGCTGAACTTCCCCAGAAGAGTCCCTTTGGGTGGAGATCGGATGCACGGTGTGTGCTGTGAATCAGCCTATTCCTGTGTCCGCCTTCGCTTAGTCCCACCTTGCGTCTGTGACTCACTGTTCCCTTCGGATATTCTTCCTGTAAAATGGTTAACATATTCACTGCTAATGGGAAGGCTCCATGGAGATGCTATGGAAATGGCTGCTCTGTTAGCCAAGCATGTGGCCACACGGGGGAATTAGGACCCCACACCCCAAAGCGGAGAGCGCGACACACAACAGGTTTCAACTTGCTTGGCTGCTGCATGGGGGCTGCAGGCGTCCAGCCGACCATTTTATGGCATGCCGTTTCCCTTGCAAAGCTCTCGGTGTGCTTCAGAGAGAGCCAAGGTGGCCGTCTCTCTGTCTGAGTGGAAGGGAGTCCATGCCCAGCATGAAAGGTAAGCAATGCAATCTTGTGCGATTGGATGGAATACTGACAAACCTGGGTGCTGAGCGATGACTGCTATGAAGCAAGATGGTGGGCACGTCGTGAGCGGAGCTGGCTGGAGCCGGGGGTCAGACTAGATGGCCCGGGAGGCCCCTTCTGACTCGCTCTCTGTTTCTAAGATGGGGCTACTGGGATGAAATTGGGAGATAAGCACCACAACTGGGGAAACTCCCAGGAGTTGCAAAGGAGGAGGGAAAACCTCAGCCCAAACCTTTAGAAGATCCTCGTGCTTTCTACAATGTTGCTTTGAGTTGCAGCAACCATCAGGCCCAGCCAATATGGTTAAATGGTCAGAGATGATGAGAGTTGTAATCCAAAAGACCTGAAGAGCATCAGGCTCAGGAAAATTGCTTTAGAAGGGGAAACTTCTCTACAACAATAATGAAAACCAGTCCACAAAATAATCCCCAAACTGACCAAGGAGAAGATTCAGCAGTGACAGGATGCAGAGTTTCTTCTGAGGAAGAAAAATGGGGAAAGGAGCTGGGTGGGGAGAGAATGGAATGGAGGGTCCTGAAAGCAGGTCAGGTTAGCTGGCTGGCTGGGTACCTAAAAGGGGCATTCAATATTACAATGGGCTGCTACAGGTCCCACTGGTTTAAAACACTGTGCTAAAGAGGATGAGAGAGAAACATTGTTGAGATAACCGGTTGAAGGCTGGCTAGAAGCCACTGTTTTTCAGGACCCTGGGGAAATTTTGTTAGCCCTATTGACCAAAAGTCATTTTGCACTTCCTTTGAAATTGCTCAGGTCTAATTTCTCAGCTTGCTCCAAAGTTTTATTTTTATGGGTGGCTGAGGTTTCCATGGCATCTCTTCTCTAGTGTGGGTCAAGAATGAAGAATGATTTCCAAACTAGCAAGGGAAGGCGCAAGTCCCTTGGAATAAGACCTTCTGAATACGATGGGAGAAACCATACCTAGAATCATGCTAATAGTTCAGCAACAGGAAAAAGATGTATTTCCTACACTACATAAAATCAACATTTTATGTTGCTGTTGGGATGGGCTGCATAAATAGTGAAAAGTGGGACACAGAAGAAAGTGAAAATGCATCAAAAGGATGCTTTTATTTAATGATCTCAGTGTTCTCAGCAAAACCTGGTGCCCCAAGACCTGAGAGTCAGGACCCCAAAGATCCTTGAAAGTTAGTCTTAATTTTATTAAAGAAGGGTTTTCCAAGAATCAAACTCACCTAGCAGGGGAATTAGAACCGTACAACAGACCTGGGGTTCATAGAATCCTAGAATGGAAGGATGCTTTTTCGTCCAACAAACCTTGCCACTCTGATTTGGATGACATGGCAACCCTCTATTGAATATTCAATGAGGAACTTGAATATTCAATGAGGAACTTGGCCTGTAGGACTCCAGTCTGTTTGTTGACATCAAACAGAAATTTGGAATCAGAGCAGCTTCTTTGCATGTCAATGGAAGAAAGCGAGAGGGAGTTGATGTCCTCGCCATTGTGGCAGGGTTCAACCCCCAAACTCCAGACCACCTGCCCCAGAAATTTCATATATGGATTAAATGGCTCGGGGTATAAGGTGGAACCCAGAGGGATCCCCCAGCACCACCTTCTGAGATCACCCTTCTGTAAGGGACTAGAGCCATCATGCAACAGTTCCTCCCAGTCCCATCTCAGACAGGCCCCTCAGAAGGACGCCTGAGCTGATGGTGTTTGAAGCCACCCAAAGGTCCAGCAGAAGGTGACAAGCCCATGGCTGCTGGTCTGCCATAACCAGGTCTGGAGCTTGACTGAAATGGGCCTAGATAAACCACATGACTCAGAAATCGCAGGGGCTGGGGAGGCACCAAGGGCCCAGCACCTTGCCCACAAGCAGAATTTTGGAGCCACCCAGAAATGACCCAGCATGATGGGGCTCAGGGAAGTCCTTATTTTAAAGCAATTCTTTCCACCACCGCTTCTGGGCAAGAGGGAATCACACCCTTCCTCACTTAGCTGGCTCCTTCCCGCAGCTGCCTCTGTGAGCCAAGAGGTGCAAGGGCCCGTCACACAAGTGGTAGCCCGCCCTCTTCTCAGAACCCTTTGCAAACCCTCAGGGTACTAATGGCCGTGTCTCTATTTGAGTGGGACGAGGAGCAGCCGAGGTTC
This sequence comes from Varanus komodoensis, assembly GCF_004798865.1. Taxonomy (NCBI): domain Eukaryota; kingdom Metazoa; phylum Chordata; class Lepidosauria; order Squamata; family Varanidae; genus Varanus; species Varanus komodoensis. The sequence goes on along the minus strand of NW_025335873.1, from coordinate 4,212,011 downwards.
CATCCACCAGCCCTGTATCGACCCAACCCAGAGGAGATACGAGCCGTTTCATCCCCAACACATCATACAAAACGGGCTGTTGAGTGCCCCCCCCTTACCAGCCAATGGCCACCCGGCAGCGCTCCACCTGCTTCCTCTCCGCAGACGCAACGGCGGTGAAGGACGACTTCTCCACTGCCCTGGCGGCCTCAGAGCGAGCCGTGAGCTCCAGCCCAGGCTTAGTCGGGCCTGTTCCGTTTCTTCTGCCCCCATCAGCCTCGCTGGTGTCCCAGGTGCTTTGCTGGCCACAGTGCCCTGCGAGGGGGTCCGGACGGCCCCCTTCGGTAAGCCTGCCTTGTGCGCCTGTTCAGCACAGGAGTGCATTCTCGGTATACTGAAATAACCCCGGCTTCTCCTTGGTGCTTGTAGAGGTCGCTGGACTCATTTGGCTTTGGGCGACAATCCAGGCCGCCACATCCCAGTGTGTTCTCGAAAAGGAATTCTTCTGCTCTTCCGTTCCCAACGGTGAGTCCCCCCCGCCCGAGGGCGTCCTTGTGTTTCCACTCCACTGGCCAAGCACTGTAGCTGAAGCACTGCACACCTGCCCCCTCCTGAATGAGGTCCTGACAGGTGTATGGTCTCCGTACCTGGCCATTCTGTCCTTGGTTCCCCCCATTCACCTTTACCGAGAATTAATCCTTGCCAGAATTCCTCTAACCTTTGGGCTCCCAGGCACTGTTATTCTGCAGTTCCTATCAGCCCCACCCAACATGGCCATCTATCAAGGGTGATGGAATAGGAGCCAACATCGAGAAGGCCGCGAGTCCTGGAGCCTTGATATAAACAACACCAACAAACTGGATTTTTGCTAAACACCTGAAGAGCTTCCTTGGAGGTAGTAGGTTCTCTTTCACTGGAGACATTTAAGCAGAGACGGGATGGCCACAGTTCAGGGATGCCATAGCTGCTCTCTGCAGTGCCGAGCCAGCATTAAGCAGTGGGGCTGGAGAATACACCCCCTAAGTCCCTCCCCACCCCCTGAGGTCATATCGGTTTGCTCAGCATTACACTTGAATGGCGGCTATTCAGATGCTTCTTTGCAGACCACCAGCAAGGGGCTAGTCCTCTTGAGCGGAAAGTATTTTCAGTGGCATCCTGTGACATTCTCCATGTGAGAGATCTGTTCCTTTTTTAATCTGAAAGAAAAGGTAGAAACTTAGAAAACAGAGCGAGTCAGAAGGGGCCTCCCGGGCCATCTAGTCTGACCCCCGGCACCAGCCGGCTCTGCTCACGACATGCCCACCATGTGCATGTCCAGCCTATCCTTGAACACCCGCACTGAAGGGGCCTCAACCACCTCCCGGGGAAGCCCATTCCACACCCTCGGGGTCCTGACTCTAATCAGTGCCCCTAAGTCCCCAGCCTCATCTAATCTCCTATGCGGATATCCCCCATCCTGCTTTGGGGAGAACTCAGAAGCAAAAGAGTCATTTAGCATCTGTGCCTGTTCCCTCATAACAGTCACTGGATCTCCATCCTCATCAGCCCCAGCCCCAGCCCCAGCCCCAGCCCCCCCCAAGTGGAGAGAACTTGTTTCCCAGCTCCAGATTGGTACCAGGAGGAAGATGCTGTGCTGGCCTCCTCCTCCTCCTGTGGGTGACATGCCTCCATGTCTCTGGGGCTGCTCCTCCCGTGGCCTCTCCCTCAACCTCTGTCCAGAGGGAGGCTGCTCCAGGGGGGCCTGGAGAGCTCTCTCAGCCCTCAGGCACCTCACCTCCTCTTCTAGCAGGGTCACCATCTTGCACCGAGGGCAAGTGTATCCCTGCCTCTCCCGGGGGAGAAGGGCGAACATGTCGCAGCTGTCACAGCGGACGGCAACACCCGTGACTCCCGCCAAGGCCATCTCCTGGCCTGCCATTGGGATCCCTTCCGAGACCCTACCTTGGTCCCCTGCCTTGTCTGTCCTGCAGTTCCTCTCACTCGCCCAGTTATCCCAGATGAAAACCCACTCGCACACACACACAAGGATAAAATAAACTTAAATTTAAATTGGAAGAAAAACAAAGCACAGCACAGCACAAACAAAACAAAACAACCAAACCTCTGTGTCTCAGGGAAGGGAGTCTCCGGGCAGCCTGGGCCGCAGCGAAGGGAGGCAGACAAGGGACAACACCCTTCCTCTCCGCTGCTCCTGGCCCTCGGCCCCGCTGCCCAGCTCCTGCCTCGCCTTCGCCAGGCCCCTGGCCTCTCAGCCTCTCTCCCAGCCGGTGCCTCTGTCTCTGCTGCTCTGCCAAGAAGCCAGACCCAAAAGGGCTGGCAGTGGCTGAGAGCGGCCTTGTCAGTCCCTCCGGCCGGTGGCCCCGCCTGTCCGCTTCCTCCTGGCTGAAGGTTTCTGGGGATGTAAGAATAAAAACAGGGCAGAATCTTAACCTCTGAAAAAATGTATTACATGCCCTTGAAATCTGACTTTGAAAGCGTTCTGTGACTTGATCAGAACATGTAAACTGTTCTGGTTATTATATTTATATCCCACCAACTTTCCTTTAAAGAACTCCAAGCAGCTCATATCATTCTCCTCCTTCGGCTCTCCATCTTATTCCCACAACAACCCTGTGAGGTAGGCTGGGCCAAAAGCCTGTGGCCAGCCCACCATCACCCAGTTAGCTCCATGCCTGAGCAGGGACTGGAACCGGGAACTCCTGAGTCCCAGCCCTGCACGATTAACCACCACACTACACCACACTACTTTAAAATAGTCATGTGAATTTGTTTCCTACGCAAAAACCACATACATTTTGCCCAAGCTGAGCTTTACTAAGAAGTAAACTTATGGAATGTGCTCCCCAGAGAGGTCCGCCTGGTGCCGTCTTTGTTTTTCGGCACCAGGTTAAGACCTTTTTATTTCAGCAATATTTTAATAAGTTTTAGTATTGTGTCCTGTATGTTTTTAACTGCAGCCACTGTGGGTTGCTAACTTATTCATATTTTATTTTATTGTATTTCATTTATGTAAGCCGTCCTGAGGCTTTCGCAACAGGACGGCATGTATACTTTAAATAAATAAATAAATAAATAAGTTTACATTTTCCGAGAAGCTGGCCGCAAGGTGGGTCTTATAGATGCTCCCACCGTCCGTTTTGCAAATGTGGAATGGAGTACTGAGTAGACGGATTTTCCTCCCGCAGATTTTCCAGAAGGGCTGACGTCCATTCTCTTTGTGGTGACCAATCTGGGGGTGATCAACGCCACCCTCTTCAACAGCCCACGCTTGGCATCGGTTACCAGCCTGGCTCTGGCAAACAGCGGCATCACCAGCATCGAGCCGGGCGCTCTCCACGCTTTCCAAAGCCTCGCCAAACTCAGCCTGTACCAGAACAGTCTGACGCATGTGGGGGCCTCTTGGCTTTCCAGCCCAGGCCGCCTGGAGAATCTCACAGCGGCTCGGAATCTGATTGCCAGGGTAGAACCGAGCATGTTCTCCGCCTTCTCCAACCTGACCACGCTGAATCTCGCACACAATCGCATCCATCAGATTGTTAAGGGCAGTTTCGAGGGCTTGTCCAGACTGAGATCGCTTGACCTTTCTGGCAATAATTTAACCACACTAACGAGAGATGTATTTGGTGGGCTGACGGCTTCACCTGCCATGAAGTTTGGTGGCAACCCATGGAATTGTTCCTGTGAACTTCAGGATTTTGGGTTGTTCCTCCAAGGTAAGTGTGCCAGCCAGCCGTGGATGAGGGCCGAGCCTTGTCTTCTGCATAACGCTGTTCATTGTTTCTAGCCATGAAGCATCTGGCCAGTTTGGTGATTACTCCCCAAAGGTCCCTTTCTGAGCTGCCTGGATATCGGAAGCAACGTTTCCTCCTATATATGCCTGCCCAGACGTTACCACCACCACCACCACCATCATCCCCACCACCACATTTTTATACTGCCCATAGCCCAAGCTCTCTGAGCACTTTGCAACAATAATCATAGGATCATACGCTCAAGTCTCCCATCCCAGTTCTGACCAGGCCTGACCCTGCTTAGCTTCACAAGAGGTCCTTCTCCAGGAGCCTTCTCTAAAAGACAGGAGGAAGGGGGCTGCTGGGGGAAGGGCCTTCTTGGTTGTGGTACCAATTGTGGAATCAGTTCCCCAGAGAGCTGCACCTGGCGCTGACTCTTTAAACTTTTCCACGCCAGGCTAACCCCTTTTTATTTTTCCAGTATTTTAATGTTTTTAAAAAAATCATGCTGTTTTATACTGTACTTTATTTATACTGTCACTGGGTCACCATAGTTGGTTCATTGTTCTTTGTTCATTTATTTATTTTTCTATGTACTTGTATTTAATTGGATATGGGACTGGTGCATTATAATCCATATCATATTTCTGTATATGATCCTGCATTATTTATTGTGTTGCTGCTGCTTCCCCTTTTAGCTTTTATTTTAAACTGTTCAGAGAGCCATTTCGCTGTTGCAGACATTATATAGACGTTTAAATAAATAAATAAATAAATAAATGGAGCCCTTCTATGCCTTGTTCTTGGAGGGGGCATGGTATGCAAATGACCCTGCCTACACCCGTCCCATTGTGCCCCTGATTGGGCTTCCCTCCAGTGATGATGGTGAGTGACAGGCCCTACTTAGAAACAGAGTGAGTCAGAAGGGGTCTCCCAGACCATCTAGTCTGACCCCCAGCTCCAGCCGGCTCCGCTCACGACATGCCCACCATGTGCATGTCCAGCCTATCCTTGAACACCCTCCCCTATAGGACCTCAACCACCCCCCCGTGGAAGCCCATTCCACCCTCGGGGTCCTGACTGTCAGGAAGTGCTTCCTGGCGTCCAAATTGAACCTGGGTTCCCTGAACTTTGCTCCATTGGAGCGCATCCTGCCTTCCTCTGCAGGGGAGAACAGGTCTCTGCCCACCTCTGTGTGACACCCCCTCACATGCCTGTATGTCACCAACATATCCCCTCTGAGTCTCCTCTTCTCCAGGCTGAAGAGACCCAGTTCCCTCAGTCTCGCCTCATACGGCATCCCCTGCAAACCGGCCACCAGCCTCGTGGCCCTGCGCTGCACTGGCTCTAACCTGACTATATCCTTTCTGTAATGAGGGGCCCAAAACTGAGCACAATACTTCTTCAGGGGATGGGAGTTCTCCATTGGAGAGACTTCCCATTCCAATGTCTCCACCCTCAGGCTGCAATTCCTCAAGCTTCCCATGGCCGGTTGTCTGGTCTCCCCACCCGCTTTTGGGCCAGTTTCCCCCACTGGCACCTCCAGTTGGGTCTTGGGACCTTCGACCTCCAATGGAGTCTGAGCCATTCCAAAACCAGTCTTGTCCTCGACATGGGAATTGGGATCATCAGCAGAACCGGCACGGGGAGCCTCCCGCGAATGCACCTGAAGGTCAACAGGGCGACCCCATTAAACGGAAGCTCATTTCTGGCACTGGACATAGATAAGCAGAACCGAATGGATAAAAACTCAAGTTCACAGCTGAAAAGCTGCACACTTTCGGTGCAGCATCATCTTCACTTAAAGTGTGGTTGTTTTTCCCAGAGCTGATCAACGCATCTCTGCTTGAAGATGCCGCTTCCACTGTGTGCCACAGTCCACCAGGCCTGGAAGGGGTTCGAGTCTGGAACATCTCAGACTTCAGTTGCCCACTGGACCTCCTACCACTTGCTGTTGGGAATGGCTTCCATCAAGTTGGATTGCCGGCTTTACTGGCCTGCTTAGGTATGTTTCAGGGCATAATTTTGTACTGGGTTGTTCAAACTTACCTGTCACTTCTGTATGTGGTGTTACTTCTATTCCAAGGTTAATTGGTTTTCTGATATCTGGTTTTACAAAAGACATCCCTTTATTTTGGCTGACTCCGTCTCTGTCTCCTCCTCCGTCTCCTCCTCCTGGCTCTTTCTATTTTCCAAATCTGATAAGAGCACAGCTAATACACAAACTGCAAAGTTGTTGTGTACGCAAACACATTTCAAAAACCTTTCTAAGGATTGATTTGGGTCATCTGTCCTCCTCCACAAAAAAAAGCGGGGGAGCTCACCTGGAGGGGAAACCTGGTTGCCAAGGAACCTGTTCCCTCAAGCATCTTTGGTGGGCATGAGCTTCCCCCAGCCAAGCCATTTTTCAGCAAGGTACCCCTTTCCCTGTCTCTGTTGAAGTCAGTAGAATGAGATTTAACAGAGGCGAGCAAACTCCGTGGTCCTCGCACTCATTCCTGCACATTCCTCTGATCCCCCATGATCTTTCTTTTAGGAAAACTCTAACTGCATTTCTGCTTCTTTAGGAATGCTTTTGAGCGGTCTTGATTTTTTTTCCCTTTTGGACAGTGTTCATTTCCTTCACTGTATTGCTGGTTCGGCTCTGGCTGGGGAATCGCAGCGATAAACAAGTGCGGCCAGACCCAGAAGCCAACGACACAAGCACGTGCACCAAGCCAAGCAGCCATTCCAGTTCCGTGGCTGAGGGTCGACCGCCTGATGAAAGCGTTAGAGCCACAGAGGGGACTCTGGCTTCTGCAATCAGAAGGCTGACAGTGCGAGCCAACTCTGCCTCGGCCATTCTGCTGCGAACAGAGTTCCACCAGAGACCCCCGCAGGCCACGGTCTGGGTTCACGCAAATCCAACGACGCCCTGTGTGTCACTGAATGACAAAACCAGCGGCAGCGGTGAGATCTTGCCCAACTTTATGGATGTGTGGGATTATCAGAAACTGAAAGAGTGTGATGGAGAAGATGCTCTGGATCAAAGCAATGCCACATCTTTCTTAACCAAAGTTGGTTTAGAAACCCCCACGCCCTATGTCTCTTTAGACAAAGCCAAGCAAACACAGCAAGATAATAGGACTTCGGGAACATGTGAGGATGGAGAGGGTAAAGATCACAGCAGCACTGAGAATCCTGAACCCTTCTTATATTTAAGCGTTGCTACTGCAGCTGAAGAACAAGTTGATCCTGAACCCCCAAAAGATTTGAATTCAAAAGCAGGTAGAAGTCACTTGGTCCCTTTGAAGCGAGCTTTGACATGGCCATCTAGAAGGGGCTTCTCAGGCCAGAAGGTCAATGAGTTCAGGGTTAGAGGAACCTTCATGGCACAGTTCTTCCCTCCTGCTCTTTTCTCTGATGGATCACTGGATGCTGGGAAACCAGGACCTTCTAGGAAGGAACACCAGCTATGCATTGATGGTGAATCCAAGCTGAACAACATGGGAGAATTAGCCAAAGGAACTGATCTTCCATTTAAGAAAGAATCAAATGTTGAAGTTGCTGATGAGTCAATAGATGTTGAAAAAGCACAGTTCGGCAAAGAAAGACCAACTCGGCATGGTCTTTTTATGCATTTGAGAAAGGACAATCAAATATACTGTGGCAGAACAGAATTAAATGCAGAGGCAAAAGCTGTCCAGTGCGGGTCTTCATTTCAGAAAGAATCAACGGCTGCAGCGGCTACAAAATGTGCATTCAGCTCACAGTCTGGAATCAAGGCAACCAAATGCTCCCGAGATGGAAAAACTAAACAGCCGCCCAAACCAGTATCTTCCCAGTCTGAAGTCCACCATGAAATCCATCCAACTGAATGGCCATCAGTAAATGCTGCTGTTACCAGTTCTCCACATGAAGACGATATTGTCTCACTGGAAAATAATGGTCAGAACTACATCAACCTACTTTATGAAGTTGTCGAGAATCGTGGGAGGTGGACCAGGGAGAGATGGAAGCAGACCCATCAGCTCCGTGCAACGAACCAGCTCCTGACCAAACCCAAATAGACCAAGGCAGACTCCGGTGTAGTGTTTCATATCTGTATAATACAAAATAGATCCGTGCTTCCAAGCTGGATTAGTGAAAGATGCCAGGCTGACGAGGGTAGGAGAGGGTGCCTTTCATGGATTCAGGCGAACAGGCACTTCAGAAGCAGCGCTCAGTTCCTCACAATGCCATTCTAGAATGTCTTGGAGATGTTCTGAAGCCACATTCTGAAGGTGAGACGTTGTGTCCTGGGCACCCTAAATGCACCTTGCATGCTGCTGCTTCTGAGACAGCCTCCCGCCTTCTGGGAGCCTCCATGTCTCATCGTGCATCCTACCAAAACTACCTTCAGAATGGCATGTGAGGCTCGGTCAGCTGTGGTGTAGAACAACCTTCCTCAATCTGATGTTCTCCAGAAGGGTCAGACTACAATTCCCAAGCGCCCCTGCCAGCTTGGCCATTGGGGGCTATAGGCCATCATCTTTGGAAGACACCAGGTTGGGGACAGGCGATGAGCAGGGAAGTTCTTCTGATATGTCTTTGGGGCACGGCCGTTCTGAACTCCTGAATGAAGAGCAGTTGCTTATCTCAGTAAATGCAACAGCTGTCTCTGATTTTCCAGGTGTGGCAGCAGAACAGAGGCAGCATCACTAGGACCCCTTAGAAAGCAACAGGCGAGGCATCTGAGATGTTCAACATGAGGGAGCACCTCAGAACTGTCTCCTGTTGCAAATTTGCACCATGGGCCAAACCCCATAATTGTCTGGGGGTAAACCAATGAAGGACCTGCTCATTCTAACTTTCCCTTCCAAGGCAGACAGGTGGGGACTTTTCCCCCCTGCATGGCCACAGCATGGGAGAAGATGGAGAGCCTCTCCCCACCTCAATGGCGTGGGATTCCGATCACGGCTGCAGTTGTGCAGGGCACAATGCTTGGACTCTCCGGCATTGTCAGGGGCATAGGATGAGGCAGCATCCCAGCCCCAAGGCCTGTGGCCAAAGTGCTGGAGCTCTCGCAGCCGCCTTGCAAAACAGTAGGGCTTGTGCTGCAGGGAGGGTGAAAAGGGGTGTTCTGGAGGGGTGGGGACGGGGGCCCCGGTTCGCCCCATTTCCTCTTGGCACCCCCTTCTTCCCTCCCCCTCTCCATCACTTCATCTCGACAGCCAGAAATGGCTGCTACCTTGAGCACTGGATGCACGTATGCCTCCGAGTTCAGAGGGTCAAGTGCACCTGAAACAGGGAGCTTTGGGCCGTACCCTAAAAACAGATCGAAAGAACCTGCAGTGCTGGAATGCGTTGCACTGAGTGTTTCCATGCGGCCTTCCTTCACGGTTGCTGGAACAGCTGGAGAAGCCAAGGCTCCTGAACTGGAGGGAACGAGCCCGTGAGCTTGGAGGCTCCGGGACGGTAAAAGGGGCAAGGGTTTGCGCTGGGGCGTGGGAGGAAAGGAGCTGACTGTCTCTCGGACTCAGCTTAAAACCCAAGGGCCCAAAGACTTGGTTGCTCAACACGCTTCCCTCATCGAATCAGTTTTAGAGCCGCAATGCACCTTGGGGGACATCTAGTTCAACCAGCTCAGCACCAAGGTGTATCGTGCATGATGCAGCTCCAGTATCCCTGGCAGATTTTTGCTGAGCAACACAGGTCCCCAGGAGCTGCATCCCAAAGTGAGGAAAAACACATTTTTGTAAGATGGTTGCTTCGCTCTGCTCTGTGCTCTGCTCTCCATTCGCTATAGGCAAGGTATACAACCAAAAAGCAGCTGAAACTTCTTTTTCACTTGCATCCTTTCACATGTTGTGCCGTGACAGATTCTTTTTTCCAAGGGCTATTCTTGGCAACTCTGCAACAATTTATTTGGGTTCCATTGATAAAAATCCATGTTCGCAGCACTCCTTGCAAACATTCCTTCTATCATAGTGCTTGTTGTTCTCCCTTCAGTTTTCCAGTCCAGCTTAGAGACTTTCTAAAGCATGTTTTGCTCACTTGGGCATGGGAAACAGTGCAACTTTAATTCCTCAAATTTAAAAATGTATGTTGATTCAGTGCGTATTTCATGTTTGAGCTATACCAGTTAGCACGTTTTCATAGCAAAGATAATTCTGTTACAAGTGTGCTTGTGTTTTACAAAATCTGTTAGGAAACAAACTGAGTGTGTTTAATAAAAACAACCTGGCAAGGAATGAGTGATTCCACCATATTTTGATCCATGGTTTTGTCTTGTTCTCCAGGTTGTTAGTGTTCCCAGCCTGAAAGTCTCTCTCTTTCCATCTTTCTGCAGTCTTGGTGGAATGAACACTATTAAACAATACAATATGCATGCATACAGCTTGAGAGTAGGGAGATACATTTTGGCTTGGACGATTCATCCACTTTTTCAGGGCCACATGTATTTGGGGATTTTTTAAAAAAAATATTTATTTCATTTCCATGCTGCTCATAGGCAGAGCTCTCTGGGCAGTTCGCAGGCATTATACTCAGCGGTCATTTTAGATTTTGGATTTAACATTCTCTCCCACCTTATACAGGTAATAAGGTGAATTTCTTCACTTGCTTCAATCCCCTCTGCATTTGGAGGTGTTCCTGCCACACAGATACCCAGAGTCCTGGGCTTTTGCCCCCAGATTCTGCCCCTACGACACGATAGTTTGTAGTGTCAAACAATGATGGCAAGGACAGAATTCTCAATGGCTTTCATGCTATTTCCTGGAGAACCTTGTGGTTCCTTAAAAGCTGAGAGGCACCATTTCCATATTCCTGATTGTTGTCTTTGCTGGTTGGGTTTGATGGGAATTGAAGTCCAAAACATCTGGAAATTACAGCGTTTGGTAAGACTGGCAAGCAGTAAGGAGCTGCTAGTGCCCTGAAGCAGTCTCATTCCCCACAACACCCCCGATAGAGCATTGCTCTGGGGCATTATGGGAAATTGATGGGCACTGACCCGCTTGCCAAGTGTTGAGTGGGCTGCATTCTCCACCACTGCAAGCCACTGCCCAGGAAGCCCATCAAGGTTTAGATAAAGTGATGTGATTAAAATATGAATACTAATCCAGATGTTTAGGGAGAGGATTTTGTGAGGCGATTGCTCTTCTTCATCCACAGACTTTTAGGGGGGACCTTCTGCTTATCTCCACCAGGTTTCCCCACAGCCCCTCCCATCCTTTCTTCATCCCCCCACGCCCCAAAATCTTTTAGGCAGAAAAAACCGGAATCGCAAGGTGCCTTCCCTCTGGAAGCATCCTCACACATCCCTGGAGCTGCATCCTGGAAATCCGTGGCACAGGTGAGTCCCGCCTAGTTTAAGTCCCTCTGAGGTCAGTGGATTTAGTCTGAGCCTGGGTCCAGCCCATGGTTGCCAGTGTGGCTAACATTAGCATTTTAGCTCTTTGGTTTATTCAGGCAAACTCATATACAACAAGTCTCTGACCTGGACGAGCCCTTTGCTTGCTGGACCACGTTCTCCATCTCGGAGAGACACGCATGTCCTGGCAAGCCATAGATCTCCTTGCTCAAGCAATGCCCAAGTTCGGAATGGCCAGGCCCCCGACAGCTCTGAGAAAAAAAGGTAAGTGATCCAGGTTGTCCTTTGGGAAGAATTTACCCCAATACTGAATTTTTAAAATTAATTGAGAGAGCCCTTTGTTTGAGGCTGTAAACGGATGTACCAGTATCAGTATTAAAATTGCAGCTAGGTTTTTGCAGGTGGATAGGCTCTTCGTCCAAGTAGGAGATGCATCTAGAAATCCCAGGCTTGAGCTGACAAGAGCTGAGCAAGAATTCTTGGTGACATCCAAGGAGCCCAGCCTAAGGGTTGGTCACAAGGCTGGCCATGAGACACTAGTCTCTAGGCAGAATGGACCATATCACGGGGAAGTTGTCATTTGTACCTTTCCTCATAATTATAATAGAAAATAAACAAATCCATGCAGATAGAAACCAAGCAAATAGGGCAAACGGTTCTAATCCAGCCTTTTCCTTGATGTGCTAGTTTTCAACATGCAGGGAGCCTAGCAACTTGGCAGCTGCCTTCTTCCACGGTGCAATTTTCAAGGGCAAGCACTCCTCATGCCATTCCCTTAGCCACGCCTCCGAGGAGAGTCTAGATTTCAGACTACTGTGATAATCTACACTACAATTCCCATAGCTCGCATGAGGCCCAATTCATTAGCATGAGCTGAGTTACAACTGGAAGAGGCTGCTGTTGCATTTAGCACACCTGATCTCAGCAGCAGAGACCTGAGTTTGCATGAGAAAGGGGAACACAGCAGGTCCCCAAACAGTAGAAGTCCACCACAATTCCAGATTTCCGGGTGTTTCTTTTCTTAGCTTCACGGGGCGGGGGGGGGGGGGGGAATCTTGTTCCTCCACTGATTATGAGAACTGCAGCTAAATTCACAAGGAAACAAAAAGTTGGAGAGGGGCGGCAGAGGATGCCCCTCTCGTGTCATCTCATACTTCGGTTGTGTGGCCCAAATTCACCTGCACGGCAGCTTACGCTGAGTGGGGCCACTGGTGCATCTAGCCAAGTCCTGTTGACACGCACAGGTTGCCATGGCTTTGGTGTTGCAGGCCAGAGTCTTTCCCAGCCCCACCTGGAGAAGTTAGAGATGGAGCAAGACTGGACATGCCAAGCCGCTGTTCTGTCACTTCCTCATCCCCAAGTTGCTGGGTCTGGGAAGCATCAGCCATGAGACCACTTCCGACCAGTAATGCTCACTAAGGCCAGAAGCCCAAACCCACCTTGCAGTGACCTACCTTCCAGCTGCTCCTCACGCTAGCACCGCCATTCCTGGGAACGGGGGAAGTTCCACAGGCGATGGACTCCCTCTGTGTCTTTTAATTCAACAGGTGCATCCATGTTTGCTGGTTTGCTCTTGCTTTCCATGGGAGCGGCTCTGCCGTGCTCCTCGATGTGTCGGCTGTGCACTGCATATGCAGCGGAATGCGAGCAAGTCTCCTCGCTCACTGATGGTGAGCTTGCTGTCCTCCCGTCATGGCTTCCTTCTCCCATCACTCCCTGCAGCGGTTCTCTCCTTGGAGTGGATGGGTTATCCCACAATACTGACCTAAACACAAGCTCGCATATGCAACATGAAGCTTTGCAGCTGCTCTGCCCGAGGCACTTATTGTGGGCTCACAATCCTGCAATTATGGAAGTTTGCAGGGCCCCAAAACTCCCTGGGTGATTCTGTGGTTGGATGAGGTCCAGTATACATGACCCTAAGCTGGGAGGAAGGGAAGCATGCCTATTACCATTAAAATAAAATGAAATATAAACATCATTGCACATCTCTTGTTTCTGCACTGTTAAACAGAATGCAGAATCCATTCCTCACTGAAGGAACTTGGCTCCGTGGTACACACACACTCACACACACTTAGAGTGCAGGATACACACCATGTTGTCCCCATACGCTTCTAGTAATCCTTCACAAACCCAAATATTGCTTTTCTAATCACTTTCTAAATATCTCCTCCTCTCCACCTCTTCTATAACTAGTCTTAGTAGGTTTGTCAAGCTACACTGAGACGATAATCCTACAGAATGGAAACCTTAGTGTGATACCTCCAAAGTCCTTCACGAAGTTCTCCAATCTCCATTTTTTGACCATCACTGGATTCCTGGTTTTGTCGCTGACGGACCTCACCTTTTCCACAACCCAAGTCAACAGCCTGAGGATTTTGGACCTCAGCAGCAACCATCTCTTCAGCTGCTTGATCGAACCAATGGCATTCTCAGGCCTTCTTTTTCTTGAGGAGTTGATTCTAACCAACAACAGCTTGGACCTCTTACGAAGCTCCTGGTTCTCAGAGATGCCAGTCCTCAGAAAGCTCTTCCTAGGGGTTAACCAAATCGGATACCTCCCTCCAAGGGCATTTGACAAGCTAGCCAACTTGGATGAACTGGTTGTGCACGCCAACCTCATCCAATATCTTCCCAAGGACACGTTTTATGGGTTGTCCTCATTGACCAAACTGGACTTATCAGACAACAAAATCCTCTTTATCAACCACGAGGTCTTCCAGCCTTTGCAAGCCCTGAAGGACCTCCTGTTGTTTCACAACCTGTTGACGGTTCTGCCCACCATTCCTGATTCTGTCACCTCCTTATTTCTTCACGGTAACCCATGGGAGTGCAACTGCCAGCTGGTGAACTCTGTGGAGCCGCTGATCGCGAAAATCCAGGCTTCCGCTGGAGTGCTTTGCAACAGCCCCCCAAGCTTTGCAGGAGGCCAAGTGGTGAACATCAGGCCGGAAGCTTGCCCACTGGCCTCTTCCTCTCTCCCGCCACCCTCCTCTTCAGCTGCACACCCTCTGCCACTCAACGCACTGGACCGTAGCTTGATTTATGGCTTGCTAGGTAAAAGCGTGTCTGTAGAACTTCAGTGCCGTGCTATCTTCACGTGATAGAAAAGGAATTTAGCACTTTTAACGGCTCCGTCAAGCTCAGGGGTGCCTTGTCCACAGCCAGATTTCAGGGAGAGTGGGGGACAAGCTGCGTGGCAGATTCGCCGCCCTCAGGCTTCCTTGCATGTAATTCTGTATGAAAACAAGACACGGGCTCCCTGCACACCTTTTTCTAAAATATAAAGCAGGGTTTTACGAGCACTGCTTTCCTGCCAGATTTCAGGGGCAATTTGGGGGAGGTAATTTGAGTGGCTCAGCCCATGGGAAGCAGAGCTCAAATCCTGATCTAGTCAACAGGCGAGTTCAGGATGCAGCCCTTGGCATGTTTAAACAGAAAGAGCCTCCGACTCACAGCTCGGCTGACTGCAACATACTAGGAGCTGCAAGTGTAAGTTTTTATCTAAACTTGCATAGAACTACACCCGAAACGTTGTCCCATCTCCATGTCCAACTATAGGTGGGATCCCCATTTTGAACCCCCCCCCCCACATCTAAATACAAGTTGCAACTTAAAACGGGCATGTCGTGAGCGGAGCCGGCTGGTGCCGGAGGTCAGACTAGATGGCCCAGGAGACCCCTTCTGGCTCGCTCTGTTTCTCTGTTTCTATTCATGGTTTGTTCCTGACCAGCTCAGGGTCACAAGGAGGTAGCTGGATTGCGGGGGGGGGGGGGGGATGCCATATGAGATGAGATTGATGGAGCCTGGGGAGGGGGAGACTCCGAGGGGATCGTACAGCGACCTGTGGGTGTGTGAAGGGGTGTTGCGCAGTAGAGGGGTGTGACCTGCTCTCCCCTGCGGTGAGGAAAGGACAACGTCCAAGCCCGAGTTGGGGGGAGCTGGACGGCCAAGCATCCCCAGCCCTGACGGGTCGCTGCCCCATCTTGGCGCCTTCCAGCTGTGTTGGACTGCAACGGGGGATCAGGGGGCTTGTAGTCCAACCCAACAGGAGGGGACCGAGGCGGGGAAGGCTGCCCTGAGGGACGCCAGGCCGAGTTCAGAGCCGGCCAGGCCGATGACGCGTGACGAGGTGCGCTCTGCTTCTTCTCTCCACGTGCCCAGGAGGGGTCCTTCTCAGCTCTCTGCCCGCCTTGCTCTGCTGCTGCTGCTTCCTGAGATACGGCTGCTGCACACGCTGCAGAACCCAGGCGGAGGGCAAGCCGAACAAACTGCTCCGATTGTTCTCCAGCAAAAGCAGGGACGCGCCGGTGGAACCGCAAGGCTGCTGGCGCACGCCAGTCGAGGGGACTCTGCCGGTGGGCTCTGAGCCGGGCGACACGGCGAGGGGGACCTGCTGCGGCTGCCCAAGCAGAGCCTCTCCGGTGTGCGATGCGGGACAGAGCAGACCTGCGGTCCAGAGCTCGCCGGATGCCAGTAGGACCGTGGCGCCTCTCCAGGAGAGAGGAAGAGGAGCGGCATGCCCTGCCCCAGGGCAGCCCTGCCGGCGCACTCAAGGGTGTGTGAGCGGGGCGTGCGAGGGCTGCGGCAGCCGAGAGCAGCGCTTTGCCAAGGCAGACCGCGGATGCCTCCAGCAGAGAGCGGCACCGCGGGAGGAGAGGACGCAGCGCGGTGAGTGACGGACGCGCGGCGAAGCGCCGCCGAGGGGCCGCGGCTCCAGGCAGCCAGCGTGCGCTGCCGCCCGGCAGATGGTTCCAGGCTTGGGCAGACTGAACAGATGAAGTTGGCTCGTCTGGGCAGTTTCTCCACTCCTGTGCGTAGACCTAGGTTGCTCTGCTTTTTATCTTGACTTCTTCCTGAACTCTTCTTGCACTCCAGTTTCATAAGATGCCGATCCCTCTAGAAATGGATCTTCTTAAAAAAAAATAATAATAAATCGCCCACCGACAGGTAAGTACTAAGCCTTATAGCAAGGAAATGGCGGCAGCTGCACTTAAGGAAATACAGGCAAGCTTAAGTTGTTTGGGTTTTCCCCCCCAAAACAGGGGTGTGGGGGACTCGAGAGGGGGGGAAACTGAGGGGATGAGAGTGGGGAGTTCCTTGAGCAGCCCATTGAGTATGGAGCTCCTGAACTCAGCATGGAATATTGACTGATGGTTGAGATGGAAGATGGGATCCTGGTCAGGACAACTGGGATAGATTCTCATGGATGGGTCACGGCCGATTGGCCCGCACAGGACCCACGAACTCCACACTGCAACATTGCGTTGCAGAACTCACCTGTAATTCCTGCGCTTTACTGATGCTTTCGTACACCTGTGCCCTTCAGTAACACTCCACACAAAAAGAAACCTGAGATCCTCATGGGAACCGGGGCATATAATGTGTTTTTTGGGTGGTGTTTTCTCAGTGCACACAATGGCACGTGAATATGAGTCAAAAAACCCACAGGAAATACTTGGGACACATCCCCGTGATGTGTGGCAATAGAATAGCTGTAGCCTATGGAAGAGTGGGGGCTGCGGGTGGCGCAGTGGGTTAAACTGCTGAGCTGCTGGGCTGGTTGATCGAAAGGTCGCCGGTTTGAATCCCCACATGGGGTGAGTTTCCGTTGCTCCGTCCCAGCTCCCGCCAACCTTGCAGTTCGAAAGCACACAAATGCAAGTAGATAAAAAGGTACCACTTCGGTGGGCAGGTAACAGCCTTCCGTGCACCTCGGTGTTTAGTCATGCTGGCCACGTGACCACGGAGACTGTCTGCGGACAAGCGCTGGCTCCCTCGGCCAGGAAATGGAGATGAGCAGTGCCCCCTAGAGTCAGGCATGACTGGACTTCAATGTCATGGGAAACTTTTACCTTTATGGGAGAGATCCAAGTTCTCCCCCACCCCACCCAAGGAGCATCTCAGAGTTAGCATTATGTTCAGGTTTCTTACACCTGGTGAGGAACCTAAGAAGTTGCTTCAAAGTGAGTCCAACCCTGGGTCCATCCAGCCCAGACCTGTGGAGGATGACAAGCTTCCATCTCGGACCATCGCCAGCCATAGCTGGAGATGGCAGGGACCAAAACTGGGACATTCTCCTTGCAGAACATGAGTAATACCACTGAGTTATGGGCCTTCCCAAACTATTTCCCTTCCTGGTCAGCATGAAGAGTGTTATCAGAGCTAAAGCACACCTCTCTTGTGTAGCGTTTGTGTTTTTCATTCCCTCTTCCCCTTCTTTTCTCCAGTTGGCCAGGAGGATATCAACACGCAGTTGGGCAAGCAACCTTTGCCCCCTGACATGCAGGCTGGTGACATTCAGAACTCACCAGCGTTGGTCCACATAGATTTTCCTGATGGAACTGCCCTGGAGATCAAGGGGGAGAAATCCAGCGTGTATGGGATCTCCCCTAAAAGAGAAGACTCACTCCAGGGTGGTTCGGTGATTCAGAGGGGTACGTTGTCTCCTGGAAGAATTGGACATCACCACCAAGCTGGTCTCATATCCTCTGGAGTCATCAAAGCCTCTGAAGTGAGAAAAAGCTTTATGGAGAGAAGACGTCCTATGCACACAACTAGGCATAGAAAGCCATCTTGGAAAACTGACCTCTATCCCAAATACTACTCCATGTTAGCAGGTCAAACCAAAAGCACTCAACCATGGAACCAATTGTGTGACCAAGGTCCAACCAGTGAAGTGCCCTCCAGCTCTTCCAGCATGTCCAGCCCCACTGAAGTCAAGGACCTCAGCCCCCCCGAAGAAGCCCTATGTTGGCATGCTGCCCATTCCTCACCCATCGGGAAAAAGAAAGCGCTCTTCCCAACAGTTAGACGAAGCCCCTGTAATGGGAAGGACGGCTCTTGAACACGGGGTAGCCCAGAGCTCCCGTTGGTGCCCAGACATTCCCTTGACAAGCAACACACCCACGATAGAGAGCGTCTGGCGATGCCCGAGATTCGGTTGTAAAACATCGAGCTCATATTTGATAACCCAGAGGGTGCTTGCGCAACAGAATCCTCCCCCAAAGGCCTCTGGAAATCAGCTAGAGGTGGCCACGCAATGTCCCTCCAGTGACACAGTCCTCCATAAAGGTAATGTTGAACGTGTGTTTAAATGGCGCGTGGTTGTGGCCTGGGGCGGGGTTCAGGGATATGGTGGGCTCATGACTAGGACCAAAATGACAGCTGTCCCTGTGCCTCTTCTGGCAAGGGCTGGACAAACCAGCCAAGGGGTGTGATGGCAGCCGGCAGTGCCATGACGTCGTCGTCTTCTTTTCCGCCTGGAGTGAACAGGGAAGAAAGACAGACAGAGCAGTCATGTTCACTGGCAGCTGGGCTTCGCTCGTGCGGGGAACTGCCTTCACCGGCAACAGTCTCCTCTGGCGGCATCGCAACCAGGGAAGTTGGGGGGTGCACTCCGTGGGACCAACGGCCAATGGCTCCTCCTCCCAGAACGGTCTCATGCGGTGGCGGTAGGATGCGAATTGGCTGGCTGTGCCCATTGCATCTATCACCTTCCATAACAGGTCAAACAAAATCGATCAGGTTTCTAGATGGTCTCCTTCCCAGGTAGTGGCCAAGTCAAAATTCATTTTATTTTTAGGGCTAGAAGGTCACTCCATCCTGGATCCATACAACTCTTAAAAGGCTTGTGCATACCTCTGGGATTCTTTTTTTTTTTTTTTTTTGGTTCACCGCCCCCACAAAACCTTGACTTTGACCTTTATGTTCACAGGCCTCCCTCTGTCTTTACTATCAAAGGGATTGTAGTGGGACAAGACGAAGTTGTATATGTGGGGTTCTCGGGTGGAATTCTGGCTTCCCTGGGAATACTCCCCACAAGCAGAATTCTCTACTGCTTATGATATCCTTCCAGTTCCTCTGTCTCAGGTTTCCTTTCATGTGCAATGGGTTTAGGGCTGCATGGAGTTAAAAAACAACATCTTGGCCTTGGAGGATCTCTTGTCTCCAAGCCTGGTGCTGGTCTTCACTCCACCAGCGCAAATGGGCAGCACAGACAAGCGAGCAATAGCCATGCTTGGGAGGAGGTGGACCAGTTGAACATGCCTTGGCCAAAAGTTCTGGCCTCTGCGAAGGGAGTTGGAGATGCCTCCTTGCAACTGCTCCCTGCTGTTTTCCAAGGTCAGAAAAGGTACCTTGGAGAGGACAAAAAGGGAGTGTTTATGTAGGCATGGAGGAAGAAGGCTAGAAGAGACAGGATGTCAGCTCTGCTGCATCCTCCGTAACCCCTTGCCTCCTGCTCCCAAGTTCTCCAGCAAAATGGGCACAACAGCCCATCTAGTGAAAGGTGCAAGGAGGGGATGATGGGGAGGCGAAGTTCACCTGTGTGAACTTCATCAGAAGATCATCGGATGGTCGTCAGCTTGAGTCTGAAGGCTTACAGTCGATGAGGACATGATAGTAGCAGCACGCCTTGAGAATCAATTCGTTGTGGACCTCTTCATCATGAATTTAAGGTCAATTAACTTACGAACTTGCCTCATAGAGCCAGGCCATTGGTCTACCTTGCTTATCCAGGTAGCAGCTCAGCCAAGTATCAGGTAAGGACCCTTCCCAGCCTTGTCGCCCATGGACCATTCTCCTGGAGATAGGAGGGCTTCAGCCTGGCCCCTGCCATACACAAAAGATGTGTTCCACCACTAAACTATGGTTCTTCCCCTCCTATAGGGTCCCTCCCTATAGTGTATTTCCTTTATGTTTGATCTCACAGAATGTAACATAGCTCTGACGGTTCTTGGCTTCCACCATAACACCAAGAAGTCACTCTTGGAAGAACTCTGTCCATCCCGCCGTTTGTCAAACTTCCAGTCCTCCTTTGTGGTTTCGCAGCATGAGCAGAGTGAAGATGTTGATTCTGCGTATGAATACCCTTCTCCACCAGTTGCTGCCACATCAGTTGGCCATGTCTTCCCACTTCCCAACACCCAATGGATTCGAAGGGATCAGGATCAGAGAGTAGGTGCCATGGAAACTCTAGAAACTGTGGTGGATGACTCCGTGGACAACTACCCACCAAACACCTTCAGTGACGAAATGCTGCATGCAGAAGCATCTTCAAAGGGTCTCGCCAATGATCAACAGTTTGTAGAAGATGAGAAGGAGGCGGTTAATTCACCTTCCAATGTAACACACCTGGCTGCCTGCTATGATGTGTCCAATAGTCTTCTGTTCCAGAAAGACACAAATGCGTCACTGCTCAAGTCTCTCCTCTCTGATGGGAGCTGCAGTGACGCAAGTTACTCAGGTGATGTTGAAGATGCGTACGATGATGTTGCCACCATCACATCGAGGTACCCTGTGATTGAGAAGATGTGCCAGATTGAGTTTCCTTTCCTGGGAGAAGAGGACAAACTAAGCAAATGGAAGGAGAACAGGGCAGGCAAGAATGGGCCAGCCCAACTCATCCAAAAGAACGGTGGATGGTGGAACCACAGAAGTCCAACCGAAACCATCTGGGAAAAGGTCACTTGAATTCATGCTGCAGCTGGCAGGTCCTATCTGCTCGCCATGCTGTTATTTCCCCTTTTCTACCTGAATAAATGTCTTTTCAAAAATGAAGAGTTACAGCCTCTTTCCTTCATGGAAGGGGATTCACTTAAAAAGGAGGGCAAAAAGCAAACAGTCTCTCCCCAGTTTGTTTTGTTTTGGTGGTGACCATCCTGGCAACAGCTAGTTGCTAATCTGCACGCAGCCCAGGTGCAACACAGACGCAACACAGTCTCTGATGGTTGATCTAACCTAGCATTTTTATCCCAGCCTTCATCCAAAATACTCAGACCTGAGAAAAGTGTTCAAAGACATCACCACTACTGCTTGATGCATTGCATTCTATTTAAATACTCTTTTGCAAAAGACATCCAGATATAGTCCTGTGCAACAGAACTTGTTCTGATACAATTATGCTTTCTCTCTATATGTTTTGCCACATCAGATAAAAGTTTTTCTCCAACAAAGCACAACAAATGCCTCTCAGAAACAGAAATATAACCCACAAACCCCCAAATTAGCAACTGGTGCTCAAATATTGAAGGTGTTGTCAAGTTTTTGGTCTACTACATTAAAGGGGTGAAGTTCTCCTCAGTGTTGTGGTATCAGGCAGAAAAAATGCATGTACATTGATGAAGTTTTAACTTCAGATAGAAACAGGTAGATCATTTAAAACTAATTGTTCATCAGAAAATACCCTAGCATCTTCTCATACAAAGTTTATCTGTATTATAACTTCTACTTTGGCAACTTCTGAATAGTGCCAAAACATATGATTTTAAGAAGTGTTAGTTATATTATCTCTGCTGCAGTTAATTGGCTTAGAAAACCCCATGTGAGGGAATATTGTTGTGGCATTCCATAAACATGGAGCGTAAGTTTTGTTGAGTAACAAGCAACCTGGAAGTCCATTGAAACTTCAGATGTAGACTAAATTAGCAAGGCGGTACTTGAATTGAGCGTGACATTTCGATCTATTTCAATCCCTCTATTCAACTTGATGAATCATATTTATTCATTGATAATGGTGAACAAACATGGATCATGTGTCAATATAACTGATCAATAAGCCATAGTGAAAAAGATTATGAAGCCTGGATTCTAGTACATGTTGTGATTATTATCTTGTACATGTTGTGTGAGAGAGCCAGTGTGGTGTGGTGGTGAAGAGCATGGGACTGGGACTCAGAGGACCTGGGTTCGAGTCCCCGCTCAGCCATGGAGCCAACTGGGTGACTCTGGGCCAGTCACAGACGCTCAGCCCAACCTACCTCACCGGGTTGTTGTTGTGGGGATAAGATGGAGGAGGAGATGTAAGTTGCCTTGAGCCCTTTGTAGGAAAAAGGCAGGATATAAATCAATCAATCAATCAAACAGCCTGAAGTGTCTGATACTACCTAATCTTGGAAGCTAAGCAGAATCAGGCCTGGTCAGGATTTGGATGGGTGACTTGAGAGTATGATTCTATGATTATTGTTATAAACCAGAGAGCATCATCTGTGGGTGGTTTAGGAATATTATTAATATCATTATTACTATTATTAGTCTTGTCACACAGGCACCAAAGGCAGATTGTATTTGGCCCACAGAATCAGAAAATGACAAGAACTCATCTTCATCTCCACTAACTGATCCAAAGTAAAAATTTATTTATCTATTATCTATTCATTTAAAACCTTTTTAGACCACCCCTTACCGTCGTCTCAGGACAGTTTAACAGTAAGACAAAAAAATAAACACAGCATCCGTCAAGTTGCCCATCTACGTTTGCTACAAAAAACATCCTCTTATCAATTTTTAAGTCTGGATTTTGTCAGGCCAAGAAGTAGACAACAGTTAACTAAGGCTGGAACGCCAGGATCGGGGCGTGATGGAGGTGGAAAGGAAGGTGGTACCAAGGCCATCCAGGAGGAGCAGAAACAAAAGCAAAGTCAGGAACAAGCAAGGGCCGAGAAGGTAATGAAGAGGCAAAGAAAGTGCCAGGAACAAGCAAGGTCAGATGCCAAAGGAGCAGGATAAAACCAGCGACAGGCAGAACAGGGCCAAGGACAAGGTACGGTGAGAGGGAACAAGGAACAGGTACCTGGCAAGGTGGGATCAGGCTGAAGGCCAGGTGACAACCGAATCAGACAAGGTAAAACCAAGGGCTAGAGTAGGAGTAGACAGGGCACAATGTAGCCATGACAAAGACCCACGTCTTACGTGTCATTGTCTAACAGCACTGGAAATAATCTCCTTTTATTCATTTTTCACCCAAAATAAAAATACCTACGAGAATACAATTTTGAGCTCAAAAACGGGAAGAATTTCGAATGTGATTCTTTATTGCCAACATGTTTTGTCTTCAAATAGATTTATTTTTTTAAAAATGAACCAAAAAACCCCAACTAACTCCACAATCTGATAAAAGTTTGTTAGGAGCAGGAGTGCCCATTTCTGATGTAGGCCTATGAATTGAAGTAAGGCTTTATATAAACGGCAAGCACAGTATATGCATTATTTGGTGTGTAAATACTAAAACTGTATATCATTTGATAAATGGATCAGGTTGTTATTAGTAAGGTAACATCAAAATAAGTGCAGGTACATTTTTTCAGGACAGAACATATTGTAGATAAATCCTTTCCCATTTAGGAATGTCCCCTTGGCAGGACTCTTACAAAAATAAATATTTATTTTACATATGCTGTCAGTTCAAAGGAAATAGAAAAAGTAAGCATTTTGTCTCAGGAATCCATCAACCATAGCTAAATACATTGGCTTAGATCATATCACACTTTGTTAAGATGTGGATTTGCACTGTAGAAATGTGTAAGGTAAAGTGTTAGACAAGCATTACTTTATATAAAGATGGACAGAACCCACCAGCTGACTCTGATGAAAAGTAATTGGCTTGAGAAAGAATTCAAATGGATCGGGGTGAGGGGTGAATGATTCTGACTTTTTGTAGTCCTTTTGGTCCCACAGAATGAGAAACAGGGCAAGATTAATGCCTACATCTGATGGTAATAAGAATATATTCCATGCAACTCTATTTGATTGGTTTGGGATGGACAATACGTAGGTTGGACCCCTAGAACAATCTTCTACCCATGAGAGGGCTCTACCAGATTTGGTAGAGGGCTCTACCAGTTTTTAGTTATGGAAGGATAGACATCTTGCCTTCAATGTCACACGTAAGAAAAATCTAACAGTGCCAGGGTTAAGAAGGTGGCATATCTGGGCAGTTTCTGGGGGTCTAGGATGGCCCTACTGACCTTCTACCATGGACAGGTTTTCCTAGTGGGCACCAGGTCTTTTGAAGGAGCTACCCCAGTGGCACCATATTGCCAATCTGCGCTCTCAGCATGTTCCATATCCAAGGTCTGGTCTGCCTTGTGCGTGGATCCAGGCACCAACCTGCTCCTCGCCAAGAAACGTTGGCATTGCCCGCTTCGCTCAATGGCCCTTCCCTGACGGGTCTTCTGGACGGGTGATGGCAGTCCTGAAGGGAACTGGGCCCACATTCAGCTCGCCTCCCATTCTGAAATCCCAGCCACTCAAAAGATATGGTTGGGCAGGGCTTGCCTGGCTGGCGAGTGATGCAGCGGGGCACTGACCGTGAGCAGAGAGGCAGTGAAAACTTGCAGGCCCACTGAAGTCTGGTGCCAGCCCTGAAACACGATGTTCTCAAGGGACAAGAACACACAATATCCCACTTTTCTTGGCTTTTCTACACAAGACTTCAACTACACTGATGGCCCGTGCCCATGAAGATCTCCCACCTGCCAGCAAGACGTTTGCAGAATCATGGACCACAGCCAGCTGTGACATTTATCACAGAGTTGGAAGGGCCTATAAGGCCGTCGAGCCAGCTTCCAGCTTCCACTCTCCAGTCCCCTTTAACTCACCCCTGTGCAGAGCACTGCTCTGAGCCCATTTGGAGTGACTCCCCTGTGTGCCTCTGTGGGGGAACTCCAGCCATGCCACACGGAGGCATGGAGAGAAGCCCCCACTACCCAGAAGAACGGGGAAACCTCCGTGCAGAGGGAAATTCACGTGCAAGTGCACAGGTGCCCACAGCAATGCAGAATGTTTGCGAATCGCTCGCGGGAGAGGTTTTGTGTCACTGCATTTTAAAGCGACTGCGATCGTGGTGACTTGGCCAGACATGGCGTTCCAAATTCTCCCCCACGTTTGGGCAGGCATCGACAGCAGAACTAGCCCTTCGCAATCCTGATGGAAAGCCCATTTTGAATGCAAGAACATGATGTAAATCTCCCTGTTTATGTTTTACCTGCATAATTCTGACCACAGTCTGAAGACTGTGGGCAGAAAGGCCGAAGTTCGGTACCCTATGCATGACAGTGACGTCTCCAGAAGACGCATGATCAGCTTTTCACAGCACGATCCTAGTCTGGC
This sequence comes from Varanus komodoensis, assembly GCF_004798865.1. NCBI lineage: Eukaryota > Metazoa > Chordata > Lepidosauria > Squamata > Varanidae > Varanus > Varanus komodoensis. Next base: position 4,187,078 of record NW_025335873.1, on the reverse strand, counting down.
TTTCCCAGAATTAAGCCCACATTTCACACATCTGGCTGGAGAAGGCTGGGTGCTGTAGGAGCCAATTCCTGCTTAAATGCCCACAGGATCACACCCTAAGATTGCAGACTTGAAACAAATCCCTAGGCGTATTCATATTCAGAAGTAAAACTATGGAATCATTGGGCACAGTTGCAAAACACGACTGCTCGTACAATGACTGATGTCCCTTGTCTGTTCCGTCCTTTAAATTTATTGGCTTCCCAGCTCCTGGAAGCTCAACAGAGACCAAAGGGCAGATAAACCGAGCTTTGTGAGTGACTAAGGGTGGTTACAGAACATGGTTTTGGCTAATAAGCATTTCTTGCATCCCCTTGCAGGTGCACAAGGATCATCCGTCAGAATGCCGTGGGTTGTGTCTGATGGCAGGCTGAGATTTTAATGATGGCTGCTCTTTGCCATTGATCGGAGGTTGGGGCCACGGGGGGGGGGGGGGGGGAGATGTTCTTGATATTCTGTGGATGGGAGCATACTGTGCTGATTATCCAAACTGCTCTGCTGCCAAACACTAACAAACTGAAGCTGCCTGGAGAGGAGATGGCAAACCAGTTTTTCTTTTTCTACCGTTTTCAAGAAAAGTACAGAAGACAAACGGTTTCTGAAGCATCTTCATGAAAAGTGGTGCTGGGGCTTCTCTGAATGAGACCATTAAGTTCTTGCATCTGCTTCAAGTTTGGCCACCAAACAGATCTGTGCCCCATGCGAGGAGCGCGGCCTTTCTTGTTTCCCCATGAACTTACTTCTCCTGTAAAACAGCGCATGTGAGCACATTCTCTCACTCTCAGCGATGATGTTCCCTTTTTCCTGCTGCAAAAGACCTTGCAGAAAGTTCTGTTTACATGTAGGAGTGAGACTGGAGGGTGAGGATATTTCCGAAGGAATCCATAAACAGCTGCAAGTGAAGGATGCTGAATGTACCACGGACGCTCCTGGCAGAAAAGCTATGAAGCTTTTGCACTAAAAAAGACACGGAGTTTTCGCAGAAGAGACTTCTAGGCAAGTGTCTGCACCTTGACATTCACAAAAGAGAGCCAGGGTGGTGTGGGGGTGAAGAGCGTGGGCCTGGGACTCAGGCGATCTGGGTTCGAGTCTCCGCTCAGCCATGGAGCCCACTGGGTGACTCTGGGCCAGTCGCAGACTCTGAGCCCAACCTACCTCGCAGGGTGGTTGTTGTGGGGATGAGATGGAGGAGGAGAATGATGTAAGCTGCCTCGAGCCCTTTGTAGGAAAAAGGCAGGATATAAATCAGAAAATAAATAAATAAAAAGTTTACAGGGCTCATTGTTCTCTTCCTGCTTTTCTCTCACCATTTCAGCTGCTTTGCTGGTTCCCCAACCCCGGGAAACGTGGTATTTGTGGGCCAGCATCACTTAGCACTGTAGCTGCCCATTCGAAGTTGTGCAAGAGCATTTTAAAAACTTGCACACCTGCAGGAACAGGGTGTGAGAAAACAGACCCACAGAAAATGACGGAGAGAAAGGGTAGGGAAATGTTATACTCGGTGGCAGAGCATTTCGTATCTTGGAAGAGTTGGCTGTAGAAAGTGCAGCGTAGCAAAACAAACGAACACACACAAAACATGTGCATGGAACCCTCAAAGATCCGACATGCACTTCAGAAGCAAACGCCTGGCAGAGGTGTGGTGAGAAGCCCACAGCTAGAAAAGCTGCTACTCTCTCATGGTCAGTCCTCATACGCATGCAGAGAGACGGCCGGCCTAGTTCTGGATGCCGTGAATCTAGCGGGACTTGGTGGCCTCCCAGACTCCTAGAATACAATGAGCTGACCAAGAATTCTGCATTCCAATAAAGGCAAAAACCAAGATGAGGGCCAGGCCAAGTGGGCCCTCCAACGTCATTCGAGGTTTTTGGCTCGCAGGCTGAGTAGGTCCCCCGTTTTCCAGAGGCCCGATTGTTTCACCTGCTTGTCCTGGGTGCACCCTCAAATACTATGGAACACGCCTGCCTTTTTCGTACCCATGGACCACCGGAAGGTGGACAGGAAGACCTCCTTCCCATTTTGCTTCAGGTCTCTCACAATCCAATGTCATTGGCCAGGTGGCATCGCCATGCAGCCAACTCAGAATGGAAACCTTGCTTCCTGCACCCCGGTGGGCTGGTGGGTAGCGACACAGGGGGCCACGCTGGCCCAAGATGCCAGGACCCTAACGACGTGCTGGCCATGGAACACATGCGAAGGGGACAGTGGTGTACAGAACCTTTCACACACGCACTGCTTCGGAGTTGAGCAAGTTTACTCTCAGACTGGTGCTCCACCTTGGAGAAACCCCCTAGCAGATGAACCCTTGTCACGACTCATTACATCGGATTCATTTTCTAGATGGGAAGAGTCATCCTATTTTGCCACAGACACGTGTTCCTAACCTCAGGAAGATGGCACTCAAGTCAGCGATTTTGCCAAAACTTCCCACAAGGCAGATCTGCACCTTTTTACCTGAGGGGACATTTTGAGTCTGGTAGCATGACTGCTGGCCAGCTCTTTTGGCAGTTTTGGACATTTCGAACCCCGTCCCTTTGGTCAACCAGGCCTCCTCTGGAAGGAGGAGGTGGCAACAGACACACAGGTTCCCTTTAGTGTTGAGAGGATGGGGACCTCCACAAAGTATCGGCCATGAGGATGCTGCGTGAGTCTTGCTGTTCTGCTCGGTTGAGTGCAGCCTCACACCTGGATTTCACAGATGCAGCTTGGACTTCCCTCTGGACTCACGTGCAGCTCCTTCATCAGTGCCAAGCAAGGTCCCTTCTCTAGTCGCAGAACATTTTTCTCTGCCCCACCCTTCCCTCAAAAATGGAAAAGAGCCCTCAAAACTGGTGAAGAGCCAGACTTGTAGAAACCACCCAGTCTTCAATGGGCGCGTGTTTTCTTTCTTTCTCAACCTCTCAGGTGCCACGGCAGGAGACCCAAAGTGAGGCTGGGAAGCTGACGCTGCTCAGTGTTCTGGACTCCAATCCCAGCCACGTGGATTTCTTCACCAGCCTTATGGCTCCTCAGGAAACAGTTCCTCCCTTTCACCCCATAGTTTCTCATTAAATCTGTTACAGTTCCATGCATGAACAGGAAGGGAAGGCAAGTCATTCCATGCAGAAGGACAGAGGCGCTCAGAGCTGAGTCTCATCTCTTGTTTCGGGGTTACAAGAGTCCATCTTGTTACTGCAGCTGCTCTTTCGACTGTGGGTTTCGTTTTCCACGTGCGCTAAAGGATCAGGTCGTATTAAATACCTGGGTAGAAATGAAGAAATTCACAACACGAGTTAAGCCAAGGATGGGCAAACTTGAGATCTGCAAGGCCTACTTTTTTTGAGACTGGAGCCCCAAGAGCTGGTCCACCAGAGCTCGGAGCAAACGGAAGTTCCTTAAAAGCCACTTCCTGGCTCAGGCGTCTTTGATTCTGAGCACTAGGACTGGACAGAATTCACAGGCACCGAACTTTAGTCCCGTTGGCTTAGCTAAGGCTGGGAGGAATGGAGTTAGGTCCTTCTTGTTAAGACTACCCTTTCCCAGTGTCAGATTGCTGAATCTTGTTGGACTACAATTCCCAACACCCAGAAGACGGGAACTCCAGTGGAGGGCTGGAAAAGTCTATGCTAAACGTTTGGGTTCTTGGGAGAACCAGGTTCTGGTCCCCATTTCCCACGTTACTTTTTGTCCCACCTGTCTTGAAGAAGAAAAGGAAGACCAAAGATGAGACGGATCGATCCCTTAAAGGAAGCCACAGCCTTGAGCTTGGCAGAGCTGAGTGGAGCTCTCGTGGACATCTTGGAGGACTTTCACTCATGGGGTCCCAGGTCAGAAATGACTTGACGGAACTTAACCACTAATTGCCTGGCTGACAAATGCTGATGTTTGGTCTCCAGCCAAACAACAAAAATGAATGGAAGCAAAAAAGAAAATGCCGAACTACTGGAATCAGTGAAAGATCTATAAATATTCAAAACATCAGGGGACAATAATCGAGTGACAGATGAACAGGGATGGTGCGTTGACCTCCACATCCCCACCGAGCCGGGGCAGAAAGACCTGCAGTCCTTGGAAGCCAGAAAGGCGACCTCAGAGTGGGGACAAGGGAATATTTCAGTGGTTGGAGAGGAGGAGAGAGAGGGGAGACAGAATGGGAGTTATCCGGATGGCACCCAGACTCCCCCCCCCACCACACTCTGAAATGTTGTTAGGTGGTGAAAATGCAGGGGGCAGAATAGGGAGGCGAAAACGTCAGACCTCATCCGTTTGGGGGTTACAGTCCTTGGAACAGGACGGCCCCCTAAGTGCTTGCTGGAAGAGGAAAGTCCCAGCGCGGAGAACTGTGTACATACACGATGTCGTTGAGTTCCAGCCGTGTGTCAGGAGGGGGGTTAATGAGGACGTAGGATAACGTGTTCTGGTGGTCATTCATCTCATCTGCAAGGGAAAAGAGAGATGCGTGACCTATCATACGTCGAGTTAAAACAGCCGGTGATTCGCAAACTGAGACAGCTTTGGGATCATTGGATGTGCTCTCCTGGCAGCCTCATCATGGGCAAACGCCCTTGCTGCCTCCTCACCCAGTTGAGTGTTCAGTGGGGCACCCGTTCGGCATGTGGAGGAAGCCAAGATCAGGCCAGGCCTTGAGTTTGCAGTTGCCCTTAGTTTCCATATAGCCTGAAGTGCCTGATCCTGCCGAATCTTGGAAGCTAAGCAGGGTCAGGCCTGGCTGACACCTGGACGGGCAACTCAAACGCTGTGCACCACCCAGAGAGCTTCAGGATGGGCCGTTTAGAAACGTAATGTCATCGTCGTCATCAAACATGCCACAGAGGAACCTACACAGAGGGGTGCAACCTTGGCTTGAAGGGTGTGTGTCTTCCCCAAAAGGGAACAGACCCAGCTGGTCTCCAGTCCTACATCTGAGAAGCTGCTGTTGCTCTTGCTAGGTGGAACTCCACAGTGGCAGGAGCAAGGACCAAAAAATTGGGAAGTGGGAAAAGGAAAGGAAGGGTATGGATGTATTACAGGAGCAGGGGTGGAAATTCTTGTAGTGGCCCATAGGATGGAGCCATGTTCTTCTCATGGACCTGTGACACTCATGAAAGAGGATGTCCATACCCACCTTTCCCATGAGAGCATCTCCAGAAAGGCTATCTGACAAAGAAAATGCTACCCAGTGAACAAAGGATCCTACTGGGACAAGCTGGCGGGGCGGGGAGCAGCATCCCCCAAAATCATGCAGAGGGAACATCTGTGAGCAGAGTTCTTCTTTTCATGGAAGACAGATCCTGGACCCAATCCATTCTGTGTAAAACAGTCTGAACACTCAGTGGAAGGTTTATAACTACAACTAAAAATTCAATTCATATTCCTCCCCATCCAAACTGAGGCCAAACAATTAGCAATTTTCCTGGCTGGAGGAATGCAGAAAAATCCACTCTTTCCACACTCCTCCTGCCCTTCCTAGGATGCCTGTGAACCTCCAAATTTTGGAAGGTTATGGACAGCCTCACTGGAATGCAACTTTGACCTGAAAATGGCCATTTGCTTGGATTGTGGCCTTTCTCCACAGCTGGCTCTAGGATTACCCTAAGAATGAGGAGCGCCGCAACGAAGGCCAGGCTGACAAGCACAAGATGGTGAGCACTGAAAGGCTATCTGACAAACAGAACAAGCATGTGTGAATGTGAAGCAGGCATCTGGTACAGTCAGAAAGGGCGTCCCCTCTGCAGTTTTGATCTCTTAGATTGTACCTTGGCTTAACACAGACACAGAGAGAACGGTGTGACTTGGGAGGGGAGAATTTGCTTTGCAAATGGGTTGAATTCACACTGAAGCATCTTTGGTCAAAGGTAGCAGAATTGGGGGGAAATTTGCTACCAGGTCTGGCCACTGGTGGGATCTTCCACCCTGCTGGGAAGCAGCTAAGTAAGTTGGAGACTTTGCTTTGCTTGCATTTTATTCTGAACTTCTCTAATTTCACCCTTTGGAACCAGTCCTTCAAAATTTACATTTTTTCAACTTTTGCCAAGAAGCCTTCCGAGAAGAAATGTCTGCAAAAAAACCTGCTATGTAGGGACGGGGCACACAAAAATGCACAACTTAGATAAAGAAAAATGTTAAACTCCACTGTATGGCTTGCAAAGAAAAGAAAAAGAAAAAACAAGCAACATGGCAAAAATGCATGTATTAAGGTGAAATAGGTGCAAAAGCACGTATGAACTTCAAAGCAATCTTTCTGAAAATTCAGGATGAGCCAAACGTAGGATGGGAAAATATGGAAGTGAAATTAACTGAAGCAGCTGCCCATCCCTACAACTGGTCCATGAACTTGGGCAGGGGCCCTTCCTGGGCCTGCTCCTCTCCCTTCAATTGAAGATGGGCCACCTACATGCAACGTATGTGCCAGTCTCTGAGCTGCACGACCCTCGAACAGTGCAGGAGACAACCCTCAGGCATTTGGCAAGGAGGAGGACTCCACCCTGGCCCAGTCCTGGCACCCACAATTGCAGGAATGGCAGGCAGCATCGGAGGAAGGAGGCTTGTCCCTACCCAGGAGGGTTGCTCAAGGTGTAAAAAGCACCCATGAAGCCCATGCAGAGAAAGGTGCTTGTTTCCCAGCATCCATGGCCACAGCTCATTCCCACACGGAAGCACGGATGTCCCCATTGTGGGCATCTCCTGCAACCGGAAGCGAACGAGTCCCATCTCATTTGCTGTTGGGTTCCTTGCTAATGGTGAATTTGGAGGAGCAAAGCTGTACGGACAAAGGGAAGCACATCCCTCTGTCCTTCGCAATCGCTGTCAGCTGTTCCTTCAAAGCACAACCCGTCGCAAGGGGCTCTGTGGCCGGACACCTCCCTAGGCTCGCTGGCAGAGTGTCCAAGGTGCTGCCTCTCCAGCACACCCCTTTCCTCATCTCCTGGGCCCATCTGCCACTGGAAGAGGCTGCTGGTGGGATTATTTCCATGCTAGCAATGTGGTAGGGCCACAGCACCCATGTTGCAAGACCTCAAGGCTGTGACTCCAAACCCCCCATGGCCCCCTTGATGATGCCAGAAGTCTGTAGGATCTGCACTTTTAGTCTGCAGCTCCCCTGATCTTTTCAGCCGAAATGCAAAGGCTCTCCCTCTAGAAGGAAACAGGTGAACCATGTCCCTTGGTGCTCACAGGTGTGACTATCTTGGGCAGGGAAAATCAAGGCCTCCTTTGTAGGATTCGTTTATCTTTCAATCAGGCACGGGCTGGGCAGGCCTCTGAAAGAGGACTGGCTTTAACCTGAAGGTGGCCCAAAGGAGGAGACATGGTCACCCTCTCAGTCCATGGCATCTTCACCTTAAAAGTCACAAGGCGTGACAGCCACAGCCAGCCAGAGGAGAGCATTCTGGGCAAAAGGGAAGAAAGGTCTGGCTCGGTTGCAAGGCAGGTCTACATCAGGAGATGAGGTTCTGGAACAAGATCTTCCAGAGACCCGGTGGCTGTACTGAGCCCTTGTCTGAAGAGTTTGCCAGTGGGATCAGGGCAGCCCTGGCCGTGGGAAGGTGGGTCAGGTGCTGAGAGTGTGTGGAGGTGCTGCTAGACAAATAATTCCCCCCTTCTCTGAGGATACCTGACATAGGACTCCCTCAAATGAACCACATCTGCTATCAATCCATTTTTTATGGTTCTCACTCCACTTAATGTGTAAAGATCATTCTTACTGCCTTTTCCAGTCTGGTGCTGTCCAGATGTTTTGGAGCAAGAGTTCTCAGAATTCCTGATAACTGGAACACTGGCTGGAGCTTTTGCAAGTTGATCTCTAAATAATCTGGAAAGCTCCACGAAGGGAAAGGCAGAATTACTGAAATCTCACCATCAAGTTTACAAAGCTTGCCTGCAGACCTACGCTCGTTTTCTGGCAATAAGCTGGGCCAGGGTGCCTTAAAAATTGTGCTGTTTGGAGGTTTCCATTTTATCATGCTGTTTTTAAGCAACAGTTCATTTGGAATAGAAATAATAGAAAAGCAAGATGCACATATACGTATCTTCACACACACCCTGGTGGTGTGACTCTGGAGTCTTTGTATCAAAGTTGTGCATAGTTCAATAAAAAGCTTCGAAATCCACCACAGCATCTCTGATCAGGACTATTTAGCCAACATCTCTTGGAATGGGGTAACTTTTCTTTGCAGGGAGAGAATGTTGAGGATCAGCAAAGTATCACGTATCTGTCACATCCACGTACAAGCCGCCAAGTTCTTGGGTTATTCTGGGAACTTCCCGGGGTAGCCCCAAAACAAAAGGACCACTTTTGAGCCTCCAATTTTGCATGTGGCCTCATGCAAGAGTTTTTCACCCCTGTGCCTGCAGCGGGCATCTTTATCATCATGGTGTTATAATACCACGAGTCAAACCTGACTCCCAGGGGAGAAGAAATTTACCTTGCAAATATCCAAGGTTTACCCGATTCATCACATCACAGGCTGTTAAATTTGCTACATCCTCTACAGAACATACAGAAAAGGAAACAGAACGGAACAGAACAAAAACAAACAGAAAAGCACAGACACAAACGGAGAGAAAGAGAAGAGAGAGAAAGATCAGCGAGTAGCAATTTAGAAAGTACTCAGAAACCAGCTTTGGTGATGACATGGGCAAAAATGTAGTAAAGGCTTATACATACACAAAAAAGAAAGAAATGAAAGAAAGAAAGCAAGCAAAAGAAAAGGAAGCCAGGTTCCTATGAGAGCCCCATGAGGCCGTGCTTATTGGACAGGAGGAGCCATATGCTGGGCTCGGCAGAGCAGCACAGAGATGATCCGCTGCACTGATCCTGCGTGAATCCTTACAGCCACCCCAAGTTCCTTAGGAGGAATGTCCACCGAGACCCCTTCTCCCTCCCCACACACGTTTTTCTCCTCGTATGCACCACCTCCCCAGTTTATCCAGTTGGGGCACTGGAGCAGGAGGTTGTGCTATTTTTGCCATGCTTCTATCCTCGTGATTGTACACATGGCTGCGTTTTGCTCTGTCTGCAGATTAGCTTCCTTTTCGCATCTAGCCAGGGGTTCCCTGGTTCAGGAGCAATGTCAGGAATGGACCCTCCCAGTTCATCTTCCACTGGGACCCCGACCTTTTTGTAAACAAGTTTCCTTTGGGAGGAAAAGATCTCTTTTGAGATGAGCAGACTGGATCGTTTTGTCCTTCCCACAGCAGCCTTTGATTCTTGGACATCCAAGGTGGAACAGCAGGAAGAGGAGGAAAAAGATTGTACAAAATGGTTGAGATTTCTCCCTGGAAAATTCTTGCTTGTTTCCTCCCATCTCTCCTTGACTGAGGAAGGGAAGAAACGCTTAAACAGACACAGATCCCTCTAGCAAACAGACTTTTACAGCAGGACCCTCATATCCATGGGAGATACATTCCAAGCCCCCCAGCAGATGCCTGAAAATGTGGATAGTAGCAAACACAATATTTGCAGGGTTAGAGACACAGGGCCCCTGCAAAAGTGGGAAAACCACGAATATCTCTAAGGAAAATCTGTGATTATCTCTAGTCTTCGAGTCCACTGAGACAAAACACGTGGGTAAGGCTAGGCTGTTCTAAGACAAAGAGCTTGCATCCCAAACAGAGTGTGTGGTTCCCTAGAGATATTCATGGTGTCCCCATTTGCATGGTGGTCCTGTGCTCTTAACCCTACAAATGTGGAAGACCAACAGTCAGCTCTGATGATGCAAAACTGCGGCAACTGAGACAGAAAAACAAGGGTCCAGCTGTATTGGAATGATGCCACCTCAAAAATCTTGGGGTGCCTCTAGATGAGGTTGTTGTAGTGTCCGTCTCACTCACAGTCCTTTATGGGTCAAGGCAAAATTTCCCCCCTTCATAATGCTCCTACATTTCCCCACCTCTTTTTTCCTTACTGCAGAAGAAGTCAGAATCGGTGCGTGATGGTCTTCTGAGCTATGGTACTAGGAGTCCTCGGTCTATAAGAACCCATTCCCCCCCCCCCCGCAAAGATTGCCGAGATGTGTCATTTGGCCTCGGGTGCCAATTCTACATGTGGGATAGTCTTAGACTGACAATTCTGGAAATGTTTTAGGCAGAAAGAACAACTAATGAACCCACCAAAAGTTGTTGTGTATACACACCCTTAACTATCTCAAAGGCTCAGGACTTCCTTCAAGCCACACAGATCATTTGAGATGGCAGGTTTACCCATGGCAAAATTGCTCCGTGAAGCACCAGCTGTGTCATTCAATTTCTCTTCCAAGTAGTCTCATGCAAACATCATACGGGATGGATTCAAAAGACCATCTTAGCCACTGGTCAAACAAACAGCTGAGTTCTTAAGTGATGTTCTGAACCCACCTCAGATGTTTCGTTGCAGTGGCTTTGGGCTTTCTTTGGAGAAGCTTTGAATGGGGAAGCGCGTTGGCTTTCTGTGTATGGAAGCAACCCCTCCCTTCAGCTACCTAAACTATTGCAGGAAGAAAATACACAGTCAGGTGGCCACTCATATGTCCTGGGGTGAACTTACATGCCCTTTCAAAACAAACTTGAAGAACTATAGCTTAGTCCTGGCTTCTGAGGGCACCCATCCGCTGTTCCTTTGAGGCATTCATCAGTCTGTGGCGCTCCAATTCTTTGTGGGAGGATTTTGATCAATAAAATGCAATCACAGAGCCATTCTCGCGAAGACAGGCAATACTGGGTCTTCAAAGGGCTCCTGTACCTATAATTAAATGCTTCTTGGTGGTACGCTTTGTTAATTGCATTGCTTCTCTATGAGGGCTGGGGCGGATTTAGTGAAGACCTTACCCCTCTCTCTTCTCTGTTCTATTCTAATTTTTGAATTTGTAAAGAAATACATTTTTATATTCCACTTTTATGAAAAAATAATAAAAATGCTTATTATTTCATTCTACCGCCCTACTTGCAGTCGAGGCAGTTCAGAGAGGTGATTCAAAGAATAACTGGTGTGATTTTCATCCTTAATGCAACCCCCGCACTGTTCAGGAAGTAAAACAACAGGTCAAACCCGTAACAAGAACAACCCAATTCACACTTCTTGGAAGCTTCTTGAAGCAGCACTGCATTTCTGCATTAGGGAGGGGGCTATTTGCCCTTGTGGACGTGGAGGCCAAGTCTTAATTCCAATTCCAGCGCCAGCTACTTACAGGAAAGCCACGTGGCAGCTATGCTAATGGGTTGCAATGCAAGAAGCATCCATTTTATCCTTGCTGAAGGCTTCGCATGCAATCCAGGCCTAACGAGGGGAAGCCTCATTTCTCTTGTGAATCCTTCATCCTTCTGTCTTTATCCAGAAAAAACAATGCCTAATATGCATGGCTGCTTGAGACATTTTCCCCAAAGCATCACCAGTCTGCAAGGCCCAGCTCTGTTTTGGCAAACATGCAATATGGAAACGGTCACAGGAAGCTGTAACCTGGCGGTCAAACAGTCCAGACAGTATGATAAAGCCTTCTCTGATCCGGTGCCTTCCAGATGTTTCGGACAAGAATTCCCAACGTTCCAGGAGATTGGCCTAGGACTGATGGGAATTGGTCTGGAGGACTTCGGATTGGAGCTGGCTGGTATGAATGCTCAGGCGGCGGCACAGAATGGCACAACAGAAATCTGCAAAGAAAAGAAAAGTGAAGAAGCCGTGGAATGAAAGCCGTTCCCCTGAACCTCTAAGAAACTCACCAAACTTCTAGTTATTACTTATTTATTTATTAGACTTATATCCCACCTTTTTTTCTCATCAACTCATAGCAGCTTACACCGTTCTCCTGCTGCTCTCAGTCATAGCCTCACAACCACAACCCTGTGAAGTAGGCTCTGCTGAGAGTCTGGGACCGGCCCAAAGTCACCCAGTTGGCTCCATGGCCGAGCGGGGACTCGAACCCAGTTCCCCTGAGTCCCAGTCCAGTGCTCTTAACCATGACACCGCACAGGCTCTTGTTTGCCTTTTCCTCAAGACGGCCTCACTGACCACTTCCCTTTCCATGGCAGTGACTTTTGGATTTTGGCCCAGAAGTGCACAGAACCTGGTGTGAGTTTCTGCCCTGTCTAGCTACCAAATGGGTGGTGGGAGGCAGAGGAGAACAACCGTGATCTTTGCCCGAGGACAGCCATCATCACACAATGTCGGTACAAGTAAATATCGACATTTTTTCAGGAGGATGGGAACCCTGGATGCTCTCTCACTTGGGCACTGAGCAGATCACCTTAGCATCAGGAAAAGGTAAAGGTAAAGGTTTCCCCTTGACATTGAAGGCCAGTCATGCCTGACTCTAGGGGGCACTGCTCACCTCCGTTTCCTGGCCGAGGGAGCCGGTGCTTGTCTGCAGACAGTCTCCGTGGTCACATGGCCGGCGTGACTAAACACGGAGGGGCACAGAACGCTGTTACCTGCCCACCGAAGTGGTACCTTTTTACCTACTTGCCTTTGCACGCTTTCGAACTGCAAGGTTGGCAGGAGCTGGGACGGAGCAACGGGAGCTCAGCCCATGTGTGGATTCGAACCGGCGACCTTTCGATCAACCAGCCCAGCAGCACCGCGGTTTCAACCACTGCGCCACCCGCAGCCCCCCAGCATCAGTAGCAGTGGCTGCATCACATGCAAATCGACTATCAAGTCAAATATCAGGCTGGGCGGTGGAAAAGCCTCTGCCCTTATAGCTGCAAATTTGTTGAGAATATCCCAATGAGCTTTGCCGACCGGGCGGGATAGAAATATAATAAATAAATGAATGAATGCGACTTAGCTTCCAAAGACATGGTGGTCCAGGTGTGTGTGGAGTCCCCCGCACCCCCACCCCCACCCCCAGAAATTCCTTCCATAATATTACGACTTGCTTTGCATGTCAAGAGTCCTGGGTCCAGGCTAAAAGGAGCAGGGAGCAGGAGATGGGAAAGAAAATCATAGAAACAGAGTGAGTCAGAAGGGGTCTCCTGGGCCATCTAGTCTGACCCCCGGCTCCAGCCGGCTCTGCTCACGACATGCCCACCGTGTGCATGGCCAGCCTGTCCTCGAACACCTGCACCAATGGGGCCTCCACCACCTCCCAAGGAAGCCCATTCCACACCCTCAGGGTTCAAATCATTGGCTCTGAGAGTAAATACTGTAGCCAGAGCTTCCTACGTGTCCAAGATGCACAATACAGAAAGAATCTTTGATGTTCGTGCTCTTTTGGGAATCTTCTGAGGGCCACATCAGGTTTTCTGCAACTTGTCTCCATTTTATTGTAGGTGGGTTGTAAAATGCATAACAAAAGCTTGCATATTAGGGGGAAAGGGCAGACAGAGATGTGGAAGAAGGCTTTGGACTTCCTAGCAGAACGTTCGGAATGCATTCTCCTCGGAAAATGGCTTGCAGAAAGTCGTGGAACAGGCACAATGGGGCAGGAAAATGCACGTCTTACAAAATTGCACACAAGTAGAGCCAAACCTCAACCTTCATGGGTTGATTTGGCGGGTGTGGCAGCAACTCTGGATGCGAGCAGAGCCCTTCCTGCGGATCGTCCCAGCTGAGACGAGTGTCCCCTGGCCCTTCTCCCTCCTGGGGGTGTGTCAGGCCAGCGTCCCACCTCAGCCGGCACCTAGCAGCTGCCCAGGGTCAAGTGTTGAGGTTTGTCAGGGGTCGAAAAATTTGCCACATTTCCATTTGCTGCGTTCCCTCAACATTTTCCACTTCGGAAGGAGTCCTGCTCCTCTAATCCCCATGAACGTGGAGGAGAGGCTCCAATGCAGAGGGGGTTTTGCGCATTTTTAAAAAAGTTTGGCATTTGGGATGAAATGGATTGAAGATGGGAAAACTCTGGCGGTTCGGGATGATCTGACCCTGAGATGGGAAGAATGAGAGATTGGCGACACCCCAGGCGGACCACTCTGCCCCCCTTGAATGCCAGTTGCAGGGAGACTGCAATGGGAGAAGATGCCTTCCCACCGGTCCTGGATGTGGGCTTCTGGGGGGCACTCTGTGGAAGGGGCTACTGGAGTGGAAGGGGCTTTAATTCCATCTGGCGAGGGAGTTCCTCCAGTCTCTTGAAGGGCTAGATCAATCCCTAGGGACCATGTCTGTCAGCAGCTGCAAACCCTGGGACAGGGAACGCCCCTGCCCCATATGCAGGCCTTTTGTCCCAAGTTCTAGTCCAGCCTTGCACTTCAAACTATGCATGTCTGCATAGCAGCCACTGGGGACAGATGACTCGGAGATGGACGAGCGCCATTCCCCCTCCATCTCCCGCCAATGGGCTTTCTCAGTCATCAGAGAGCTGTTCCTTGTGGCTGCGTATCCTTACAAAGCTGTGTTGTGCTAAAACAATAAAGCCTGCTGCCTCGGATGGGCCAACACAACGGCCAGAAAGGTCATTTGGGAAGCTCCGAACCCTTGTGGAAAAAGCACAAGGCAACTGGACCCTGATCGGCGCTGACTGCCGAAGACAGAAAGACGCCAACTTACCGTACCCGGCCGTGGGCAGGCCCAGATGTTTCATCCGGTTCTTCACCAGCTCGGACAGCTCCTGCCGCTCTGACCGTCGGTAGAGGCTCAGCCGCTGCTGGCTGATCCACTCGGCCGTTTTGGTGGTGTGCTTGCTGGCCCCTTTCCGGCTCAGCCTGCGTGCCCACTGCATGCTCTTCCGCCGGAGCAACGGGTGCTCCGTCTGGTCGGTGGGACACGAGTTCCGATGGTTTGTTTTCGCATTCCAGCAGTCCTTCACGTCCTTGGTGTCCTCACAATCTTCCACGTTGATTGAGACCTGTGACTGGGAACACCAGTAGGCCATGAGGGTGAGCAACGGGCAATTCCCGACCCCCTGGAGCAGAGCCAGGGCTGTGCTTCCACGGAACGGCAGGCAAAGCTGTGCTTTAGACCACCCCCATCAAGTTTTTCTTGGGCGAGGAGAGGTGGAGGAACCCCAGATGGTGAAGCCACCGTTTCCATCCTGGGAGATCCATAGGGTCTCCTCCCTGTCCTCTCTCACACTCTGTTCTGTAAATACTGAGCTATGCTGCTGATCAACAAAGCGAACTAACAATACTGCATGTAATGCAACAGGAAGTCGAAGACACTCTTCTTCTGCTGGAAAAGCTGAAGTCTAGATTTACTTCTAGGATAAGGAATGTGTTTGGAACCGAAGCTACTCACCTGGGTTCTGAGGTCATGAGGCTGGGGGAGAGAGAGAGAGAGAATGAGAAAGAAATTGAAAAAGTGCATCGTTATGTTGGCTGGACAGCCATTCGCCAAGATCTAATATGGAGAGGGCCATTGTTCAGGTGCCCAGTACTTAGTTTTTTCTATTCCACCTTCAGCTAAACTGCACCACAGGCTGAATTGTGCCATCAGGCAGGGATGTTGAAGTTGTGTCCTCTATGGAAGAGCGAGCATGGACTGGATGACCCCCCCCAGGAGAATTCCCTAGGACTCTCTAATTCACTTGTCAGTTCCCCGTCCCGCTTAGTCAACAGTGATGTCGGCCTCCGTGGAAAGGCTTTCTAGACCAGCCTCACCCAACCTGGGTCCTTCCAAATTCCATCATTCTGACCATTGGCCACACACTGATATGAGCTATAGACCAAGATCTCTATGGAAGGAACGTACAGTGTGATCATGGAACCAATGACCACGGAGTGTTCTCCATCTCTGGAGGCCTTCAAGCAGAAACGGGGTTCTCCTTCCAGCTGCAGTACTGAATGTTTATGAAATTCCAGGGTGCTCAACACTGGAACTTCCGTATGTGATCTAAACTATGCTCTTGGCAGAGCGAGAGCTGGCAAGCAAGGGCAAGTGAGAGTGCCAGAGGACCAAGAATGGCCCCAGAAGTTGGAAGTAGGTGACAAACAGTTTGGAATTTTATATACTAATTTTTGTAATAACAAGGATGTGAGCTGCAGCTTGGAAAGAGCAATTAATAGAAGTCAAAGAGGAGTACAGGACTTCTGAGATGTTGGCATGGTGTGAGGAAGCTGCTTCTCTCTTTTGGCGTCTTACATCAATGGTGGAAAACATGTGGGACTCCGTCCTATAGATGCCAATGGGGATCTCAGCGCTAGAAGAGCACAACTTCTGGAAGAGACGTCCATATGTCCGGATCCAGAGATCACTTTCAGTGATTTTCATCTATCCAGTATAGGAAGAAAAGGGGGAGAGAAAAATAAGAAGTCCTCTGTATTTTTGTCTGAGCTGGAAACAAAGCAGAGATGCATTTGTTAAGAGGTCCATGCCAAGCTTTATGGACTGAGCCGATTTACTTTTGGAAGGGCCAGAAACTGTTGAAGGACATTTGCCATGCAAGGATGCTTCAGGACTGCTGGCAGTCCGTGTTCCAAAGGTCTACAGACCAAGGTGATGTGCACTTCCTGAACTGGATTACAGAAACATAGAAACACAGAAACAGACTGAGTCAGAAGGGGTCTCCCGGGCCATCTAGTCTGACCCCCGGCTCCAGCCGGCTCCGTTCATGACATGCCCACCATGTGCATGTCTAACCTATCTTTGAACACCCTCACCGATGGGGCCTCAACCACCTCCTGTGGAAGCCCATTCTGTACCCTTGGGGTCCTAACCATCAGGAAGTACTATAGAAGTATTATAGAAGCCCTTGACTTTTGATATTCTCCAAATTTTGCAATACGCTTCTCAGCTCATAACCCCACCCCCTTAATACAAGTACGTATGTTCATTTTAGAATGCATAAACAATCAACCTTTAGAAATGTGTTCTGTAAGACAAAATAAGAATAAAAGAAGTATTTCTTATTTTGTTGCATTTTTAATCAGGTTATTTCTTTGTTTCATGTTATGCTTGGATTAAAACGTTCTTAATCTGGATTTTTTTGTTCACTGACTGTAGCGCCTTTTTTCTCTTTTGATGGAAAGGCAAGCCAGGACTTAATTAAAGAGAAAAAAGGACATCTACAAAATTTATTGTTTTTTGATTTTAAATATTTATATAGCAACTTTAAGGGCTATCCAACCCTCCCTAAGTAATTCACACATCATTCCCAATAGACATATCACTCCCTGCTCCCCAGAGTCTAGAAGGTCAAGTCCCCTAGTATCTACACGTACTAAGAGGGATTTGGGTGGGGAAGGATGCGGACCATCGTGTGCTCTGGGCTAGAGCAAACTACCAAATGCGCCATTTGGGTGCCATGGAAAGGGAAGGGAAAACTCAATACTTACTGCACAGAGGTAGCCAGATCCAGGAGTGGTGTCAAGGCCCAGAAGCAATCTTGTGATTGAGATCATGTAATCCTTCACGAATGACTGTAAACAAAAAGCAATGATTAGAGAGAGGACAAGCTGAGTGCTGCAGCATTTGATGAATTAGATCTGTCCATCCAAGTCAACATTTGAGTTGATAAAACAGGACCTCCCCCATTAACGGAGGGGCAGATATTTCTTAGATGTTTTTGGCGTAACTCCTTTTAAAATCTGAGTATGGAAAGTGCCAATTTTTAAGAGACATTCTTCCCCATGGGTGAGAGACCAGGAAATGCCTCTTCCTGAATCATCTAAAACTCAAAATAAATGAGCATTTTTTCTTTCTTTCTTTCTTTGGGACAACTAGGCAAATGCATGTAGAAGTACTCAATCGGTCAATCAACTCAAACTCATGCAGTTTATCGACCAGATCTTGACTGCAACACCCATTATCCCCAGCCAGCTTGACCAGTAGCTATGAGGTGAACTTTATTTTATGTTGCATGAGTGTAAAGCATTCCTTCAGAGAGAGGAACCCAATTCCCACAATTCCTGCAAAATATATTGATATAGTTTTATCCCAGTCGATGCCACAATTTCTACATGTGTTGACCAGCTACATCTGCAGAAAGCCAGTCCATTCATAGCTCAAGTAGGTCGACCCACTCACGTCTGGGATTCAGTGTGGCAGTTTGCAAAAGCAAGAAATGAAAGCACTTGGTCCCTCAGAGGAACCCAGGGGCTCTTGCTTTAGAAATGCTGGTAGAGATGGGCTACTTCTCCCCTTCTTCTGACCTGGTAAAGCAGCGTATCCAACATGCTAATGCTGAAAACTCTGCCAGCAGCAAAGGGGAGCCGGAACATGAATGCCAGGTTGGATCCGTTCTCCCGCTCTTTCTGTGGAGAGACAACAACACAGAGATACGAGCAATAGGACTGCCTTTCTGGATTGGAACGAAGTCCATGTCACCAGCAGCAGGTCCTCCTGGGTAGGAAGGCAACATCATCCACAAGGGGGCGCTGTTTCAATACCTAGCTGGTGAAAAGATCTTGGGCATCAAAAGCGGATGGAGACTCCACCTGAGAACCTGGGAAGTCTCCCTGGTTCAGAGGAGATCCCCCCTGCAGCAGCTACATTGCAGCCCCGAAATTTCAGAGCTATTTGGAAGGTCAAGAGTGAGGCGGCTCAGAACCCAGGAATATCAGCCCCGACACTAGTTTTCTTCAGGGCTGGGGATCTGCCAGGGGAAAGCAAGCGGAGAAAAGTGTGATTTCCACACCGAAGGCCACCTTGACTCGGGGACGGCAACGGCTGGAAGCAAGAAGTTCTGTTTCGTTACCTTCTCCAGTTTGGAAAGCGCCAGTGAGTAGCTGTCCTTGGCCCGGAACTGCATGAAACGCATGTTGGATGGGTGCGTCAATTCTGTAATGATGCTGAGGCTTGGGAAGAGCCTGGAAGAGAGAAGCATTTCATGGAAGCCGGAAGAGGCCTTCCGGACCAAGCTCTCCCATTCCCTGATACAGGAGACTTTGGCACAGTCCTAAATGGTGACATGCCTTCTTTGTGATGGTCGCGCCCCCAAAGAGAATCCCAAAATGTGGGCAGCTGTGTTGATTGGCATCATCATTTAACGACAAACATTTAAAAACAGAACATAAAAACTGGCATTAAATGACTCGAATAGCTAGGATGGGTTAATACCACTAAGTCTGTTAACGAGTTACGTGCTGTTCAGAGCTGCTAAGTGGCTTGACATGGAGGGCAATCTTAACCTGGTGCCGGAAAGATAATAGAGTCCAAACTGCAGGGGCCTTGGTCCAAGATTTGGAGGCCACCACGAGAAGGCCCTTTCTCCTTGTTGCCATCCACCGAGCGTCCCTTTGAGGTAATGATCAGAGCAAGGCTGCAGGTAGATGGCAGTTGAGAGGGGCGTTGTACTGCGGTCCTAAGCCATGCATAAGCGCATGCGCATTCCTCAGACACGGTCCTAAGCCATGCATAAGTGCATGCGCATTCCTCAGACACGTGCCTCTGCATGCATTGGGAGTGGAAAACAATCCGAAAATAGTCAGGACAAAGGTTAGTGTAGGAGGTTAGCATGCTGGGCAAGACTGGACAAGACTTCAGAAAGAAACACTTCATCTCAAATTTATCCAGCCTGTTCTAGCAGGTTTTGCCATTTGCAATTGCCGATTTTGCAACTGCCTTTTCAAGGGCAGGCCACCCCAGAAAGCACACTGCATCACAACCGTGGGACAGCTCACATGCATTCTCTGATTTTCTCCAACAGCCATTGCAATCTGCAACTTCAGAATGAGCCGGGGAGTCTGAGGGCAGTGGCAGAGCCGGATGCAAAAAGTCTGAATCAAGACATATCGGAATCAGGGAGTCCGGTGCGTCCTCCCTGTGAGCCCTGCCTTCATACACCAGGGACAGAAAGAACAGCCAGAAAGCTAGTAGTTCCCAGCAGCTCAGAGCTACACTGCTTCTGAAAATGGAGGTTCTGTTGCCCCATCACCAATTCGGAAGGGAAAGCACAGTGCACGCTATTTCGTTTTTTGACACGTCAAATGCCTAAAAGGCAGAAAAAGAACTGATTTGTCAAGCAAGAGCCCCTTTCCTACACCTCTTGGCACAATGGCTGGGAGACAGCTCCCCGTCCTGGACTGCCAGGGCGAGGCAGGGGGCTGGTGTGGGCACTCCCACACTTTCCGAGCATGGCTTGCCTCACCTGAACATGGTCTGGACGTTGACGATGGTCTTGGCGTCCGCCATGTAGTCCTCCTCCGCACTCATGGTGCTCTCCTTGTCCACCACGACCAGATTGTCGGCGTAGATGATCCCGCACTGCAGCAAGCTGTCGAGGCTGCAGGGAGCCGCAAAGAGAAGCGGTGATGCCCCATGGCTCTCGGGGAAAGGGAGCAGCTGATCCGGGGAGTCCCCGGCGAGCCCAGGATTTCTCGGGAAATGCTTTTCTGGTAGAATTTCTTCCTGAACCGTTGGAGGATTTCAGCTTCTCTACCAGCCAGATACTTAGAAGCCACCCCAAACAGTGTTCACAGGCAGAGTTGCTGCCCGGATGATCAATTGGTTACAGAAGATCAACTTAAAGCAAGAAAAACAAAGAACAGAGAAATAGAAAGAAAGGGGGAGGGGGGAGGGAGGAAAAGGAAAAAAGAAAGAAAGAGGGGAAGGGAGGAAGAGGAAGAGGAAGATGGAAGGACGGAAGGATGGAAGGACGGAAGGACAGAAGGAAGGACAGACAAGGCAAGACAAGACAAGACAAGTTTCTATTCCTCATGATACTGCTGATTGACTTTACACTCTGAATGCAAAACCACTTACTTATCAATGGTGCCTTCCATATAATAGACCATCGGGAAACAGCAGATGGCTTCCAGGAAGTGGTGATCAGGCCTGGCAAGGGAGAAAGAAAAAAGTCAGGAGCTTTGCTCTGCTGCCCTGTCATTGCCCTGGCCATGGGATGCCCCTCCTTAAATCTTTGCATGGCCCACCCTGTCTTTTCTGCTCCCGGGTCCTGCACAAGCTTCACGGCCTTACCAAGAAAGCCCTCCAGGGCCAACTTAAGGAATCTTTCACCAGGAAAAGGCATGATTTTAACAGGAATTGAACAGGATTTATATGAGACAAGTGTTTCCCAGGTGCTGTTTTGGAGAAAAATGGCACCTGAAAATGCATGGTTCCAATTTGCACATTGTTTTGCTGCTCCAGATGCATTCTTCACAAGGGGAATACTTAGGACAGACTAACCATCGCAACTGGAGCAGAGCACAAAATGGCCATTGAAAAGGATAGGACAGTCTCATGATTATTGAACTAACTTCTTTTTCAGAGGCATGGTGTGAGAAGCAGGTTAGGCAAGATCGTTTCCCAAAGGCAAATATTCCTTGCAGCTGAGTATGGTAAAGCATATTCAGCACTGACCATATTAGACATGGTGAAGCAGGGAAAGGAAAGACTAAGGTGCATAACTCTGGCAGAATTACAGTTATTTTTATATCTGCATGAAGGACTGAGCTGGCACAGTGCAGAACAGGATCCAGAGAAGTTTATCTGAGCAAGGAGAATTTGAGGAGTATCTTTAAGGGTCTCCATGATACTTAGGCTGTGCCAGAATTCTTATCAATCCCACAGAGGGTCATCTTCAGGTAGAACATTTTTCCTAATCTAGTTTTGCTTGCCAAAGTTGTTTTAGCTTTTATCCTGGACTGTGGTGTAATATCTCTCTCTCTCTCTCTCTCTCTCTCTCTCTCTGTGTGTGTGTGTGTGTGTGTGTGTGTGCGCGCGCGCGCGCGCACATGATCAACTGGGAAAAAGTACTTGCTTATTGTCCAGTAACAGCACGATGGGGTTTAACTCTTTGCGGGACCGATAGTAGGCACGGAGGGGGACAATGAAGTTATACAAGCCGTTCCCGGCAGTCTCAGCCGACACGATGATCAGCTTGTTCTTGAAGCCGTAGGCTTTGGCGTCTTCATAGCTGTTGTGCTTGCAGCCCTGGGGAGACACCGGAGAGATGGATTCATTCAGCCGTACACCCCAGCGCATCCGCGAGGCTCAGCACAGGTGAGAAATGTTTTCCCAAGTTTGCGCTTGGAGGGGGAATGGGTGGGTAGAGTCATCACTCTATTAACCAGTTGAAGGAGTTCATCGGTATTCATTCACATTTTATAGCACGGCTGCTAATTGTGTTCGAAGGAAGGCTCCAGAACTTTTTGTTACAATGCAAACGGTAGATGCAAAAGGAAGGGTAGGTGGCAGGGTCTGCAGTAGACCAGAAAGGGTTAAAGCCCCTCTCTAGGCTTTCATCTAGATCAGCACCGCACCCCAACAAAAACATGTTACATTTGAAGTCTCTGTGCACCAAAGATGATGGCATGAAGTGTGTTTAGTTTGGGCCTGGGAACTCCCAGTTAAAACCTCAGACCTGCTGTTAGGAAACTGGGTGACCCAGCCACTTGGTATGTTCGTATCATTGACCGAGCACCCTTTATTTATTTAAAACATTTCTATGCCGCCCCCATCGCAACAAAGCCTCGGGGTGGCTCACAAGGAATACATAAATGCATACATAAATAATGATAATATAACAATTAAAAAAAATCGTTTAAAAACCCCCGGTGCATTCTCGGCTAAAAATGTCAAAATCCTAATTAATTCAATAATTTAACAATTAAAATAAGTTTTAAATAAAAAGGTCTTTGCCTGGCGCCGAAAAACAAATAACGACAGCGCCAGGCAGAGCTCTCTGGGGAGCGCATTCCATAGATTGGGCACCACCGCAGAGAAGGCCCTCGTCCGGGTGCTCACCCTCCTAATATCATTCACAGAGGGTTCCCGGAGAAGGGCATCCGTTGCTGATCTCAAGGGGCGGGAGGGCATATATGGGCGCAAGTGTTCCATCAGATATTTATACTTCTTTATACAATTTAGCAATGACTTTTAAATATATTTATCTATCAACAGGGGGGTTATTTGGGGTAGGCTGTGCCAATATGGGGACAGAAAGGATTTCACTGCATCTGAAGACAGTCCTAAGGGTCTTGATCTGTGAAGGGTTCTCTTTTTCTCATTCTACCCCTGCAAAACAGAATTCTAGCGCAGAAAAGAACGAAGGGGGAACCTGTGTCTTGATTTCCCAGTTGTCACTCGCATGGGGCTGTCTAGGCCGTTCCTGGGAACTATCCATGGTGCTGAACTTCCTCCACATCGATTCACCACCATGCTGTGCCATGTAGGGCACCCGGGATGTTGCAAAGGAAAGTTAGGCTTCAGTGGGATGAGCAGACGCCAAGACTGGAGTCCTGTGTCCAGTTCTGGGCACCAAGATTTATGGAAGATGCAGAAAAATTAGAAAGAGTGCAGAGAAGGGCAACAAAACTGATCCAGGGTTTGGCTACACTGCCCTGTGAAGAGAGACTCAGAACTGGGCATGTTCAGCCTTGAGAAGAGAAGACTGAGGGGGGATATGAGATCCCTCTAGAAGGACCTCAAAGGCTGTCACAAAGGGGAAGGTCAAGATCTCTTCTGGCTGATGCCAGAATGTAGGACACAGAATAATCAAGTCAAGTTGTGACAACCCAGGTTCAGGCTGGACATCAGGAAAAGCTTCCTTGCTGTCAGAACAATACTATGGTGGAACCAGTTGCCAGGAGAAGTTGTAGGCTTTCCATACTTGAGACATTCAGGGTGGAACTGGACCATCATCTGAGTGGGATGGTGTAACAGGGTGTCCTGCCACAGCAGGGGTTGGACTAGATGGCCTTCTTGGCCCCTTCCAACTCTACTGTTCGATGATTCCATGATTCCCTGGCCATGTGGGAGCCCCTGTCACACACCAGCGGCTGGCTTGCCGATCAGGACATGTTTGACCCCACAAGTCTCTCCACCCGATCACCATCTCGCTGGGAGGAAGGACAAGAAGCAGATGGGAAAGAGCAGCGTGAGATCTGGGCACACCCTTGAGGGTATTTTTGTACATATACTAAAAGTATGCAGGAATCACACCTCAGGGCCTGAAGGAACCCACTGGAGGTCTGACTGCCTTGCTTCCCTCCATCTCACCCCAGTTCATGTAGCTCCAGATAGCGAACTGCTGGAGCAGTTCCCCAGAGATCTGGGAAATATCTGAAGGAAGTCTTTTTCCATAAACACCTGCCCAGACCCCAAGATCATCTGCAGAGCTCCTTCTCCAGGACCCCTCCTTGAAAGAGTCTAGCATGGCGGCTACCAGGAGAAGGGCCTTCTCGGGGGTAGCCCCCTGTCTGTGGAATCTGTTCCCCAGAAAGGTATGTCTAATAACTCTTTATTCTTTTCAGTGCCAGGCTAAAACCATTTTTATTTTCCTGGTATTTTAATATTTGGATGGTTTTATTATATATTTTGTATCTTGTACGCTGCTCTTTTATCCAAGTGCTATTGTGGTATCACTATTGTTTTTTGTAAATCACCTTGAGATTTCATTGTAATATTAGACCATATATAAAAGTTTCAAATAAATAAATAAATAGCTGTTTCTAATATAAGAAGAATATCAAAGCACCCACAGCAAGCCATGGAGGGTCACTTTTCCCAGGAAAATTACACTGCTCTCCCGCACAATTCTCCCCACCCCCAGCCTCGAAAAGTGAGTGAGCCATAAGGGAACATCAAAGCTGGCAAGATGAAAGGGGAGAATGTGGGAGGCAGCGAGACGAAGTGGAGATCTGAGAAACTGGATCCACTGGGGAGAAACTCAGGTGGGCAGGGGGTGAGGGAGGCAGACTCCCTGCTTGCTTCAGTTGGGTGGGATGTGGGGGCTGCCGTTTGATCCACAGCCAACACGCCAGATGTTTCCACACGATAGCTCAACCCTGCCCGCCAGCCAAACAGTTCCTCTGCACCACGGACTTGGTTAAAGTCGCCTGACAAAGAGGCATATTTCGGAGAACATGTGAACTGGCACATGCGCATCCATGCTCAGAGCTGAGTTTTGCAGTGCTTTAATCCCCAAGGAGAGGGAGCTGAGAGTCATGCTCTGAAATGCTGTGGCGCTTACCTTATCCAGGCGTAAACAGCAGAACGGAGCTTTAACAGGCAAAAGGTGGCACAATGTGGGAGAACTTCCAATGTAGGGAGAATTCGGAGGGTAGCCTTTCACATACCTATGGGGGAAAATGAGATGGATCAAGATTTGGGCTGCCCTCGTCTGGGGGGAAAGCAGCCCCTGCTCCCCTTCCCAGTGTTGCTTGGAGCAGGGCATTCTGGGAAAGCTAAAATGGCTGCTTGAGCAACAAGTCTTCATGAGCTCTGGTCACTTCGCCCCGTGCCCCCTCCAAAGCATCAAAGCTCTCTCTCCTCAGCCTATTTTCACAACCTACCAATAGGGTGAGAAAAGTTTACCTAGGAAGGTACGTTATCTCGGCTCTCCCTTCACTTTAAGAAGCCTTTTTGGGGCCATTCCAAACAGCTCAGCCATCACAGAGGTGTCTGCAAGATGGCGCTGTGGAACCACCCAACGTATGAGAGCGTCTTGCTTCCTCCCCCAGCTGCTGAAGGCAGATCCGGGCGGCAACAAACGGCAGAAGGAGGCCACTCAGCAATAGAGTGGAAATGGAGCAGAAACTTAATGGGAGGTTAATTTATGTAAATAGCACATTAGGGCAGGACATAATACTGAATTTGCATGGCAGCCCTTGCAGAGAGTGGTGTGTGGTGCTCTCGATGGGTCTTTGCAGCTACAGTACACAAAGACGGTGCCTTTTTCTGACACTCCATCAAGCACCACGGACCCCCGACCCTTTTCTTGGAGGGCTTCTTGTGGAATCAGACATTCCACACTGTTGTGCAGATGACAAGTCCCCGCAAGGCCTTGAAGACATGTTGTCTCAGGTGAGATCTTTGGATGGGGCTTCATTAGAGATGCACTTTTATCACCACACGCTTAAGATACATAAAAACTCTCTGAGCTTGGCGCTTATCTAGATGGATGTTTTCTTCGTTGGGAAGTGTGGGGAAGGAGGCTGGGAGATGGATCACAAGTCCTCAGTTCCAGGCTCTTCTCCTTCTCCTCCCCAACAGCCCTTCATCATCATCATCATCATCATCATCATCATCATCATCATCATGTATAGGGGACAGAGTCACCCCATACATAAATAATTAACTTATTTAGCTAGGATTAAAGCTGCTGTCCTATCCAAATTTACTTGGGGATAAATCCTACTGAACTTAATGTAATTTATCTCTGAGTAAGCACACCAAGGTTAAAACAAACTGTAATTTGTGAAATGACTGAAGTTGGAGCAAATGGCAGAATCTCACATTTGCACAAAGCATGGAACTTCAGATTTGTGCAAACTTCCTGAGCTTAAAAAATGCGCGACTGCAGCCCATTTTAAAAGTGAAAGAAATCAGATATCATATGCATAATATTGGTGGGAAGAATGAGGGGGTGGGAAAGAGACTAAACAACCATAACCTATATGCACAAATCATAGGAGCCGAACAATCATAACTGAAAATAACAAAAAAATTGTCTGTTTGATGTGTGCAAATCAAGCAACTTTCGCAGAAAACTGTAATGCTGCTACCAAACTATATAAAATGGACAACACATGTTCTTTGTGCAGCAAGGAATGAGTGAGAGAATTAAAAATAGAGAGAGGATGAAAGAAACCAAAATATTTATCAAGGGAACCTGATGAATCTGGAATTACTTTAAGGCTGTGCTAATGCAACCTCATATTTAAAACAAAATATTTTAAACAGTGCAAACCAATTTACTTTACATCTTAAACTGTTTCCTATTGGAATTTTTTAAACTTACTTTTAAGTTTGCATAGTGGAGTTTTAAATTGTGTTTGATTGCACTTGAATTTTCATTGTATCTTCCATATTTGATTAATTGTGAACCGCCCAGAGAGACTGTGACTATTGGGCAGTATTGGAATGGAATGGAATGGATGAATAACTGTCTGATTTGGCACAGTCCAGGAACCAGTTTGACCCCCCCCCCCCCCATCTGTTGTGGTTTGAACCCAGCGTGAGGCATGGAAGGTCCACTGACTCGATCACAGTAAGGCCTTCTTCATCCGACTGCGTCATCTCGTCCTCGGATTGGTCGCTGAGCATGTCACATGGCAAGAGGGAACAGCTATCGGCCACCTCCAGGACCGGGGCGATGCTGGGCCTCCTCTTCCCGGAGCCGTTCTCCGCCGGCAGGGTGAGCTTGCTGCTGTTGATTGGGCGACACTCTGTGTTCTGCAAGTCCATGGCTACCGTGCCTGAAACAGAGGAATTACTACTGCTATTATTCATAATAAACAACAACAATTTATTAGTCTGGCATAAGGCATCAGCTCTTCATCCACTGCATGACCGGGACAGGTAGCCAGGAAAGGCGATTGCAGGCCAGTTGCTCTTGTACAAAAGCATCTTGTCTTGAAGAGGCCCTCCTCTTCACCGTGCCAGGACAGGACGTTAGGCAGGTGAGTACAAGCGACAGGGACTTTTTGTGGTGGCCCCATGACTGGGGAATTCCCTCCCCGTAGAGATTCGCCCAGTGCCATCTTTTCCCATTCTTCCACAGAAGACGAAAAGAAAAACAGGGTGCTGTTCCGCCAAGACACCAGTTGTTGTTTTGTCTCGCAGCCGTTCGCCATTTCTGTGCGTCTGGGACTGATAATCTGGTTTGTGTGATTTTACGATGGATGTTTCTGCATTGCATCTTCCTGGCTGGTGTCCTGGGAACTGCTTTACTATGTAATGGAGCAGAAGGACTTAAATATCCGATCAGCAGCATGCACATATCTACACAGAAGTTCAGTGGAGCTTACCCCAGGGCAGGGGACGAAAGATCCCTTCCAGGGACAGGGGTTCTCATGCATCCAATCCAGGGAAGCTAACAGCAGTTTCTATTCCCTCTGCACTTCTTCCAGATCAGATCCCCCTTCCTGCCCCCCGGCAAACCCCTTTCATCCTCTCCGAGGCAGAAGCCCAACCTTGGAGAGGTTTCCCATGTCCATTGCATTTAGAGTCCCAGGTCGTGGTAGACTATCGGAAACCATGACCTTGTCTAATCTTTCCACAGAACAAAATAACTACCCCACTGGGGGAGACTCTAGGTCCATGAGCTTCACACTAAGACTCAGTCTGCGGGCTCTCTTTAGCTTTTATGGCTTTCCAGAGACTACCTAACTTTTGACATTTTCCTGGTTCCTTTAAAACCACCCAAGCTTCTGCACCCTCACTACACTTTTTCAAATGCCAGGGCACAAGCATTTCTTGACCCGATGGGCATGAATTGACTGCAGGCTTTCTTGTCAACAGCAGGCTAAACATGAGCCAGCAGTGTGATGCGGCGGCCAAGAGGGCAAATGCCACCCTTGGATGCATAGCCAGAAGTGTGGCTTCTAGATCAAGAGAGGGATTACTGCCCCTCTGTATGACTCTGGTGTGTCTGCAACTGGAGTACTGTGTTCAGTTCTGGGCTCCACATTATAGGAGAGACATCGCCAGGTTAGGATCGATCCAGTGCAGGGTCACAAGGATGGTTGCTGGGTTGGGAGGGATGACATTGGAGGAGAGATGGAGGGAACTGGGTCTCTTCAGCCTGGAGAAGAGGAGACTCCGAGGGGAACTTTGAGTGACTTGTAGGGATGTGAGGGGATGTCATGTGGAGGAGGGCAGGGACCTGTTCTTCCCTGCAGTGGAGGGCAGGATGCGGTCCCATGGGGCTAAGCTCAAGGCACCAAGAAGTCAGGAAGTACTTCCTGGTGGTTAGGACCCCTAAGATGTGGAACGGGCTTCCACGGGAGGTGAGGGTGTTCATGGAAAATGAGACAATCACATGTTGGGGATTACATGAGCAGAGCCGGCTGGAGCCGGGGGTCAGACTAGATGGCCCAGGAGGCCCCTTCTGGCTCGCTCTGTTTCTGTTTCTAATTCTCTTGGAACATTGGCAGATGTTTTTCTAGAAAATGGCTGGGTGGAGAAACACACTTTTTAGGTATTGCCAACCCAGTCCCTTCCAGATGGTTTGGATCATGACTCCCATAATCTATAACCACTGGCTCTGTTGGCTGGGGCTGATGGGTGTAGTAGTCCAAAACCTCTGGTGAGCACAAGTCACCTACCCCCACCTTCCATATTCAACAGCATTTAAGTGCCCAGCAGGAACGATGCCCTGGGAGAAAGAGGAAAAGTGCATTTTGACATGTGTATTTTTAAATAGAACTTTTCCGAGCGACTTGCAGGATGTTCTTTATTTCGCAAAGTGATGGTAGGTGGCTTAATTACTGGGGTCACATAAAGCAATATTCTTCAACCCATGGTGCCAAAGCTTATGAGTAACTGTCTCTGCTTGGGGTGTGAATTAAGGCTGCCTTTGAAAGCCAGCAAGTGGTTCTAATTGGAGATCCTGGGGAGATTAGAAGTGGAAGACGAAAACGAACAATCCTTGACCCTGTTCAGAGGAGGAAACAGGAAAGAAGCAACCCTTCAAAGAGCTTTCAGCATGGGCTGAAGACAGGTAAGATTGTATAAGGTCGCAGAACACGGCCCTGGCACACTGCGAAAGCTGGCAAGAAAGGAAATGCGTCTGATCCTGTGAAAACTAATTTCAGACTTTCAGACTTCGTGGCGAGCCCCTGAAAAATTGCAAATACTGCCTAAATGCTGCCCAAATTTGATTTCTTTCTTTGTCATCCTATGCAATGAAAAAAAAGAAGGTATAGCCTTATGAAAAGAAGTCATCCGATGCAGAAAAAATACATTGCTTTCTTCCTCTAATTGGCAGGGTTCATCTTGGAGAACGACCTTTTCTGGACATTGCAAGAAATTTTTGAAACTATAATCCCTGAAGAAGGTCCTAAATATATGGCCAATACACATTGGGCTACTTTAGGAAATGAAACTTCTTATTCTTCAGGATTTTGAGATGTTGAATCTTTATATATATATCTGTTGTTGTTGGTGTTGTTGCATTGTTTTGAATGCTTCTGATAGAGGAAGTGCAGTAATCCTACATTAACAACCCCACCCCCCTAGAATTAGTCACATTTGGGGTCATTTTTGACCCCCAGATGGAAGTGCCTTGGACAAGAAACTTGCTGCCTCTGAAAAGCCTCTGCTTTGGCTGATTTCCCCTCCCTCCCTTTGAGGTTTCAATCAGTGTAAGAATAGTGCTCAATTCTCAGCAAGTACAGTATGTATGTATGTATGTATGTATGTATGTATTTATTTATTTATTTATTTAACACTTTTCTATACTGTCCCATACTTAAAAGTCTCAGGGAGGTTTACAACGAATTAGTCCAAAAATGAAAACAAAAATCTAGAATAACAACAATTGTGCAAACCCAATGTGAAAAAGTAAACCCTAAACTAAAACTAAAACAAATTAGCAATTTAATTTGTTAATTAGCCAGTGGGGTGTCATGGTGAAGAGCGTGGGACTGGGACTCAGAGGATCCGGGTTCGAGTCCCCGCTCAGCCATGGAGCCAACTGGGTGACTTGGGGCCAGTCACAGACGCACAGCCCAGCCTACCTCACAGGGTTGTTGTTGTGGGGATAAGATGGAGGAGGAGAATGATATAAGCTGCCTTGAGCCCTTTGTAGGAAAAAGGCAGGATATAAATTGAAAAATTAGTTAATTAATTAAAATGTCGGGAGAATAAAAAGGGTTTCACCTGATGCCAAATAGATAAAAGCGTTGGCGCCAGGCAAACCTCTCTGGGGAGCGTGTTCCACAATCGGGGTGCCACCACAGAGAAGGCCATCTTCCAGGTAGTCACCCTCTTAATTTCTTTCAAGGACGGCTCCCGGAGGAGGGCCTCTGAGTCATATCTCAAGGGGCAGGAAGGCACGTAGTTTGCTCAGGTTTAATCCTTCCTGCAAAATGAGAAAGCTAGAGAACCCTTATGGCTAATGGGCAGGATAGAAATTTACTAAATGAATAAATAAAAGCTGCAGAACAAGGTTTGGCCCCTTTCATTTCTTTCTCAGCATAACAGTGGTTTGGCTTGCTCTCGTTACAAAATCACAAGAAAGCTTTCCCTCTGTGGATTTTAATTCTCTATGCGGGACGTTTTAGCTGGGAATCTGGGCTTTCACCAGCACGAATAAGGATCACATGGCATCTCTCTTGCGTCTACTTCAGCTGCAAGGGCGTTGTAGGTGTGAAAGGCCTTCCCACGCACAGCCATCTGGCGTGTTAGGAGACACGATGCTGGCCACTCCTATGGCACAGCGCTATTTTCTATATATAGGAAATAGTTCGTACAGAAGTGTTCAAAATGGGACACTTGTGTGAACTGCGCAGGGAAATTCCACCGCTTCTGCCACTCCATCCCAAGATGGTAAAATGGCATACAGATAGGAAAGATGCGAGATGCTTACGGCTGGGAAAATTGCGTGTCTGTGGGAGCCAGGGGAAACCATTTCATCCAATTCCATCCAAGGGAGCAAAAATTCTCCAACAGTGCTCATCATTCCTATTTTAATTAGTATTAGTAATTCGTATTTTAATCGTTGAGCTTAGTGTCAAATTCTGATTTTAACTTGACTCAATGCCTTTTTCATAGGTTTAGCTTAATGTTAAAAATAGTCTAATGTTTCTTATGCAGTGCTTTAAATTGGTTGCATGTTGTTTTCCTATCATTTTCATTTTAAATGTTAATGCTCTATTTTTATAGATTTTAAAAATGTTATGTTGTTTTAATGGTCGGGTAAGTCACTCCGGGAGCTGAAGCGTGAGAGCATGAAGTGGCATATAAATTGAAATAATGAAATAAATAATAATAGTAGTAGTGGCACAAAGACCGTTTTCTTTTTTTTTCTTGAAATCTTCTTTCCCCTTCAGTTGCTGTTGCATTAGCAAACAAGCTGCATGTTGCCTCCTTTAGAGTTTTCCAGACCTAGCATGATTCCAAACTGTGTCCACAGGCAAAAAAGAGAACTGGAGGAGTGCCAAAGTTTTGGAAACAAATTCTGCTAAGTCACTTCCATTTTCTAGACTGGGGAGGAAAAAAGACTCACCATAAACCATTTTGAGAAATTTTAAACTAAGCCTTACAGTTCTGGGCAGCATCGAACATGCCAACTCATGCTTTGGAAATGGGCATTGCTTGTTGCTGATTCTGTCCTCTAAACTTTGACTGATAAAGTTATGCAGCTGGAGCCTTTTATAATTCTCTGGCATCACCAGCCATGTTTTCCTTCCCTCGAGCTGAACACCACCTCATTTTCTTGGGGAATTAATCATTCTGTCCCTCACTGTTTATACACAGCCCTTCAAGGAAGGCAAGGTACATCAACAAGCAAATCACCCTTTGAAAATCGATTGCTGTTGTGCAGGTGGAGAATAAACCAGAGCAGAAGGTAAGGGTGCTGGCAGTGAAACAGCGACACTTCGCTAGATGTTTTGCTTCCTGCCGTGTGTTCAGGCAGGAGAGAAACTAGGTGGTTTGTCACCTCAATGCAAGGGCTCCACGTGCTTTGGTTGGGGTGGGGAGGAACCCGCCTGGTTTTTGCCCCCTCCTCCCAAGTGGCAAGCTCTCATGATGCAGGAAAGAAAGCATCGGATCCACAGTGCTCCCAGATGACCAAGTTATGTGTTGCGATGAGTGTGAGAGAGCTCTGAGCACTCTCACACTCATTGCACGCACCTGCCCAGACCTAGGGTCTTCCTCCCTGCATGGCCTGCATTCATTGCTAAGCCGGGCAGCTGTTCTTTGTGCTTTAAGCACACTCTCTGGCTCGCTACACATCCTGTCAGCTGTCAGCTGACTATAAGGGGCCAATCCCTGCCCACAGGGCGCTATAAAGCTCTAGCTTTGATCCCCGCTCTTCTACCTGAGCAGTCTGTCTCTGCTATGAAGACACATCCTATATGCCTTCTCTCACCTGGTCCAGCATCCTGTACCCTCACCACCTGGGGTGACCTCACTGGACTTACCCCCTGCCATTTGAGAGCCAGCATGGTGTAGTGGATAAGAGTGAAGGACCAGAAGAAGCACTTCATGAATGGGAATCCCCAGAAAGTTAGGAACTAGGAGGCCTAGAGCTGGTTGCAAAATATAGGACTAACTTTTGCAGAGTTGCTGAGAGCAGCTGGGGGAAACTCACCCATGCTGGCGATGATGCTGTGAACCGGCAGCCTGGACGGCCCATCGTAGATGCCTCTCCCGGCAAACCCTTTCCTTTTTTGCTTCTCCTCCTGCTTGAAAATGAAAGCAGAGTTCTCTTCCTTGGTTATGTTGATGTAAAAGCACGTGTCAGAGGCAGCCATAATGTGTCTTGGTCCTGGGTTGAGAAGGATGCTTTTATTCTCTTCCCTTCTCACGCCCATCAAGCAAACACCATACCTGAAAGGAGCATCAAAGGACCTTTGACATACGCGCCTTTGGCAGGACTGAGTGGTGCGTTGTCACGCGTCATAGGCAAGGAGGAATGGAAAGGGAAGCAGAAAACAGCGGTCAGTCGACTGACTGACTGCAGGGGCTATTTAAAATTCTGCTTTTTCACCCAGCAGAGCTTGAGTTGTCCTAGGTCCCCTTCCGAAGTTGCTCATCCGTGTGTCATCAAATCATAGGATCATACAACTGGAAGGAGCCTAGAAGGCCATCAGGTCTGACCCCCTGGGTCACGTCTCCATTCAGGATCCCCAGAGGAGCTGGCCTAAAGCACCCAGGAAGGCACTAAGCTAGCATGCGGAATGATGGAGTCCAGGACATTCAGGACCCTGGACAGATCCCCCGAGTTAAAACTCAGTCAGGAATGGGTGCTGTCCCAGACTTTCCCTGCCTGCATTAACTCCACCCTGTCTGAAGAACCGTATATTTCCGAAAGAGCCACGGCCTCATTCTACAAGTGCTGGGTCCTTTGCAAGGGAAAGGGTGAGAAATGCATCCTCCAATCACACAGATTTCTGTGGATTTGCTGCAAGGCCAGAGAATGAAGCTTGGCACATCTGGCTGAATGCACAGCGAATTGCTCGGGTGCCCAAAGGCCTCCTACACAGCCCTGCAGCGCAATGTGAGAAGGCCTGTAGTAGGTACGATTCTGGACTACGTACATGCGCTTGCTGCCAAGGGAGCTTTGGCGAGCAGGCACCCCAGCAATAAAATCAATCCATCCATTTCCTGAGCCTGATTCAAGGGGCTGGTTTTCCCCACATGGTTCGGGGCTGCGATACTTGATGGAACTCCTCTCCCAGCTGCAATCTACCTGGACATTATGCTCAACGTTTGAGGAATTCCTCCAAGTGCCACTTCTGGGGGAAGCTTGGCTGGTGGCAACGAAGATGGCCTTCTCTGGGGTAGCCCTCAAATGATGGCACGATCTCCCACCTGCTCCCAACAACACTATCTTTTTGGCAGCAGGCTAAGGCTAAGGCCATGCTGAGACACTGAATAGCTTGCCAGGAGATCTTCCCTGGGGTTTCAGGAGGCTGAACTATCCCGCCCTGTCCTCCCTGCTTGATTTGTTAAAATTTGGTTGTAAATGTTCAATGGAATGCCAGAGTGATTTTATTGTTACTTATATTGCATATTGCGTATCATATTTTATTAATTGCTGTAAACCACTCAGAGAGCTTTGGCTACTGGGAGGTAAAGCAGAAAAATGATGACCAATTATTAATAATAATGGGATGCTAATGATGCGTCAGGACTTGCGCTTGCAATCCGATTTCTCCCGTGTCCTGTTTTCTAACCCTGAAACTTGTCAAGCACAGAGGGCATGCCTGGGATGCAGCCCTGCCCACGCCCATCCCATGGGAAGCCCAGCATTTGCTCCCCTCTCCTCTTTCCTGCATCCTTGGAAGACCTGCTGGAGAAACCCCGAGAGGGGCTCTTTGCTTCCTACAAAAGGGGGAAGGCTCGCATGAGTTAACCCTTTATGCTTCTGAGGAAGGATGGCTTTGGCAAGCAGGCCCTTTCCCCCAGGAACGTCTCCCAGATCCAAGCAGCAGTGCCCCATGCTCACTTTTTGTGGGCATGGAAAGACGCGTAGGTGAAGCTCTTCCCCTCGTACTCCATGAAGAACTTGCTGTCTCCCATGCGGATGTGGTAGACCTCGTTGCCGGAACAACGGCCGTACATTCGCTGCCACTGCTCGGGGGATTCCTGGCCCTCTCTGGAATTGGAGGCAGACAGACAGACAGACAGACAGACAGACAGACAGACAGAGTTGATTTCAGAATCTGCGGCATTCTTTGCAGCTGAATGCTCTTTTCCCACGTTTTCCTGTCTTTGCCCCCAGCACTCAGTCTTCATCCTTATTAGGCTGTTCAGGGGTTCTCCCTTCTTAGGATTTTCCCTAAAAGGTTTTTCTATTCCTGAGAATTTTGGCTTTCCCGCCAGTGCTACCTGGATGATGCCTTGTTTATGTTTATGTGTGTGCTACCACTGGGGATCCTAAGTCAGAAAGGGTTTGCTGCTATTATCCAGAACAGACATCATTTGATTTAATTTTAATTCATTATGAAACAAGGGGCAGTAAATGGATAAAAATAAAGTTTATCCTCACGTTTAAAACATTCAAGTCATAAATAGACCAGCATATTAACTAGTAAACATATCTATATATAAATATATTAGACTAATATGCATGTTAAAATATATAATATATTGTATAAAATATATAGATGGCCGTGTGTGTGTGTGGGTGTGTGTGGGTGGGTGTACATACACGGGGGGGGGCATCTCTCCATCTTTGGCCTTAATGGTCTCTCTCCATCTATTGTTGTCCTACTTGGCAATAATGAGTATCCCAGACTTCTTCAAACAACCTCCAGCTATTCTGGACTTCAGCTCCCATCAGCCCCAGCCAGCAAGTCCAATAGCCGGAAGCTCTGTGATGCAGGGGAGGCTGGGGAAGCCCGAGCCAGGCAGCTACTCACTGTCCTCGGGAAGTGTGAACGAGGAGGGTGATGAGCGTGGAGGTTGCCGGACACACACAGTTCAGGGCCAGCATGGCGTACTTGCACTCCTCTTCGCAGACCACGTGATCTGAAATGGGAAACAGCCCTGCAATCGTCCCTGGAGCCCAGTGGAAAACAGCCACGGTGCCCCTGGCCCCTGGCGCCGTCCCCATTCTACTCCAGACCCAGGCCTGGGGAAGCCAGGTGTCCCTCTGCAGGCCTGCCCCCCACCTGCAGCCACCGCCTCGAGCCTTGCTTCCCACGCATCCCCACAGCCCTTCCCACTTAAGCTCCTCTCCTTTCCCCATCCACTGCTGCCTTTCCAAGAAGCCCATGAAAAGACGTGCAAAACCACTGCTCTAGCAACCGTCTCCCTTCGCATTTCACCGGGAGCAATCCAACAGCCTCTCCCGTGAGCTGATACGTGCCGGTTTGTTGCTCACCGGGAATGTGTGAACAGGGAAAAAGTGGTTTTGCTGTGCTTTGTGAATGATCAGGCCGCTTTCAGTCCACCCTCTGCTGATTTCGGGACTCCGATTCGGCATCCTCCACACACACACACACCCTCTGTAACACTGAAGTCCTCTGGAAACATTGGG
Organism: Varanus komodoensis; assembly: GCF_004798865.1. NCBI lineage: Eukaryota > Metazoa > Chordata > Lepidosauria > Squamata > Varanidae > Varanus > Varanus komodoensis. The sequence continues at coordinate 4,150,839 of NW_025335873.1, read as the reverse complement.
GTTCTGCAGTGTTGCAGCTTCAGGGCAAAGCAGAGTGTGCCTGACTCCACTCTGCCAGGAGCTGGTATAAGACGTCTTACCAGGTCCAGCTCACACAGCAGGTTCAGGAACGAGCAGTCCTCAGTGACCAGCAGGTTGCCTTCATTTTCACGCCTCTGCTTTGCATTGTAAGGATGCCTCAAAACCCCATCATTCCACCAAAAACATGCAGATGATTGCACTGGGAATGGGTGTGTTTAAGCCACTATTTAAAAATCAGGGAAGTATCACTTCTCAAAGTTAAAAGTGGAAGGGAACAGCTTGTTTTAGGAGCTGCTCAGTGGCTGGGTTCACACAACACAACAAGCATGGTTTTTTACCATGATCTCCCTGACAGACGATCCAGTGGTTTCTCCTTTATCATGGTTTCCATCCTCCCCACTCAGTCCTCCCATTGCAGGCATGTATCCCATCAGCAACTGTGCCTGAAATTCCACCCCAAGGTGCATCACAGCTTGCTATGTCACCTGCCTCTTCCTCATTGGGCCACACATAGAGGCTGGAGGGCTGGAACAGCTCCTGCAGATGCCACTCTTTCCAGGGGACTCTATGGTAGTGGCATAGGAGGACCATGGAAACCAAGGGCCAAACTTACCATGGTAGAATACCATGGTTTGGACAACGCATACATCTTAGGAGACAAGATGTTAGGCAGCTTCCTATTCCCGGTAAACTTGAATCAATGATTCTGAGCTCCACACCACATGTTGGCAATGTGATCGCCAGACGCATTCCCTCATCCCCACTCCTACACCCTTGTCTTAGGAACCCCATCATGAAGCTGTAAATAAAAGGCTATAGACAGCAAATCTGGCAGGACTCTTAACTCAGGTTTGAAGCATGTTTTCTTGTAGAAAAAGCAAGCAAGCGGGGCAGGGCTTTCAGGGAAAAGGGCCTCATTAATTCTCCTTGCTGAACACAAGGCCGTTGCGATGCCTCTTTCAGGCTCCAGCAGCGTCAATGCTATTTCCATCCATTTCTCTGTCTCCAGTTTATGTAAGCACAATAATTGGCCATTCCTGTTCCTTTCTGCTCCATTTTGCCATTTCTGCGGAGCGGGGATTGGGCTCCATGAGGGGTCCAGCTGCTCAGCAAAGCTCACAACGGGGTGCCCAGATCTGATTGGTTTAACATCAAGATTGCTACCCGCCAGCTGGGGATGATTAGGCCCGGGAGATGAAACATACCAAGCTTGCATCCCACACCATCAACAGTGCTTTTGGCTAAGAATTTATTTTTTCCAAAAAAAGGGGTGTGTGTTGGAGCAAGGGGGGGATCTATCCACAAAACAAATGAAAATAAACAAGAGATGCAAACAGGAAATAAAAACCGTGAAGGAGTTACAAAGATGGACCACCAAAGCACAGAGGAATCCAGGAAAGGAGAGTGGAAAGCCCACTTGTTGTGGTGCTGCAGCAACCACAATTCCCATCATTCCAAACCATCATGCCCAGTGAACTGTAACGCCAGGGATGGCAGTTGCCATCCAATGCATCCAGAGGGGTGGAAGGGTGGAAAAGTCTGCCTAGCAGCATCTGACTGGAAAATTTTGCAGTGTCTTAAAGACATTGGCATAAGATTCATGGCCTTTGGCACTGCCTGTTCTCAGAAGGGGGCTTTCTCCTTCCCCATTGCCTGAATATGGCCCTACACATCACCAGGATGTTACCCTGCAACACGTAACGCCCCAAGGGAAACGGAGTCTTGTGGGGGGATCCTGGGGGGGGGGCACCTCCAGGAAACCTCCTTGCAAAGCGACAATTCCCCTAGGGCTGCCACCTCCCAAATCTCATCAAATCTTTGAGGGGAGGAAGGGGTTGCGATGCTTCCAGATGTACGTGCCTGACATCTTTGGAACTGGGCTGTTCTTCCCTCCCCTGTTCTTTCAGCAAACTACCCAGCAGACAAGCCAAGGGTTGAGAAAACAGCTTACCAGCAAATTTGACATGGAATTTATTCTCTGGCTTCAGGATCTGGACGTAAAGGGGACAATTCGGGGCAAAGTCTTTCACAGCCCAGGCCCTTAGAATGGTCTGATGGTCCTAGAAAAGGAGAGACAGATCATCAGGAAGGTGTTTAATGCATCGTGCTATTTGCACCGGTCTCTTTGAATCCTTTGGCTTTCCAGAGGCGTTGGATTTCAAGCCTGCATTGGCCGGGGGTGGCAGCCCAATGCTTCTAAAGGGCGCTAGGTCTTTTTCGAGATTGCAACGTTGTCCAGAAGTGGATTTCAAAATAACCATCAATAACACTTTCAGCACCTGGTCTTTCCAAATGAATGCACCTTGGCACCTTTTAAATGGAAAAAGTGTACCTGAAGAGCTTTCCAATGCCATCCTAGGCACATGTCCACAAAAGGAAGTCCCACAGAGTTCACTCGGACTTAATTCCAGGTAAGTGAGAGCAAGACTGTAAAATCTTCTTACTGCTGACTTCCTCTACCCACCCACAAAAGCTGATGTTTTGGTTGCTTGGATGTGGGCAGTCATTACTTCAGAACTTCCATCCAAAACTGTCACGTACTGATCGAGATTATGTGCCAAACTTTCCTGCTGAGTGCCTTCAGATCGTCTTCAGGTTATGGAGACGCTGTGAGCGAAAGCCCTCTAGCACCGAACACAGTCAAACGCAAACTACACACAGGGGTGGTTCTTATATTCTTTCTGAAAACTTGCTCCCAGGTTGATGGATCAATGAAAACACTGCACACCGGAGTTCCCAGCTGCAGTCAAGGCTGGCGACAGGGACCAGCGTGAGTGTGCCAATGCCAGAGTCCCCGAAGGGCCCACCTGTTGCTGCCGCCCCTCTGAGTCCACCTGGGAAGCCCCATAGCCAATCCTGTCGGTCCCACAGGGCCCTATTTTAAATGACATTGGACTCAGCCAATGAGGGCTCAGGCTGAAGGTAAAGACCACCCTGTGACCTAATTGGCCACTTCTGCCCCAGCTGATAGGTAGGATTACTGCTACTCGATGATGATGATGATGATGATGACGACGACGACGACGCTAAATGGCCCGGTGCTGCCGTGTTTTGCCAGAGATCTGGTCACATGAGGAAGAGGAGAAGCCAAAGTAATGCTAGCGCTCGCTCTCTCTCTCAGTCTGTGTGTGTGTGTGTGTGTGTGTGAGAGAGAGAGAGAGAGAGAGAGAGAGAGAGAGAGAGAGAGAAACCAGCCAATCTTTCTCCTCTCCATAATGGAGGCGAGAAAGGTTGACTGGTTTCTGTTGGCTGAAGTCACCTGCTTCACTGGTTTGCACTGGTTTGCACTGGATTTCCATATCTCTGGATGGCACATTGCACACTGCATGGCATTCTATAGCAATTTATCATTTCATTAGTTATTAACATGTCTGCACATCGCATGGTATTTTTATCACATTCAATTGTCTACATATGGCATTTCAGTAGTTTAAAATTTTTTATCATGTATGCTGTGCTGGGAAGGGTCTATCCTAAAGGGCAGCCCAAAAGGATGTTAAAAGAGATAGAAACACACACATATGTTCAGAGAGTTTCCTAGAGGAGAGGGGACTGTTCACCATCTCAAAATTGGCAAGAGAAGAACAATGAAAATAAACGCTTTGCACATTGAGCACTCTGTACATCCCGAGACACAAAGCCAGCCCCCACTCATCAGGAAAAGTGCTTGCCCGAAACAGCTCAAACCCCATCTGACTTACGGCAGCCGTGCGGTCAACCTCATTCCTGCTGCTCAGAATAAAACAGGCTTCCCCATTATCCATCCTGAAAACACAGGAAGGAACCCGTCAGTCAACTCAGCAGGAGATCAGAAACCAGATAAAAGCCTTCAATCTTGAGATGCAGGAGGGCTAGAAGGCTCCATTAGAAGGCTGCCTCTCTTCCTCCAGACTCCTGTACACTTCCCAGAGAGTTCTGGCCCCTTAAAAAATAAAGCCCCTAAAATAAATAGGCAATCAAGAAAGAAAACCCACCTCCAAAAGCTTCATTTTCTGCAGAGTCTTTGCCCCAGTTTGCATGGCCAACAGCGAAGGGTTTCAGGGTAGCTTGTTGCCATGCCCAGACCTAACACTGTTTGATTTTTATCATAGCCTGTTTTTCCACAGAAAAACCACTCTGATAGCCCACGGTTTATTCTTGGGTTGTTTAGAGAGGCTGTTTTGGATATCCACACCTGGCCTGGCAGGACAACTTCATCGTGGGTTGTCAGAGAGTAACTGGAGAGCCACACGGCAAGAGCAGGAAAGGGACCCGCCCTTATTTATTTATTTAAAACATTTCTATGCCGCCCCCATCGCAACAAAGCCTCGGGGCGGATCACAAAGAATACATAAAAACATACATAAATAATAATATAACAATTAAAAAAATTGTTCCCTTCCTCACCAGCCCAGTCGCTCTGCCAAGCACCCTCCCTTATTCATGGCTAGCGCCTGCCACCCTGAGCACCTAAAAATTGGGAAGAAGGGGCCCTGGGGATCTCCTGAGTACGCATGCTCATTTCTTCAGCCTTTTGCAAATGCAGACATGCAAGGTCTGTTGCTCTGGCAACCGCATCGTTTCCTCTCCACTTGGAATTTCGGGTATATTTATCAGTCCTCCGTTTGTCTGTCTTTGATGGACCCATAATGATGATATCAGTATGATGAGGCTGCCGATCACATCACCACCTTTTTCCAAGCAAAGAGCACTCATGACTTTGCTCTCCCTTGACAGTTCACCTTTTGACGGTTGTCAGGAGAAAGCAAAGCAAAAACGAAACCATATTCGGAGCCTCTCTGGAGCCTTCAGGGTTGCGTTCCTGCACTGTGGCAACAGGTAGGCTGTTTTTCCCCTGGGAGAGTGCCCAGGTGAGGTTTCCCATTTGGACCTGTGTGCACCTTCACACTCACTCAACCCCAAATCAAAACATGACCTTAAAAAGGGAGGGGCCAACGAACGACAGCCCGCCTAGCACACTCCATGGACCCTTTGGAATGGCTGCCATTAATGTATTAATTTAATTATTTGAGTTACGCCCAGCCTTTTTCTTTTAAAGAAATCAAAACGACTTCCATCCTCCTCCTCCTCCTCCTCCTGCTCTCAGTCTTATCCCCATAACAACAACCTGTGGGGCAGAGAGTCCGTGAATGACCCAAAGATACCTGGTTGGCTCCATGCTTGAACAGGGGCTAGAACCCAGATCACCCGAGTCCCAGTTCCATACTCTTGACTGCTAAACCACACTGGCTCTTAGTTACTGGTTACTACTGGAAGCATAAGTGGGGGTGCTAAAAATGTCAAGGGTTTCTGGGGTGGGGTGCCACTTTTGCTGAGCACCTTGCTTCAGTTTACCCAGGTTGAGCCAACTATGGGAAAAACAAAGACTGGGACCAGGCAATACAATAACCCACAACACGGATTTAGTTTGAATCAGACGTGGGTTGGCAGAGGGCCGGCAGCAGGAAAATTATAGCCGGAGACTTCCTGAATCAGAGCTCAGTATACAAGAGGATTCCGATGAAACTCAGGCCAAGCCATCCGTCTCACATTCAGTCTTGGAAAGCAAGCTGAGCTGAGAGGAGGTCCATGACAACCTTCTCCCACCTCAGGTGCGGTAACACAAGCAAAAGCTGCATCACGTGGCGCGGAAGGGGGCACTCATTCCACAGTGCATGGGTTGGATTCCAGGTTAGCAGCCTGCAGACAATGGACACGCTCACCAGGAATTCAGTGGACCAGAGTCAGGAAACATGGCCCAAGGAATCCATCAGATTCCCAGTGCCAGTATGGATTTCTCCACATTCCTAGCCTGCACCACTGCATTCTCCAACATGCACACACACACACACACACACACACACACACACACACACACACACAGAAAGCACTCTGCGGGAAAAGGTATCTTCTTTACTGGAAGGAGCTCTATTGCAATCACGCATAAGCTCTAGGATCCTGTGTGAGCTGCACTCCAGCTGGGCCCTCTCCCCCTTTCCAACTCACTTTGCTCTCATTAGATCCTGATCTTTCAGGGCAGATCCCTGGAGATAGATCACCCGCTGAGACCACAGTGGGATTTGCAGGACCCGCCGCACCTGAATATCCATCTCTGTCGGACAAAGGATCACCACGTAGTAATCCTGAAAGAGAAAGTCTGGTCAGTCACGATTAAGCTTCGCCGCTCAGCCCGTGTCTTGCTAGGGCAAGCTGCAGCATTCCAGGTGTATGACAACAGGAGTGGATCTGGCTTTTTCAGGAGCACAGAGCTTCATGCTGTTTGAGGGCACATCGACGCAATGTGCCTGCATGTGAAATAGAGGGGAGAGGGGGCCCACCTGAATGACTGCCCACCCTACCAAGAGGCTGAGGATCTGGAGGTCTGCACAGGAAGGCTATTCGACATTGAACAGCCTTTTGCATCCTTTCAGACTTGCAGTTCTGAAGGTCAAACTTTATGATCTCTCCACTGGCTAATTGCATTTCATGTGTCCCCTTTTAAAAAGCAGGCACAACCGGGTCCAGTCAGATTCAGAACCTCGGGATGTGAGGCCGGGAGCAAACCCTTTCTGAGAACAGAACGCATTGCTCACGAAAACTCAGCCGCAGCTTCACCTGCAATCGAGGGTGAGCATAAAATTCATTGAGGAAGTCCATGAGCAGGTCAATCTTGAGGGAGCTGACACAAAGGACCACGTGCTTCTCTGTCTGTGCACGGTGGCGGCTGTAATTTCCTCCTGACTTCTGGCGCTCCATCCACAGGTAAACGAGTTCTTCAAACTGCAGGTGGAAGAGAAAATGACCCCATTCCAGGGCTTCAGCCACGATGGAGCAGGGCTGAATGGCCGAAAAGGCCACTTTGAGGCACTTTGAAGAAGGTTCCCCCTGCCCCCAACGGAACTGGTTTTTTGGAGAATATTTGAGTTGCAAAGGCACTGGTTCAAAAGGCGCATGCACACCCACACACAGACTGACTGACTTCCAAACTCACTTTAGCAACCTATTCTAGACGGGGGTCTGATGAGGGGTATCCCCCCCAACTAGCTGCTCTGTTGACCAAATGGGGTCCATCTCCTGGAGTGCATGGCCCAAATTACACAACAGAGAAAGGTTTTCTTTACAGTTTTATTCTCCAAAATAACAGGGTTGCCAATGAATCATTCCAGGCTGGCACATCAGAGCAGTACGCGGTTGGCCCCTTTATGCACTGATCATTAAAAGGTTGCATGTAACACCGTTAACACTTTCTATTAGCACTCTCAAATCTATTAACACGGTTAATAGATTAGAGAGGTTAAAAAGTTGCGAGGGTGTGATCTTTCCCGCCCACAGACCAAAGCAGAACGAAACTGTTCTGAAGGAGGAGGGGGCGTTATTTAGGTGTGCGGGGGGAGTTAGTGTGAATTGCCTTGTGTTTGAGCTGCTGTTATCTGACAGGTATCAACCGGTCCCTCTTTGGAATGTCACCCGGTAAATTTCAGTCATGTTTCAATGCTGATTTCTGGGAAGGAGGGCTTGAGGAACCTTTTGGCTGGTGGGCAGCATAGAAATATAATAAATAAATCAATGGGAATGTGGGTGGGATTTTAGGAGCTCAGGCCGCAGTCCTTCAATCTCCACTTACCTGCACTGGGACCTCCAGTCCCTTCAGAGGGAATTCCTTCTGGGTGGCATGCATGAGATTGCACAACCCGTGCTCATCATGTTCATGATGAGTTCAGAGTTTATTTCCCCTTGGTAAGTCTCCAGCTGCATTGCAAATGAAATCTGAGCTGCTATGAAGAGATAGGGTCTTGCAGGTCCTGCCAGAGATGCCCCGCTAGGGACTTACACAAAAGAGCCGGAGAATCAATCTACTGTGTAGAATGAAGCTTCTTAATTCATGGTTTGGCATCTGATTGAAATCAGGCAGTGAAATCCTTCCCCAGGTTGCCTTGACTTCTTCCTCATCACACATTCAGGGCAAAGTGTTATCAGCTCAAGCGTCAAGGGAGCAAGGGAAAGTTCTGTTTTTTGTATTTGAATTTCTTCCCAGCCTTTCTGCAGGAATATGATTTTCGAAAGGCCCTCTCCGAAAGCTGAACTTGCAAGCCCGAGGCAAAATGCCCTTGATGTTTTAAGTTGCTCTGGTCCTCCATTAACTGAGCTCGGCTCCTGGCCTGTCTTAATTCTACGAGCGCCCTTGGATTACAGTTTCAACAGTGTCATAATAACAGAAGGCTATTCTAACCTGCAGGGGCAACACAACCAGTGCGACGCAGATCATGATCACCACCAGCAGCTGGGAGGGCCAGATTTTGGGCGTGACGTCCCCGTAGCCCACCGTGGAGAAAGTGACAATGCAAAAGTAGAAGGATTTGAAGAGGGACAGGTTTTCCCCGGCTCTTTCTAAGTGCTGGATGCCGCAGGTTCTGGAAAAAACAAAGAAGCATACAGCAGATGCAATCCCACATACAAAACAAAGGCTCTTCAGGTGGAGGTGGAAGAGAGAGGGAGGGAGGGAGGGAGGGAGGGAGATGAGCTGCACTTTCGCACTTTCAACAAAATGAAACGAAACAGAAAACAAGGACAGCATGATGGGACCTTCCAAATGCTCTTACCCATTAGACTCAGGATACAAGCCTCCGTCATTCAGAATTCCAAAAATCCCCAGAGGAACTCAGAACGCCAGGGAGATTCCCAGCTGGAGACTGTGCATCCCAAAAAGGGTCCTTCATGCTAACCTACGCTCAATCAGCACAGCGATCCCAATTTTTGAAGCATCAGGACCAGTCTAGTGAGAGCTTACCCAGTGAAGACAAGACACAGGAGGGTGCAGATCAAAATTAGCACCTGGTTGAACATGGCAGACTGGGTTCTTTGAATCGCTCGGTGTAGGTCATTCTGGAAGAGAGAAAGCGAGAGAGAGAGAGGCTGTCCTTATGTACTCTCCAAACTGGGATAGTGGGGCCAGCTTCAGATATTCCCAGTGCAGAGCCTCTTTCCCATCCATTGCTAGGAACTGAGAAATTATTCACTCCCATGATCCACAGGGCAAGCATTGCCCCTTAGACTCCCCACACTAAGGGTCCAAGCTCTCCACCCTCCCAAATTCTGGCCCCTCAGGTAATCCCTCAACTACTGATGGTGAAGCAAGATCTGGTTTCGGGGCTGGTGCTGGGGAAGCATCCAGGGGCAAAAGAGTGGCACTAAAGATGTGGAGAACCAGAACAATGAGGCAGGGGATAGGATCGGTCAGGAAATGGACCAAAGCATAAAACCCTTTTTGGAGTGGAAGGAAGGAAACCATGCGCCTCTTGTGCATGAGGAAAAAGTTCTTTTATAAGCAATTCCCCGAGCTTACATGCTTTGGTGCCCAGTGAGTTAGCAACGATATAGCTACACTGAACTGTTTTTATAGTTTTTATACTAGTTGGTGGAACACAACTTTCAAGCATGACAGTTACCATAGGCAGGTTTGTGCCGGCAAGGGATGGCTGGGCAGGGGGAGAATTCATTTGGCTCTCATTTCAATACGAAGTGACCCAATTCCCCCAACCCATGAACCAGGAAGCAAATGCTCTTCCCTGTGCACTCCTCTCCAAACATTCTGATGCAATTCTCCAACGAAAAAGCACTTTAGGGGAAATAGGGTACAAAATGAATAGATTTGTGGAGCTGGCTTGTGAAACAGGTGGATATTAAGGAACATGTGTGCAAAACCCTGTACCCATTTGGCAAGGGGATGTTTTAAAAAACTGCTGATGCAGAAATGGGAGGGAACAAACTTTTGCTTCAAAAACCTGGAGTGCCACAGGAAGCAAAACCCTAGCATGGGATGAGTAAGTGAGCTGAGTCCTCTTTCGTGCCACACAGAAGCAGCATCGGCAAAGCTCGCGGCCAGTTTGGTGAAGCTTGGTCTTTAGTTGTTGGGGGTTTTTTAGTGCCTTGCCACATTTAACCTGCTTTCGCTCATGTGATTCTCTGGTTACTTACGATCATGTTTTCCAAAGCATACTTTGCCAGCCAGCAATTCAGGAAAACGGGAATGAACAGGTTGCGCAAAGGTGGCCAAAATATCTAGAGAAATAAACTCTGGTTAAGTGCATGTTTTCTGGAGCACGGGTTTGCACTGGCGTGCTACGAAACGATGATGCAGCACTGTGGTGAAAGTGCCAAGACTGTCTACAGACGGATTCTTTTCCGGGCACCACAGCCAAACCCATCATGCACGGTCCTGCCAGGTCAGACCAAGGAGTGCATCTGGTACCCTTCTGTTTCTCAACGTGCCCAAGAAGATGCTTCTGGGAAAGATTTCAGAATGAAGCACAAGACACAGATGAAACCTCATTCTGGAGTGGACTTGGGTCTGCTGACTTTGTGGGAGCTCTGCTTCTGGTGCCTCCAGAAGGAGCTTGTTTCTTGTACTTGATTCTTGATTTTGCTTGTACTTCAGACTTGGTCTGAATCCAATGCACATTCCTGCCAGCAGCTGTGCTCTTGCAAAGTGCATGCATTCCTGTATGCAGTTGTGCTCTTGCAAAGAGCATACCTTTCTCAAAGGAGCTGGGAGAGCACGCCTGAAGGGTATCCTGAACGAGCAAGGGCATTTGGGCTCTGAATCAACTTATGAAAGAATATTTGCATGCCGGTCACCCAGAACTTACTGTGATAATAAAGGGCACAGTGTTGATCATTTCAAGGATGAAGGATACACGGAAGATCTGCTCCCAAATGTTTCCCTAAAATGAAATCATATTCAGGCAGGATCCCATTCATGGATGCATAATCAGTTGCTGTGTATTGCATAAGCCAGCCTTCTCCAGTCTGGCACCTTCCACAGGAGTTGGACTGCACCTCCCATCATCCCCAGGCGTCAAGAACTGCAAGAACGATGCCGCTCCGCTGGTGACTCGTTTGCAAAAGGTAGCATGCAGGTGTCTCCAGCACCAGGGTGACCATGGGGGTCCTTGCCAGGACTGGAGCCCGTCTGATCACGCGGAGCAGCTGGGAGTTGGGAAGCCTCCGTACAAGGTTTTCCCACGGTGCTGTGCTGGGCCACTGCGGTATCTGAGGCGCTCCCACCTCCCACCTCGCCATGCCCTCAGTGGTGCCTGGCCCCGACTCTGCCCTGCTTCTGGGGTGACCGGATCCAGCCCAGTGCCTGACCCTTGCCTTGGTCTCTAGCCCTGCATATCTGACCTCACGTGCTCCTGGCTCTGTCCACCCTTCTGGTCCTGCGACGCCTTGATGGTACCCAACCCTTGACGTCCCTTTCCCCCTGGCCTTAGGGCACCATGCCAAGCACAAAGATCTCTACCTATGCTGTGCCAAGACCTCTCTCTACCTCCCCCTGGTGCTCCTGCCAGAGACACCTGCTATGCTTCTTGTCCCTCCACTAGCTCTGTACATGCATCAGTCACAAGGTTTTCATGCTGGCTTGCAAACTCTGGGATCAGTATGCTAGAAACCATGGAGCAGACCAATATCGGTGTTTCCATGAACATGTCATTATGCCCATCTTCTGACCAATGCATGGAGGACCAGGTGAAAGCACCAAGAAATGAAGTCCTCACTACCACCACAAGCATCTGGAGAACATTGTCTGCCCATGAGGCTGAATGTACAAATTGGGTCCTTCGGATACATCCGTTGTTTGTGATCATGTCATTTTCGCATAAAGCTGGTGTCACCACTGGGCCAAACAACACAGCTCATATTGGATGCAAACTGAGGTTCATAAGTTCTTGTTGGAATTACACTCCCACAGAGAGAGGTGCTTGTGGGATTTTATGTTTCTTGGAGGGCGTCAAAATCAGTTGGCCAACTTTGGCTCAGCCACCATGTTCCCCACTTGAACGTTGAACTTTTGGGTTATGAATACGTGTACGTGAATGCAGCCTTCATGGAAGCCAGCCAAGGGCTTCCTTCAGCTGATACTTCTTTGAGACCTCCTTCTTACCTTGTAGCTGAGATAAATCAGCAGCATCGTCTCGAGAAAGCTAATAATGGCTACGCTGACCTGAGAGGAGAAGAAAGAACAGAAGGAGTCACAAGACTGAGGAAGAACACCAGAGGAACATTCTGCATCTGTCCAGCCCGGGGATGATCAACTTCATAGCCTACGGATGAGAACCACCCTTCCGAGGTTACGCACAGACATATCTAGCAATGCCATGGCAAATTTCGAAGTACAGGAGTTTTTCAGGACAATCTTCATACTCATGCCTGCTCCAACCAGCAGTTGTGTTCTCCTTATTTAAATAATATAAAACAACATGCTTTCCAATCAGCTAGCATGTGAGCATTCTGGCTAGGAATTTCATCGTAAAGCACATCAAAACCAAACACAATCTTAGTGAAAGGCACACCTGTAATTCTGTGCAGTTTCCCTTCTGCTAATCGTCTATGTTTTTTTAATTACACCTCCAACCTGTTTTTATTGATCCTTAATTTGGAATGTTCTGTCCCATGCATCAACATCTTTTGCATCTGCACGCACAATCCTGCTTACCTGAATTGCCCATAACGACTTGTTCCTGTCCACCCATATGATTGGAGTCCTGTTGAGAATATTTGATGAACAAAGACAAAACCTTTAATTTGTGCTATTGTTATTTGAGGCCAAAAACATGACACTTGGCAGCCGGGAAAGCAAGCGTAATTTCTTTGACCACATCGGAGTAAATTCCCATTGAATGCCAAAAAGACTATTGATTGGTTTAGAGTATCTTCCATTTTGCTCCTCATTATTGTACCATATTATGTACCAGCTGTACATCTTTCAAAAATAAGATTTCATTCCATGCTGGATGGAATATAAAATATAGAAAATTGAATATGAAACACTATTACACTAACATCGAGTACTGAAAGAATGTATCTTCAATGTTTAATATCATTTTAACACATCCTCTCATCTTACGTGATCCTTAGTTCCCAAACTAATCCCACAGGTCAAAACACTGCTGTCCGTCCAATTTTGCACTTCCTCAAATTTTGCCAGAGAAAGCACAAACTTTGAATAAGTTATTGGCACAGTCTTCCACTTCCCCCACATCACAAGATAGCAAAAGATGTATCCAAATGAACTTTTGGACAAAATAAATTTCGAAATGTGCACCTTGCAGAAATCACCATGTGTTCTCAGAAAATGCGTTTAGGAATTCCAAAGCAAATGTTTGCTGGATTTTTGTTAAAGAGCTATCCTCAGGTTTTAGGGCTTTCAACTTCCCCACAATAGATGAACAAGGAAGGCATAGCAGAAAGATTTTCAATAGCAGCCTTCAGTTATGGAATATCCTCTCCAGAAAGGAACAGCTGGCTCCTATTTTGTCACGGTGCCAGAGGCAAGTAAAAGCTTTCCCTCACCCTGCCTTCTCTCAGGATCTGTAATTCTCTGAACATTTCTGCTTCCATGCTGTATTTTTATCACATATCTGCAATGTGCAGTGGAGAAGTTGGACTGGGGATATGGGTTATCAAGGTTCTAGTCCCCAGGAACTTACTGGTGACATTGGGCTTTCTCAGCCTAACCTACCCATCATTTATCTAACGAGCAGAATCATGGATAAATTAGGCTGTATTATTTCTAGCTAACCAAATACATCAGGAAGAATAATTCATAATTCACCTGCTCGAGATGCTATTTTGCTAAATCTAAGGATAATATTTTGGAAAGCCTTCAGACACGCACCGCCTTGTACCACCCCAGCAACTGGAGTGGGACTGCATAGGAAAAGTCTTACTGCTTGATTTCACAAATGGTAAACTCGTTTATAATTGGATCAAGATATGGATAGTCTCAGAAATCTGCTAAAAACTTACCAGTTTATTTCTGTAGATGATTGGTTGAAGGTTGAGTAATTGTGTTTTTCGCATTCCCAGCTGAAGTCAAAAAAAAAAAAAAAACCTGAGTGAGCTGATCGTGTTCAGTGGGGAACTGCTTATGATGAATGATTTATACAAAAGACGTTTCTGACAGAAAGCAGCAATTTACAAAGACAAAGAACCTGGCCAAGTTTGGGGGCGTTTGTGACACATTAAATTCCCAGCCAGCTTTTGCACCTGTGGTCAGGATAATCTCCAAAGAGGTGAATCACCAGAATCTAGAATTGTTTCTCAGAGACATTAAGATTACTGCAGTCTAAGCTGTGGGTTTTGTCTTCTGATACTATCAAAAGCTGTGCAATTTGGCTTTCACTTAAAAGTTCCTGGTGCGCTATCAGTATTTTGGCATTTACTCTAGATGACATTCTGAACATTTGGCCAATTTGGCCAAGGTGCATTTCAATTTTATTCCCCCCAATTCCTTTTTCCCCTTCTTTGCCTGTCTTCTTGTCCCTCCTGCCTTGGATAATATTATGTACTTTATATGTATTTATCTTTTGTATAGGCTGATAGCTGCTTTAAAATAATCACATATTGTTAAAATATCCTTTAAAAATACTTAGCTATAGACCTAGTTTCTATTCTGAGGTATATGCTACAACTCCTTAAACTAGGTCTAAAGGGTTTGCAATTTATCTCTTTATTAATCAGATCTCTATTCTCCTCCTCCTCCTCCTCCACCTGGTCTCCATCTTATTCCCCTCAACAACAACCCTGTGAGGTAGGTTGAGCTGAGTGCCTAGGACTGGCCCAAAGCCACCCAGTGGGCTCCATGGCTGAGCGGGGACTCGAACCCGGAACGCCTGGGCCCCAGTCCCATGCCCTTAACCACTACGCCACACTGCCTCTCACCAATTTCTGAGGAGCTTGGGCAGGAGGAGGTCTTGGATCCATCTCGCTTGGGGAATCCAGTTTACCACCATGTGAATGAAATACCGGACAGGATGAACCACCAGTCCCGTCCAACATGGCTTTTCTTACGCTCCAACTCACTTGGCTTTTTAGTTCAATGAGTTATCAATGAAACTGAAGGTCTTTATATTCTTTTGGCTGGAAAACATAAGACCCTGAGGAAAAGTCTACAATTTCCATTTCATCAAGTCACCCTCAGTGTTTTTCATTAGACTGTATTTCCAGTTTTTGGCTTGTTTGTTTGTTGCTTCTATAGCATGACTACATAACTTCAATGTTTGTACGAGTGACGCTTTAATCGCTTGGAGCATGACCCAGTTTGTCCAGAGTTGCAGTTTTTCAATCCTTCCATACCCTCAGTCTCTAGCACTTGAATGCTTCTCTTCTTACTTACAAGGCAGATAAAAAGTTAAATGTAACAGAGTGAACTGGAGAGCCAGTGGGATGTCGTGGTGAAGAGCATGGGACTGGGACTCAGAGGACCTGGGTTCGAGTCCCCGCTCAGCCATGGAGCCAACTGGGTGACTCGGGGCCAGTCACAGACGCTCAGCCCAACCTACCTCACAGGGTTGTTGTTGTGGGGACAAGATGGAGGAGGAGAATGATGTAAGCTGCCTTGAGCCCTTTGTAGGAAAAAGGCAGGATATAAATCGGAAAATAAATAAATAAACTGAGCATTTCAAAATCAGCAAGAGTATAGTCAATTTGTGTACCGCTGCACAGAGGTCCAATAAGGCCTTTACAGAGGGCCAAATTATTGTTAATCCTGCTTACAAAAGCAAAATTTTACAATGTTAACAAACTTCACCGGATGAGAATTTGAAATTTCTGCCAGCTCACTTTGCTACTTCTCTAAGCACATACCTTTGGCAGGAGCTGTGTAATATTAAATCTGAACTGAATATCCTTTCAGTGCAGGAAGAATTTCCTTAACCTTTTAAAGTCAAGTCATTTGAGGCTGGCTATTGGATGGTATAGAAATTAAATACATTAAAAAATTAAAAAATCAGGAACATGCTTAATGCTCTAACAAGAGTTTTGCACATTGTCTTAAACCATTAAGTATTATTTTGGCCATTAAAGATGGGAATGGTGTGCTAGATACATCCCACAAAGAGAAAAAGTTAAAGTTTTACATCAATTTATATACTATGGACATATATATATATAAATATAGTATGTATGTGTATGTATGTATGTATGTATGTGTGTATATATATATATATATATATATATATGTATGTATGTATATACATACGTACATATGTACAATTTATATACTAATTTATATATCAGGACTCAGCTTCACAACTAACAACAACATATACTATGGATAAGGAAACATTAGAAGAATAGTAGTTTCCTCAACTTAATCTTCCAAGTTTAGATTCCCCACAGTTCTTCTCAGCTTCCTTGCATACTGGGAAATTTATGAAAGCGATTTCAAATAGGAACACATGAAAATAATCTGCTCCAAATATCTTTCCAGTTTAGTGAGGTAAACCATTGCTTAGCCTTTGGTTTCAAGTCACCACCCTTATCTTTATATTTTAGAAGCATAGAAACAGAGCGAGCCAGGAGGGACCTCCTGGGCCATCTAGTCTGACCTCCGGCACCAGCCGGCTCCGCTCACGACATGCCCACCGTGTGGACATACAGACTGTCCTTGAACACCTGCACTGGTGGGGCCTCAACCGCCTCCCGAGGAAGCCCCTTCCACATATATTTTGATTCTGGGATTCTTTCAGCATCGCTAAATTACATTTCTAAGTCAGTGACATGCATTACGCACGAACCGCTGACATATTTCGTTAATTAATGCAGATATTAGCAGCCATCTGGGCTGATCGGTTGCAAGAAGTTAAGAGAGGACTTGTTCAAGCAGAACAGGTGGGAGTTGTTAAAAATCGGCAAGGAGCTGACAATCTTTGATTACTCGTTGATTTGATTGCTTTAAATATAAAGAGAACAGATTCAGCTGTTGTCACCTCCTTGGCTGCTAAAAAGGCCTTTGATGACATTTATTGGAAATTCAGTTTTGCCCCCCGGGGCATATCTGGCTGCCCTGCAGAATATTCAAAACGGGTCAACATTTTATCATTAACTCCATGGGGTTTTTTTTCTCAACTGCACTAGACCAAGATGTCCACTTTCCCCATTGATATTTGATATCTGTTTGGAATCCCTAGCGTGTGTTATAGATGAGAATGATTACATTATATTTCTATACTGCCCATAGCCAAAGCTCCCTGGATGGTTCAGGGCATTTAAGTCACCCATCCAAATTTCAACCAGGTCTGATGCTGCTTAGCTTCCAAGTTAAGTCAGAATCAGGCACTTCAGGCTATCCAGAAGCTTAGTGGTATTTATGGATTTGTATATAATGATTTAGATTTAAAATTAAACTTTATCCTGATGACCTTTTATTGTTTATCCTGAAATGCCAGCCATCAGTTCCAGCCTTCACAGAGGCAATTCAAACTGGGTGATTTGTCTGGCTGGTTAATGAATCTGTCAGAGTCTGAAGTGGTGCGAATTAGAGACAGCATATGCCTAATGACTGAGAGTATGCATGTGTTTCTAAATTATTTACCCACTGTAAGGAACTGACCAAAGGCAAGAGGATCTTGTGCACCATTTTGACAGTCAAGAGACTGTGCAAGCAAAGAGAAACCGCCACCTCGCATGGCGGATTAAGCACCCAAGGGTGCTTTCGATATTTGAATGGGTGCCCATCCCGAAGCAAAGCAGAGGCACATCAGGTGATATCATCCCCCAAATCCATTTCCCAAGCTCCATCCAGACCCTGCTCTAGAATGTACTGAATTCTCCCCCGCTTAATTGCCCCACCCATCAATTGTCCTTAGCTTCATAAATTAAATTAAGTCCAAATAAATACATTGGTGCATGATTCCATTGCAGGGTTCAAAATATTGCATGGCTGGTCAGAGGGCTGGAGTGGGGGGGGGGTGGAGAAGGGGGGGGACCAGTGATAAAATGTGGAGGAAAAGTAGAGGAGGCGGTTCCAAGAGAGGGTATCCCTGCAATGCAGTGACGGAGGAAAGTTTTCATTGGCACCAATACGCTTTTGCAGGTGTATTGCAAGGGAGATTGGGGTGGTATATAGGACAGGGAATTTCTCCCTCTTCAGCTGCAATCTCCTTGGAAAACTTTTTGCCCAGCTGTTAAATTGCGTGGGGGGCAACGCAAGGGCGCAAATGGAAAGAATTTTTCCCACATCTGATTGGTGTGGGGAATTTCTGTGCATGACAGCGAGTGGGGTGGGAAAGACTGGCCATTCCTCCCACCCCTGTGCCCATCGCTGGCAATACTGCTGCCCACTGCGTGCAGGTGGAGCTGAAAGGAAGGAAAAGAGAGAGAGAGGGACCAGCTGGGATCCACCTGTCTGGGGAACGTTTTGGAAACAGACCTGGAGCCAAGCCTAGCAACACCCCGACCGAGCTCCTCCTTCAAAACCGGGTCAACAGAGAGACAAAGGCATATTGTCAAATGAATAAATACCCTCACCATCCTATCCGTTGGGGATCGTCAAGCAGGACACGGACGATATAGAGAAGGCAGGTCAGCAGCTTCAAAGAGAAGTTGAAGAGCCGTATCCGCAGGCCTGCAGCCAAAAAGGTAGAGACGATTATTAATGAAAGTCTTCTCTGCCTTGGAACAGCTTCAGTGCGAGGGACTCAAATGATTCAGTGCTGAGGTGCAAGGATGTGTCTTTCTACAAACATGGAAACCCAGACTTTTCTGGCCTTTGCATCTCTTGCCAAATCTGTGCACCTTTGAAGAAGCGTGTAGCAAAATAAAGTGTGAGTTTTGAAAAACCCACTGAAGGAAAGATTCCCAAGGAAAAGTCTGCTTGTAACAACATGTGCAAATCTGTGTCTGTTTTGGGGAAATAGGCATGAGGATATGTATGAACTAAAGCAAAATAATGGACTAGCTGATGAGGAAACGGGAATCAATGCACTTCGAAGGGGAAGAATGAGAACTCAGAGTGAAATTCAGCAGGACAAAATTGCCCGTCCCACTTCAGAGCAGGGATCTACCCTGCTTTTCAGAGGGATCTCAAGATCCATCAAGCAGAACAAAGTGCAGAGTGACAGCTCAGGAAGGTTGACATAAAATCGCAGAGCAGTTGTCGCGAGTCCCTGGCAGATGGTCGGGCTTTTTAGGGCGAGTCTCCCCCACCTCATACTCCCCACCCGACCACCCTCTCTGCCCCCTGCAGCTTCCTTCCTGCAGTTTGTCTGCTGAGAACATGTGACTCTCCAGGCATTGTTGGACTCCAAGCCCCAGCCAGCATGGCCAGTGAGGCAGGATGATGGATATTGTTACAACATCTGGAAGGAAACGAATTCTGCACTCTGGCTATGCATGTTCAGAAAATGTGGAATAATATGAGAAAATTACGAGGCTATTCTAATTATAATATAACAATATTTATATAAATGTATGTATATTATATAGAATTATACATAGGCAAGCCATTTTATCTTCTGTAAACTGTCCTGAGGCTTTTTGCAAAGGGTGGCATAGAAATGCTTTAATTAAATTAATTAAAAAGTAAATTAATAATAATAATGAGTCAATGTGGTGTAGTGGTTGAGAGCTCAAGGCAGGGGGAGATCTGGGTTCTGGTCCCTGCTCAGCCTTGGAACTCACTGGGTGTCTTTGGGCCAGTCCAAGACTATCGGCTCACCCTACCTTGCAGGGTTGTTGTTGTGCGAAGATTGAGAGGAAAAGGAGAATTAAGTAAACTGCTTGGAGTCCTTTGGAAGGAAAAAAGGTGGGATAGAAATGAAATTAATAGGCTGGATGTGCACATGGTGGGCATGTCGTGAGCAGAGCTGGCTGGAGCCGGGGGTCAGACTAGATGGCCCGGGAGACCCCTTCTGACTCGCTCTGTTTCTATGTTTCTAAGAATAAATACATGATACATTGGCAGGCAAGTTCCTTTGTTTTTAGTATTTTATCTCTTCAAAAATATGAGGGCAGCTCCGCACACATTTTGCAGGATTTTTCTGCGTGGGGGCAACTGTAGCTCACATGAAAGGATCCGTCGGGCCACTTTGCTATAATAAGCACTGCAAATTACTGTGTGTGTTTGTTCTCCTGAACGAGGCAACAATACATGCTTAAATGTGGTTGAAGGCAGGAGCTTCCCAGGAAGGGAAATGTTTTGCTGCACCGAGCTGTCTCCTTTTTCTCCTCTTCCCCTTCACTGCATGGTTTAGAGCAAGCTGTTGGAAGAGGCTAGCAGAATCTTTCTGAAGGCAATTTCATCAAAACTTTAGGACAGGACTGGGCACTGGCAGTTCTCGACCTAATTTCCTGCCTCAACCTAATTTCAGAAGACCTCTGCGTGCAATTAATTCAGAAGACTGCCAAGAGCAAACTGCCCATTCCAAGCAACCAGTTGTGCGAGAAGGCAGTGGAGGAGAGAGAAAGGAATGGGGTGGCAGAAAGAGATAAAAGGGGAACCTGGCACTTTTGTCTCGGGGCTGCCCCCCCCCCAATGCCTTCAGCTCCACACACTCCTGACATGTGGTCACCTAAAGATTGTTCTTGAGGGAATGCAGCAAAAAGCTTGCCCTCCCTTGTGGTAAAAGTTGCAGGAACTGTAGGCCTAACTATCTGGAAGAGGGTCCATTCCCAGCTCATAGGATGAGCACAAAAGTGCATCCTTGCTTTTGGCCTTCAGCACCTGGTCTCTGTGATAGACTGCCTCTGCACATGGAGGTTCCATTTGGCAATCACACCTAATGGTGGTTGATAGCCTCCAGTCTGTACAAATGTTCAAGGACCCCTTGCAAGGACCCTAAACTACCAGCCGCCATCAGCTGGGGATGCAGAAGGATTTTGTTGCATCAGTATTTTTAAATGCACAGAGGAGGGTTCCTAAATAATACTTAGGAAGGCCGGGTAGCACTTTTTCTGAATTTTGCAATATATAGTTCTCAGCACAAATTGCATAAAAATCTGTATTTCAGGGTTACAAAGATAAACATTTACCTTGAGAATAAGAGACTATATATTGCACGTATGATGCTAGTGCGAAGAAGAAGAGACCAAAAAACAAAACAACAAAACAAAACAAGAGTGTGCTAGGCTGAGATTTCTGCCAGCAGCAGATGGCAGTGTGGTTCTTCAACAATACTTCTGGGAAGACAAATGAGAAATGCACAAGGATTGTGTTTCTTGCTTTGGTTTGAGGGATGGAAACAATACAGGCAGGGAATCAGGAATGGAAGCCGCACCTCTGGAAAATAGCCCCATACACACCTACCTGAACAGGTCTTAACACAACTTACAACTTTGCTTTCAGAAGAGTATGAAGCAAAACTGTTCTGAGCAAAAACTGGAAGACTACAACCCTGGCACTCTCAAATGCTCGCTGTCCTGTGCTGTCTGTTGTCATATGCCAAGTCCATGTTACCATATGTCTGGCACATATATCTACACACACACACACACACACACACACACACACACACACACACAGAGAGAGAGAGAGAGAGAGAGAGAGAGAGAGAGAGGAATATAGAGGCTGTGGGTGGAAACACGTACTTGATCTTTGGTTTTTGATGAAGAATAGCTTGAGACGCTCCTTGAAGGTGTTTTCGTTCACATAAAACTCCACTTGGACCCTGTTGGGAAGTAAAGAAATAAGTGAGGAAGAGTAATTATAATATTGCAGTGGAGAGAGCAACCCTATGGGCCCAGGCAGTGGATGGGATGTGGCAGTTCCCCTGCTTGGAGGCCAGAGCATCAAACCTGGAGGAGATCTAGCCACAGGGTTCCCACAGACCCGGCCTCTGCAGCTGCCGTGGAAAGTGCCACGGTTGGCTCCTTGCAAAGTGTGGTGCCATGACCTCGGAAGGGGCGTAATGGGGGCTCTTAGCCAGTTGGCAGCAGGATAGAGCCATGGATGCATTGAACCAAAGACTTCTCCGCTCCCATTCCCCTCCCAGTAAGTAGAATGAGTTTGAGGGGCTCGGAGACCATCTCACGTAGAAGCTGTAGAGGCGAAAACAGCCTCTGCCATTCTTACGATGGATGGAGGGCTTTCTCTCCCAAGAGTGTCAGGAGCAGGACAAAGCGGAGTTAGGACTGAGCAGATGGAAAACCAGTCAGGCCGGAAATAGGCCAGTCTCCCCTCTGCCAGCCACAACCAGCTCCTGATCTGTGCAGCTACCATCTGTGATTTGCACCAAGCATCCAGCTAACGAGAAGGTTGTACTACTGAGGCGAAAATCTGGGGCAGAGAATCGGAGCTCACTACACCACTTTGGGCCAGTTTTGAAGATAAAGCATTGTTTATCCTCGCTGATTCCATCATGACAAGAAAATACGTCTTAAAAGCACAAACCGCTTCAGTTTCACAATACTCCTCTGAAAAACAAGCAAACCTTGAGCAAGCCGCTAGGCAAGGAAAATGAAGCGGTCATCTTGTGCATTTTGCGCTGAGATGAGAAGTGAGGGAACGTAAACATCCACTTGGCTGCATTGCTGGTCAGCCCTTCCCGATCTGTTTTGGGGCACAACTCTCGGTGCCCCCAGTAATCTGAGGTGATGGGAGTCCCCGTCCCAAGCAGATTCGGGCTGCCACTAATGTTTTACAGATTTCTTCCCATGTTACCTCCTAGCTGATCATTTTCTAAAATAAAAAGAACCAAACATTTTATGTTTTCCTTTGGAGCAGTGCTCAAATGGCACAGGAATGGGTGTCATAAGTGCAGGTTAGGGGACAAGTGGCTGGAGAGCGGCACTTGCGAAAGGGACCTTGGGGTGCTGGTTGACTGCAGGCTGAACATGAGCCAGCCGGGTGATGCGGTGGCCAAGAGGGCAAACGCCACCCTTGGTTGCATAGCCAGAAGTGTGGCTTCTAGATCGAGAGAGGCATTACTGCCACTCTGTACGACTCTGGTGCACCCGCAACTGGAGTATTGTGTTCAGTTTTGAGCCCCTCATTACAGGAAGGATATAGCCAGGTTGGAGTCAGTGCAGCGAAGGGCCACAAGGTTGGTGGCCGGTTTGCAAGGGATGCCGTATGAGGCGAGACTGGGGGAACTGGGTCTCTTCAGCCTGGAGAAGAGGAGACTCCGAGGGGACAGGAGACAATTAATGTTGCTCATTTCTGGGCTAGATCTGTTTAACTTGTACACATTTTAATTTTGTACTTCACATTTTAAATGTATTGTTTTATAATATGCCCTGATATAATATGTTCTGTAATGTGCCTTATCTTAATTGTGATGCTTCTGAAACAAATAAAGAAACGATTCTATGGGTCTCAACATTGGGATAAGATCTCCCTCCCCCTTGATCCAAGCCTGGCCTTTCCTGGCCGTGCTCCTATCCACTCCCCGCAAAAGCAGCACTGATGCTGAAGAGGAGAAGAGGGTCCTTTTAGGTCCAAGGTTTGTGTTTTCTGCATTTTTAAACTGACCCGATCAGCTCTTCGCAAACTAATATACAGTTGTCCTTCAGGCTGCACACCTGATACAGTCCTTGGCTTAAATATGCCACCCAAAGTGTACAAAAACTATACTAACTGCCTATTTCAATGTGGATTTTTGTGTAAAGCTTGAAAATAAAACCATACTTGCAGATTGAGGAAACTGGGCACAAGAGATAGATTTTTAAATGCAGGCAAAACTGGCATGGGCCAGAAATGGAAAGATCGATCCATAATCCCCACCCCAAATACTAAAATCCCAAGAGGGAGAAAGTATGACAAGAACTTTAAGTACTGTATTTAAAAAAAAAAATCTGATTAATGCACACTAATTTAATCCTTATTAAAATAAAACCTGAGGAATACACATCAATTCAGTTTTAAAACAGAAGATTTCCATGTTCTTAAATTAATGCATTTATCACCGCAGAACATATATTACAAGAAATTAAATAGATACATCATGCCTCTGGAAATGTACGTGACTGTTGCCAGTAAAGGAAAGATCATTTTCCATTATAGTTTTGCATGGTTCTGCGAGATAAATGGTGCTGTCAAAATTGTACGAAGAGGAGGGATGGAATGGTACATACTTTTCTGCAAGTCGATGCATACAGAGGCACAGGCACATGTTACAGGGCTGCTTGGAACAGTTGGATAGGAAAAGGAAGGAAGAAGCTGGACTGAAAGTTCTGAGTTGCGCTCATCTTCACATTCACCATCCAGCCCGATTTTTAGGGCCTGGGTAATTCCCAAACAGGTCCAATCGGTAGGAACAGAACAATTACCCCAACAGAAGTGCTGTCATGACCCCAGATAGACAGATGCTCATTTTTCCCGCAAAGATGCATCAAAAGGTCAAGAGCAAATGTGACAAACAATTCAAATGTAATTGGAATTGAAAAAAATGGAAGAAGGCCCACCATCACACACAAACACACACACGTGTAATGCCAGGCTGTGGAGGCAGCATTGATCCTAAGCCCCTGCAGTTCCTCCTATGGCCACACTCTGGTAATTATCCATGGGCAAAATCCCATGGGAAACTACTGGAAAAAGTAGTTGAGGATCTATAATCGACTTAAAGAGATCGTTGGTGTACAGAATAATAATTCTCCCTCTTCTGAACTTCCATAGAGTGTTGAATGACAGAAAGGTAGATATTTGCAGTTTCTTTGAAATATGTGGGCTTGAATGTATTGGTTGCACTTCTTTAAAATCCCTTGGCAACTTTATTTTATTCTACAGATACTTTTCTTCTTTTTCTTTTCTGTTTATGCTAAGAAAATAATAGATTCACACTCCTCCACGTTTTTATGAGAGTCAGATACCACTCCCCAGAGATGGTCTTTAGGCCCAATTTCCAAATTTACTGCTTTGGAAAAGGGCCCCAGTGCAACACATCTCAGTTCTGATATTGTCCACTGTGACTTGGGTACCGAATCCAAGATGAGATTTATTATTTATTAAAAGCTTTCATAGGCTGTTCACTACAAGCATCTTGGGACGGCTTGCAAGAAGAAAGATTTACAAGGCTTGTCTTCCTACAGATTATCAGTAGAAATTCTGAAAAATGGCTACAATTTTTCAACCCCTTGCCCAGAAATCAATGAGCACTGGCAGGCATAAGAAACCCATAGGAAGAGATTACACCTGTCAAAAGTCAAACAAAAAGGTGCAAGGATTTTCTTGCATGAGCATCCTTGATATTTGGGGGATACCCAATGAGGATAGGTTAATCCTGAAAATGATACACAGCCTAGAGGCATCCTTAAGTAAGTTATCTGCAGAGTTTCAGAAGCATCTGAGCCAGAATTCAGGAGTTATAATGTCTCAAAGCCAGATTGAGATTTCTTTTCATAGTGGCATTGGTCTCATCTTTGCCCTTCCCAAAAAGACAGTGACAGGAGTTCCTAGTTCTTAAAAATGCCCTAATATTAGAAGATGGACTCGGCACACTTCTGCCATTGAGAAACAACCCACTGAGAAAGAATCCAAAAGAGAGACGGGGCGACAGAAACTCTTTCTCCATGGATGATGCAGGAATGCAAACTTGATCCTTGGCCAGGTTTGGGTCTGAGGGCTTCAGAGGCAGGGTGTCAGCCCCTTAGCAAGTACCAGAAATGGTCTGAAGGGGACCTATTCTGCTTGGGGTTTGAGCCACACCTGATGGTCCTTATTGGTTTAAGCACAGTGAGAAAGGATTTCTCCCTGCTGCAAGCAAAACTCGATTTACGAAGATCCTAGAGAAGCACAGCCTCCTTGTTTTAGCATGGCTGCCCTGATTCTACTGGGTTTTAGGATGCTACCCAATTTGGCTTCAGGGTTGGAGTCATGCACTTCATCAGGAGCCCTCCTATTGTCCACACACCATCACTGGTTGCAGGGGTTCTCCAGCTGAAAAGAGCAAAGCCGGATCAAATCCCAGTCCGGCTCAGCCTCTTCCTAGCTGGTCACAACCATCACCGATCAGGCATGCTTTTGAGGCTTCCTGGAGCTGTGCAAATAGCCAGCTGAAGTCCAGGCCTGCTTCAAGGTGCCCACTCTAACATATGAAGCCCTAAACGGTTTAGGACCTGGAAACCTGATGGAACGGCTTCTCCCATACACACCTGCCCGGATCCTAAGCTCATAGCCAGAGGTCACTAGTGAAGATGGCTGCTCAGGGAAGGGCGTTTTCAGCCATGGAACCCTGTTTACGGAAGCAGCTTCCCAGAGAGGTGTGACTGGCACCACCAACCCCTTCTGCTTCTAGGTGCCAGCCTAAGACCTTTTTATTCTCCAAGTATTTTAATTGTTGAATTTTATTGTTATTATATTTTTTATGAAGGCATTGTAGATCATTTGGGATTATTCTGTTTATGGACTGTTGACTTGCTAATTTGATTTGATCTGTTATTTATTCTACTTATTTAGTTTTATCAGCTTTTATCTTATCGCTATTGTTAATTATGTTATAGACTGTCGTTATAACATATTATTTTTCTTATGGTTGCTATTGTTTTCTAAATTGTAAACTGTCCTGAGAGCCCTTAGGCTAATTTGGTACAGTTTAGCAATGTTTCCAATGAAATAAATATATATCCAAAGAGGACAGGACAATATCTTGCCTCATTTTCAGAGCAAGAGGCCTCATGACATAAATACAGCTGCAACTATCGCTAAGCGCCAGTTGCTGCTGCTTGCTGAGGACGGACGGGAAGCCGCATGCCTGCCTCTGCCCTGGCTCCATGTCAGTTCCCTGAAAGACATGTTATTCACCCGTAAATCTCCAAATATCTTCACCAGGCGCAGCTTCTATGGAGTGGAACAGGAGCGCCCGCCCTCCATCCATCTCTTCCGAACGGCTACATTCCTTAATGAAAGATGATCAGTCTGAAGCCCAGCAGCTTTTTTAATCTTTCCTGGAACCAGGAAGCCGAAACAATTCATCTCATATAACTGGCTCCTGCTTTTTTTTGCTAAGACGCGGGGAGCCCATTGGCGTGGCTTGACTGTAGTCCTAAACGTCTGGAGGACTCGAGCTGGCCTGCATCTCCCCTGGGCTGACGAGCGGCACGGAATGAGATGCTCCGTCTGCCCTGAATAGCTGAGTGAAAGAGACACCTTTCTGGCAAGCAGCTGTGAAAATGCCTCCTCCTTTTCAGAGATGAAAGCACGTCTGGGGCACCTGCAGCACCAAAGCCAGACAACCTGATTCCAAGGTCCTGCTTGAGCTGTGGTTGCAAAGCCACGCACCCCACCCTCGGCAACCCACCAGATGGGAAGGCATGGGGGAGAAGGGGGTGGTCCTGTGGGTGGGCAACCTTTGCTAGAAAGGGGTTCCCCAGCTCTAGCTCTGGGGATTAATGGTAGAAGGAGTCTGCCCTTGCATGTATTCCTCTGTGTTTCTCTCTGAAACCTTAAACCAACCAACCAGAAAATGGTGAGACCGTCCACCTTAGCTTAGACAGTTCCAGGGCATCGTCTCAAGGGGCTCTCCAGGAGCCCAAATTTTCAAAGCCCTCCTCCCTACATTTCTAGCTCCCATTATTTGAAAAAAAAAAAAATCTCTGGCTGTTTTATTTGTGCCAATAGAAGACCGGAGTAGAGGAACTGTGGACCACCAGACGTTGTTGGACTCCAATTCTCAACCTGACCAGCATGGCCAACAGCTTCTGATTTGGGAAGTCCGACAACTTCTGGAAGGACACAGTTTCTCCACTCCTGGTATAAAGGCAGACTCACAGCCAATTTCTTGCGAAGGTGTGAGCAGGTTTGAGAATCCAAAGGTTGAAAGGAAGAACCATGTATAGACAAACACCTGGTGCAAACCAAGGAAAGCTGGTGGGCCTCCTTGTCCTTTGCAGGTGTTAACTTGAGCTTTGAAGGAGCTGTCCATGGTGCTGAGCTTCACTCCCCCAACTGATTCACCACCAGGGAACCCCAGGAATGCTTCCTTTGAAGCGCAACATAAAATGGAGGAAGGGACGTCCTCTGACATTGGAACCAGAAGCTTTCCCTGCTACTAACAAACTGCGCAGGAAGTGAAATGAAACTAGCATGTGATGGTAGCCCAGGAACATATTCCAGCTCACAGCAGTGGAAGGAATGGAGAAGAGGTAAATTGGTCTGACCCTAGGCCAGGAGACATCTCTGCATTCTCAGATCCAATCTGCCAGAGGTTGTCCATCCGACCTTCTCTTGGGTTGGTTTACCCATCGGACTGCAGCCAAAACCACAGGGCTGAAGGAACCATCTTGTGGGAAGCATCTGAGAAACGTGCAGAGCTGCTCCCGAGCAACTGGTTGTCTGCAGTGCAGGTTCCACCACTAGGCGAGGCTCCATGATCTCTTGGTCACTGAACTAGCTACGCCCTCACCCATGCAGATAATAAGCCACAAAACCAGGTCAACAATGCAAATTCTGGCCTATACCAACTGGCCTCTATTCAGAAGGAGGTTCAAGTTTCTGAAGTTGTACACACAACCCCCACCCTCATATTTTATGTGGTTTGCAGCTTGCAATGAAATGATGTATCTGTGTGTACAATCTATTTTATCCAGCTTTAAACTGCCATGGCTTCCCCCAAAGAATTCTGGGAAATGTAGTTTGTTGACGTCGTTTGCCATGAGTTACCTGCAAGCATGGCCTTCTTCCTGGAACTGCCATCCTCACAAGGCCCCCAAATCAGAGAAAATGATTGTTTTGATCAGCACCATGGATAATAGCAACTCACGTTCTCGCAATGACCCATGCAGCAACAGTTCAAGAGTTCCCAGTACTCCAACAGGAAAGAAAGGAAAACCAGTTCTCTGAAAGAGAGCCCCAGGAACCAAACGCCACACGAAGCTAACTTACTGTGAGAGGGAGGAATCCATGCTGAAATCTTCAATATGCGGCCTACGGACACAGGGCAAAAGGAGCGTGAAGAGGTCAGGCACACAGGAGCACAACACTGGGAGCAGTTAGGAGGCTAAGATCAGACAGGACTGTGAGAAACAGAAGCATGGCCAGGAACCAGAAGTACCCCCATCCAACCCTAAGAGGTAGACCACTCAGGACCGAGGAATATGTTACCGGAGCGGTGTGGACGTGGCTGAACAGCACTGATCCACCACAGAGAGCGCTCTCTTCCAGTGGAAGTCTCAGCATGCAGCCTGACACACTCACCTGGGAATGAGCCTCGCTAATTCGTGGGGAAAGGGGCTAAGTTTCGAGGAGACCTGTGTAGAAGCTCTCTGTAAGCGACTGCATTTCTGAAACAGTGCATTTACTCTGCCGAAGGCTGGATTTCTGGGGTGGGCATCCTAAACCTTGCACGAGATTCAGTCCATGAGAGACAGGCAGGCAAGCAGAGACAGAGGAACAGGAGCAAAGATGGAGGGATGGTATGAATGGCACGAGAGATGAGACCATGTGAAAGAAACCATCATAGGAAACATTCCTTTCCAAATAGCTACACCATGTGCTGCATATTTCCCAGGGTGTAAGGTTGGTGCTCACGCGACTTCCTTCCCAGGTAATCTCTGCTCCTAATGATGCCCGGCAGTACCAGGTACCCTGCGCCAGGCACCCGACACATCCATACAGGGCTCCCCTCTTGATGCATCACCGGTTGTTGATTCAACTGTCATATGATCAGAAACGTGTACTGTTGTTGGAAGAGTATCTATACATCATCAAGTCCAGTCTCTCCCTGATGCAGGAGGTTCTGTTTATTACGTGACTTCCAAGGGGCTGCTCCTCTTCCTCTTATCCGCACAACAACAGCCCTGTAAGGTAGATCAGGCTGAGAGGTGGGGGCCTGAAGACACCCAGCGACTTTCATGGCAGAGTGGCGCTACAGCACGGATGGCGAACCTTTGAGAGACCGAGTGCCCAAACTGCAAGCCAAAACCCACTTATTTATCCCAAAGTGCCGACACTGCAATAAAACCTGAAAACTGAGGTTTTAGTTTAGAAAAAACTCACAGCCGGTCCAAGCAAATACACATACATACATACATACATACATATATATTTCCTTGGCAGCGCACTGACCAGTCATGCGAAAGCTCGGACGAGTTGTGGCTAATGAGTCACGGCACCTGACGTCACCGCCTGGCACCAATACTCCTTTCCAAGCATGCGCATGGCCCCTGTGCGCGCTGTTATCTGATGCTCGGCTGCTGGGGCGATGCTGGGGCGACTTGGCTCGTGTGCCAACAGAGAGGGCTCTGTGTGCCCGCTGTGGCACGCATGCCATAGGTTTGCCACCACTGGGCCAGAGGCTGGTCTCCCACTCCCAATCCAATGCTCTAACCCCACCATCACCCAGGCTATGACCTCCATGTCTCCGTTGTGCACTAAAAGATGATCTATTTATTTAAAACTTTTGTGGACCGTCCCATTACTGACGTCTCAGGACAGCTTAAGAATACAACATGTTTTTAGAAAGAAAGAAAAGAAGAGGCAGGACTTCATTACCAGACCACGCAAGAGCCCATGTTCCCCCTGGAACCCAGCACAGCATTTCGCCCTGTCCAGCACCTTAATCCTCCTGAACGCGGGGATCATCTCTCTGTAACAGCCCTGCAGTCATTGGGGAACTCAGTCCCAGCAGCAGAAATACATGCAGCTGTTCCTGCGGGACTGTACCACTTCAAGCCCATGGTGCAGACTGGTCTCTCCAGCATCAGTGCAATGGTGCATCCAGTCCAGGCATGGCTCTAACCTTAAAGGAGCTACGCACAGTGATGGTCCTAGTTTAAGGGCAGGGTTCAAGTCACGGATAGCTCCTTCAAGATTCAGACTGAAACCCGGAGTGGGTACACCTCCACTAACATCAAGCCAGCTTAGACAGATACGTAAGTAGATGCTAGATGGAGGGAGGGAGGGAGAGAGAGAGAGAGAGAGAGAGAGAGAACCCTAACCCATGCAGAAGAGGAAGGTAGCCTTGGAGGAGGTTGGAGAAGTAGAAAACTTTTCAAGGGGAGGGTCTTTAAGGAGGGAAAGCCCCCAGGCCATAGAAAGGCCATAGAAAGGCCGTAGAAAGCTTTCTGGCTCGATGGTGTCTAGGAAGGGGAATGCTTGGAATTTGGAACAGGAAACATCTGCATCTGCAGGGGAAAACCCCTAAATACCCAATTGCCCTACCTTAATTAAAAGTGGTACAGTCCCACCAGAGCCCTGCCACTCTCAACCACGCTGATCTCAATTCAGCTTTTCATTTCATACGGAAAAGCAAGAAGGCTGGACATTTAAGGTCTCTTATAAAAACAGGTGCCGGAGCCAAATTTGCAAGCAGGAAAGGTGCAGCAGCCTAAATGGCGGAAGAGCAGACGGCCCTGAAAGCTTCTTTCAGCCTCGCAAGCATGACTGGACGCACCGACTCAGACTCGGAGGAGCTTTGGGAATCGAATGTATCCGTTCCCATTTCGCCCACTTTTGCATTTTTGCCTGAGTTGGTTTTGTCCTGCCTTTTGGCAAATAAAGCTTCAGATCTCCCTGGATCCCCCTGCCTTTCCCACTTATTACATCGCTCCAGAGATGTGCAGTATGTTGTTATAACTGGTTGCTGCCAAGACTGACAGAGAGAGAGAGAGAATCTCAAGGGGATTTGAAAGGCAAATGAAAAGAAGTCTTGACAAAAAGAAAAGTGGAGGAGTCCATACACCTTCGGGCATATAGGAAAAAGATAATGGGATGTGCTCCACAAATGGATGAATACACTTTTAATCTGCTGCCAGAAACATTTGTTTCAAAAGATCGAAATAATGAGGTTGTTCTAAGCCAGAGCAGGAATTCAATACACGCTTCAAATTCTACACCAAAGGCGATCCCAGCTATGCACCAAAATTCAAACTAGAACAAGAACCCACCCCTAATCCTACCTCTAACCCTATTCTTGGGAGTCCTGGTGCAACACAGTGGATAAGTGTAGGGTGGGAACTCGGAAGATCCGGGTTCTAGTCCCTGCTCAGCCAAGAAGGCCCCCTGGAGGACTCGGGGCCAGTCCCTGACTCTCGGCTCAACCTACCTCACAGGGTTCTTGTTGCAAGGATGGAACGGAGTCGAGGAGGAGCTTTGAGCAACCTTGGTCTCCTTGCAAGAGGAAGAAAGGCAGGGAATGGACGTGCAATGTGACACTAATGCCTGTCTCTGAGAACCTCCGATCTCAGAGTTGGGGCTGCCAAGACCCATCTCCCACCCCACTCCGTCACGCCTGGCCTGGAAAGAGCCATGCTGCTCCTGATAACGTGGGCACAAAACTTTGGATATAATATTGAATTAGAAAAATGGCAAAAGCTGTGGGAGAAAAATAATAAGGTAACGTTAGCAACTTCGTATAAAGAGAACCTGTATAAAATGTTTTATAGATGGTATCTGTCGCCAGATAGATTAGCTAAGATGTTTCCAAATATGTCAAATGGATGTTGGAAATGTAAACATAAATTGGGTACTTTCTATCATATGTGGTGGACTTGCGATAATGCGAAAAAGTATTGGATTAAAATGCATAAATGGCTTGAGGAAATGTTACAAAAATCTTTAGCTTTTAAAGCTCTTATTAGGCATCATACCTGCTGATATTAGTAAACAAGAAATGTACTTGATGTTATATGTAACTACTGCGGCGAGAATTGCATTTGCTCAACACTGGAAAAGTGAAGAACCACCCACTGATGAACTGATCCTAAAAAAGATCTTGGACTGTGCAGAAATGGATAGATTGACTTTGTCATTGAAGGAGAAAGAAGATACTGATTTCTATCAAACTTGGGACTCTTCTTATTATTGACTAGAGAAATGGGACTTCGTATAGATTATGTTTCTGTGTTATCATAAATGGAAAAAAATGTGGGGGCTGACCCAGCAGGCTCGATGTTTCTGATGATTGATGTTGTTTTTAGTTTTTCTTTGTTTTTAGGACTAAAATTTTGAATAAAACTTAGTATTAAAAGAAAGAAAGAAAGAAAGAAAGAAAGAAAGAAAGAAAGAAAGAAAGAAAGAAAGAAAGCCAGCCAGCCAGCCAGCCAGCCAGCCAGCCAGCCAGCCAGCCAGCCAGCCAGCCATGCTGCTCCTACACTGGGATCTCAGCTGGGCCTTGGAGGGGGGAAAGGAGAATGCTGGGGTCACGGGGAAGAAGCCAGCCCTGATGTGGAGTTACGCTGATCCCGTTCTCTTCTGCTCCCTGGTGCTAATTCTAGACAGCTGGAGTTGCCCTGCCTGATGCCAACCCCGGATGCGTGTGAGCCTCTAACTCGGCTGTGAAAGGCACAGGGTTCTTCACAAAGCATGTCTGGGCAAAGGCAAGATTTCTCTGATTGCGGATTTGGAAATGACTCTTGAGACGTCCTTGCTCTGTCCCGGGGTTTCTTTGGTGCAAGAACCGCAGGGGGAGGCAGGAGTCCAGTTCTGGCCACCACTGTGCAAAGGACACTGGCTAACCAAGGAGGGTTACTAGCCACTTCTGGATATGATTGGCCTGGAACTGATAGGAGAACATCAAGGGGCTGAATGGTGGCCACACGGAAGTTGGAGCAGTCACGGTCTCAGGCTCCAGAAGGCTGGACAAGAGCCAACAGCCGGAAACTGCACTGAAGCAGAACTCTGCCCCCAAAATAGGTTCTCCCAGTGGAGCATCATGGAAAGCTCCTCTGAAGCTCAAAAGAAAAGCCGCAGTGGATAAGGAGCTGCACTGACCCAGGGGGAACCAGCTGCTCTGAACAAAAGAAGCTGGCTTGCCGGAGGAATTTAAGGAGAATCTTGACAGCCATCTCTCTGGGATACTGTTGTTACTGAAGTCTTCCTCCCTGGAGATCCTACCTTGGGCGGATCTTCGGTGGGCAAGATCCCTCCAAGATATTTCCCTACTCTGTAAAGCTAAGGCTGACTGTTCAACCAAATGCATGCAAAGAAACTTATCTGTGGCTGGAGCATGCCAGGTCATCCAGCTCATTCCAAATCTCTGCCAGGAAGGAAGGAAGGCCAGCTCTGCAAGCCAAACAAATGAATGCAAATAAGCAGCTGTGAACAGAGCTCCTTCATGCAGAGCCCTGAACAAGGATCCAGTATTGACTGAGCACTGAAATTTGTCTTACACTGAGTTAGGCTGCTGATCCGTAAACAAAGGAGTCCAAATCTCGTGAGAGAGAGCTCTGAAATCTTTGCCAGTCTGAAGTATACCCTCAAGAATTGCTGCTGGGACCATCTAAACAGAAAGTGTGCTGTTTACCCCAGGCCACAACCCCTCTGACAACCTGAGGTGCTGCTTGGTTTTCTTTAAGGAAAAGAGAAGAAACTTGAGTCCTGATGGCTTCAAACTGATGGCAGAAACCTGGTCAAAGGGGTTCCACAATCAATGCAGCTTTATTTTTGAGTTGCTTGAGAGAACTCCATGGGGCTGGACTCCAACCTCAAAATAAGTTCACTGCTATGGATTTCTCCTATAAAGCTCAAAAGAAGAACTAAGAGTTGGTAGCCCTTGGAAGCTCTTTTGCAGGAAGAACGGCCCCCGTTCCTACCATCACACCCACTACTCTGTTGGCTTTGGGCCCCGGTCCTGCCCACGTTGGCCCTTGCCCACGCACACAGTTGGGGCACGGAACCTGGCAGGTTTCAGCCAAGATAAGGTGGAGCTTCAAGAAAGAAGTTCTACCTCCCTGCACTGAACAAGGTAGTCAAGGAGAGGATGTTTTTGAGGGTTGTCATAAGTTGGAGAAGGTTTTGCAGACCTTTCTCAAAAAGCCAGGAGAGGAGAGGAAGGAGAGGAGAGGAGCCTAGATGGCCCCTGAGTCCAACCTCCCGCTCACTTCCACCTGTGGTCACCCATCCAGCTGAAGGCCCACACCTTTCCAGCTTAGCTTGACAAGTGAGCGCCGTGTGGAGCCACGCAGGCAAGCTGTGGCGCAGCCTTGTGGCCGACTCTTGGGAGGGCATTCCTGAGTGATGGTGCCATCAAGATTCCCTGCCTCTTGAGCTTAACCGCCTTGCCTTTGCACCTGGAGTTCACAGAGAAGAACCTCAGATTTTGCTGATCTGAGGGCACGGCTGGGATGCTGCAGACTGTCTGTGCACACTTGTGAGCCTAAAGCATGAGCACTGTGATCCTGTGCATGCTGATTCAGCATCAAGTCCAAAGGAGCTTGCTCCCAGGTATCGAGGAAGGTACAGGATGGTTGCTCTGGGCTCAGAAAATAAGCAGCAATCAATCAATTTGACTGAGCCCAGACGCAAAACTGGCAATTGATAAAATTGAAACTCCGGAGTACCCAGAGGAGGGCCTTCTCTGCAGTGGCACCCCAACTATGGAATGCGCTCCCCAGAGAGGTCCACCTGGACTGTCATTACATGTTTTTCAGCACCAGGTCAAGACCTATTTATTTAATCGATATTTTAATATCTTTTAATATTGAATTTTACTGTTGTATTTATATTAACTTGCAGCCAGAGTGGGTTGTCAATTTGTTTATGCTGTAAGCCATCCAGAGTCGCAAGTAATTGGAAAGCATACAAATTTTATAAACAAACAAACCATGCTTCATTTCAGGGGTCACCACGATCCCTATAGTCCCACCGCAAGATCCAATGCTTCAGGTACAATTTGGCAGATCTTGCAAACTCATTTGTCCGCCCAAAGTTTTTGGGTGTCTTCCAAGGAACAAGGGACAGTTCCCACTGACCTTCCTCTCACTCTGCCAAGCCTCCGCTCCATAAATGGAAGCAGGAGATTAACTGGAAGGCAGGCATGCTTGGTGGATAAGGTGAGGGGGTTTCGTAAGCGCCTGCAGTCAAAGGTTCTTGCAAAGGCCTTCCAGAACAAAATACTAAAAGCTAAAATAGGTAAGGTTCCTGCTTTCATTCTCACAACAGAGGCCGGGATAGCAACTGCCCAAGTTCACCCAGCGAGCTTTGTGGAGATTCAGTCGATTCTGCCTAATTGTCCCTTTTTCATTGCTCCTTTCCCAGGAAAAGGGACAACACATCAGGAAGCTGCTGAGAGAGAATGCCAGGCAGGTGCTACTCCTTATTCACCTCCACAACCAGCTTCTGCTTGAGGACTTCCTGTCCAAATGCTATGCGGCACATGGCAATTTTGATGGTTGGGTGTTCATTTGGTCTCTCCACAAACTCACAGAGGAAGCCACAAGAGATAATCAAGATCCACCAAAGCAAGATATCTCTGAATGCAGAACGATCAAACCATCATTTTGAGTTATTAAAACATAATTCAGTCACCAGCCAGCCCAAGGAAATCCCTCCAGAGGAAAGCAGCTCATGAAAATTAAACAGCCTCTCACGGATGTGGAACCATTAGGTCAAGCTACAGAGTGTCAAGTAGTCCGGCGAGGCAGTGGCCAAATTACAAAGTGCTGCTAGGGTACTAGCGGGAAGAGGAAATAAAGATTACCAATTACAACTTCACCACCTTGTTTACAGCTAGGATTTCATTTCAGAACTGGCCGCTTGCCCACTTCCTTCAGCTCTGAGCTGAAATGAGCACTTCAGGGAATCAAGGAGCAGATCTTGAATGAAATGGAGAAAAACAGATCAATAGCAACTGGCCATCCAGGTTATGGTCAGAACCCAGCTAGATGTTCATTAGCCATTCTAACCCCTTTGCACACCAGTGTAAATTAAGTTGCATAATTTGTACTCCCCCAAAAGCTCAGATACCCTCCCAAATATGCCGAAGGCATATTCATGCCTTAACCTTTAGGAGAAATTCATATTTTTCTTTGTTTTGTTTTCCATATTTTTCTACATAAAAGTATAGAACGTTTTTAAAAAGTCTTCTGGTCTCCAGACTTTGTGCAAGGCAGAAGACAACTGCCTGCTGCAGAACCCGAAGGTTGTGTTCTTGGAAACTGAAATTCGTTTGAGACTGTCGCAAATTTCTCAAATATACCCTCCCCGTATGATGCTCATTGAGCAGGTTTTCACATCACGCTAACCCACTGCAATTTGGTGGGTTGTGTGCAGAGCCTCAGACAGTCCACCTGGGAGACAATCTGGTTAACTTAATTAATTAATAAGTTAATAAATTAATTAACTTATATCCTACTGAATTGGTCTGGTGGCCCTTAATTAATTAATTAAGCAAGCTCTAGTGGAGGTGGGCACAGAAAGCTGGTGAGAAATGAAGACCCCCCCCCCCCTTGTCTGTGTTTTTTATGTCATTTGATGATGATGATTTCTAGGCCATCCAATAGCCAGAAACCTCTGGCTGATTTACAAAGACTAACCTCTCCAAAGCAGCATATAATTGCAATAAAAAAGGTACAAAAATATGAGATTTTTAAACACATTAAAGCCAAGACCCACTGAAAGCACATGATGGGCTATCAGAAGTCTGGCCGCAGAGGAAAGATTTGCCCATTTTCCTCTTTAAGCAGCTTTTGTCCCTGCTCTTTCACCCTTCCCATCCCTGATATGGAAGCTAAGTGCAAATCAATAGCACTGAGGCAGGGTTTGTGCAATATGATGAGCCGTGGAGGATTGTATGAGCCAAATTTGCTTCAAAGGGACCTGCTGCATTTCCAGACCGAGCTGCATGGCTTCTCACAAAAGCCCCCCTGGCCAGGTTTGGACAACCAGTCAAGCCACTTCGTAACAAATGTGGCCTGCAAGCCATCATGGTTTATCATGGCTGCATGAACTTGGGCAGAGAAAGGCAGTCTGGATTTTGCAGGGGCAAAGAAACCCAGACAGGGTCATAAGCACCGCAGAAGCCTTTGCTTGCGGCTTTCTCTGCATGCTGTTGAAATAACGACTAAGAAAATGTTCTGAAAAGTCATGTGCAAAAAAGAAGGATAATATTATTATTGGCTAGATTACTAGAAAAGCCTTGCGGCCTCTTTACTGGACATGCATAGAAAAATGTATGCAGCAGAAAGTGCTCCGGGCACGCAGATAAATTGTGGTGTG
Source organism: Varanus komodoensis (assembly GCF_004798865.1). Classification (NCBI taxonomy): domain Eukaryota; kingdom Metazoa; phylum Chordata; class Lepidosauria; order Squamata; family Varanidae; genus Varanus; species Varanus komodoensis. Next base: position 4,113,191 of record NW_025335873.1, on the reverse strand, counting down.
GTTGGATTGTTTCATCAAAGCATTCAATCAATACTGGCTCTCAGGGGCACGAGCGTGAAAAGCCTGTTTTGAAAGCTGAGGAGTGACTAAATGAGGTGAACTTTTGGTTCCAGAGCATACTATTAGTGGAGGCTTGCAGATAGACTTCGGTTAAGAACCCAAAGTCAGAAAGTGTTACCAGAGGAATCGCCTTAAGGAAATCAATTTCCTGAGAACCCTGCATGGTTATTGCTGTTTAAGAAAAGCTTCTGCTGTTAAGAAGGCAAAGAAAGTTCTAGCAGGGTTGGAGGTGGGTTGATTCTGTTGTTTTTCCTTTGCAAATGTGCTGCAGATTTGAAAGTATTGTGGTAAAATAATGATGTGCCCCTTATTCATTAGCCAATGTTCCCTGGGTTATTTTCAACTCCATACAGCCCTGAAATTCTGAAAACAGGCAGCTGAAAATGCAGGGTTCTCCATATTATATGGTTTATGACATGGAAAAGCTCTTATGGCTCTGCAGTTTTGGAAATGTAAGCTAAAAGTCCATAGAAACAGAGCACGTCAGAAGGGGCCTCCTGGGCCATCTAGTCTGACCCCCAGCTCCAGCTGGCTCCCCTCATGACATGCTGATGCATCCATTTCTCTACCTCACATGTCTTATGGACTAGCCCCATGCCTGATCAAGTTCCACTAAGCCCCCTTGAACCCAGTGGGACTTACTTTTGTGCACACATGCTTAGGATTTGCACCAGAAATGTACTCTGGATTCATGAGCGTCTGATGCACTGGGTTAAACTGCTGAGCCGCTGGGCTGGTTGATCGAAAGGTCGACAGTTCGAATCCGCAGACGAGATGAGCTCCCATATTCTGTCCCAGCTCCCGCCAACCTTGCAGTTCGAACGCACACAAATGCAAGTAGATGAAAAGGTACCACTTCGGTGGGCAGGTAACAGCATTCTGTGCACCACGGTGTTTAGTCATGCCGGCCACATGACCACGGAGACTGTCTGTGGACAAACGCTGGCTCCCTCGGCTAGGAAACGGAGATGAGCACCGCCCCCTAGAGTCAGGCATGACTGGCCTTCAGTGTCATGGGAAACCTTTACCTTTACCCAACCTTGCATTCCTGGCCATCTTGAAGCTCAAGCAGCTCTTGAGATGACTTTTGCTAGATGTCACCTGGACGCTGCAAAGGTATTTGCCATGAGCCCATCCACCCCTTCCTTCTTCACGCCCAGCTCCAAAACACCAGAAGGTCCTTTGCAACGCCGATCATGAGTGGCACTTCCCCACTAACAAGATGCTTTGAAGCTGAGCAATAGCCCTTGCTCCTGCGAGGAGTGAGTGCTGATCCCAAGCTGGAAACGTCTCTCCAGCCCTTCCCTTTCCCCCGCACTGCAGGCTCTACCCTCAGGGTGGTCCCACCGGTGGAGAGCCAGCCAGCAAGACCCACAAAAGCCCTCTACTCGGTTGCTCCTCTCTCCGGATGTCTCACCATGGACTCAGGCACTGGGCGAGGCAAGGGCTTCCCCTCCTTCCCAGGTCCCCTTCCCACCTCTTCCCAAACAAGTCTGCTGCCACGGTGAGCCCGGAAAACTGTGGGCAGCGACCATGGTGCAATTTCAAAGCTCCTGCCTGCCTCGATCTTCCAGCCACCCCATCGCCTCTTCCTCGGTGGCCTCCCCTCCAGAATCCAACCACAAAGTCAGCAAGGAGTGAGGGCCTGGTTCACCCACTGCAGAATTCTAAGACCAGGAAGGAGCCCCTTTTAGGCCTGCCCCACAGAGAGTCTTGGTGCAATTCACGGGCGATCGTGGCCGCCCCCAGATGCAACAAGCCCTTTCACACATTTAAAGTCTTTCCAGGATCCGTCCACGTACGCAACCAACGACGCCAAAGAACAAGAACTGAGTCTCACCCAGTTCACACAGACAGACAGACTGATCCCATCACATTACCCATCTTCCCATCTTCCAAATTTCTATTTATCTTTAGAGTGAACTGACGAAAGCCTGGATTTTCAGTACTGCCATATAAACCTCAGATAAGAACAGTCAGAACATAATATAATTAAGAAAAGCTTGTAATCTTTCTCATCATTTTGTACCACCCAACGAGATGCTTTGAGGCGTTGGACCCGATGGCCTTATGGGTCCCTTCCAATTCCACTATGCTTTGATTCTCTGGTTTCCCCTCATTTCATAGCTTTTGTTTCCATTTCTGCTCGACAATCATAAGATCAGGACCCTTTACACTCAGTGAGGTTCGGTACCCAAAAAGTATTCCTTGATGCTTGTTTGTATGAGAGGTTGCAATTAGACCCCAGGTACGCAATTGGTGGCCCTTGGCTGAATTTCATAATCCATCTTCATCCAGTTCAGATCTCTGGCAAAGTGATTGGCCCTTCTCACGGTATCCCATTGGGCAAGGAAGGAGAAAGAATGGTGGCCGCGGGAGAGGGTATTACTGACTAGCAGAAAGAGCAACGAAGAGGCAGGAGGCTAGCAGAAAAGGACTGGAATAAGCAGCGTCCAGGTATGGTAGAAGGTCCTGTCCTCCCAGAGAAAGGTTCTACCCCCCGTCCCATTGGCTTTCCTACATGGGATGGGCAGGTGCCATCTCTCTCGGCTCCAGACAGAAAAATAATCTGGGTCAGCCCTGCTTCTATAATAGTTATCTAATGCTATGGAAAAAGAAAGCTTGGGCGTTCCATCCTACTCTGGATGGGTGGATCTGGCACCTTGTTCTGAGCCAGCACGAACACGAGAGCCGTTTGCATGAGAGGTGCCACTTTTCTGCTTGAGTTCTCCAAGCCAGACTGAATCACCACACTGCAGCTCAGATGCCTGTGGGTTGCAGGCTTAGCTGCAGCTGTTCCTTTCCCCATCCAACACAAATGGAACAGCCACCCCCACCGACAGCTCCCTGCAGATTTGGCATGATATATCTGTGCGTTCCAAGACAAACCCAGGAGCTGCTCCCCCTTGCCTGCAAAATTTGCCTTGATGGCAACACAAGCTTCAGAACACACTAGCAAGGACCCAGATCCAAGTCCCTTCTTCTCCAAACCATAACTCTAGAATGAAATCGGCCTGACTTTGAGCAGGGTGCCGAGAGGGGAGAGGGGAGAAGCAGCTATGTCTGGAAATAAGAAGTCGATGAATCCAGACACAGCTCTAACACCAAGCGTGTTAAGCCCAGGAACCTACCAAGCCAGCGGTTTTCAAAATGGAACCGCCAAAAACAGCCCCCCTTGCAGTGGTCAAACCTCATCTCCGTCTGTAACTTCTTTGCCTTTGGGCTCTTGTTTCCATAAATCAGTTTACACAGGTACACATGCCAAAGCTTGCCACACTCTGACTCCACACCCCAAAGTACTGGCTTCCACGCAGCAGGGACCTTTCCGCTCAACTACGGGGACGGTGGCCCCAGAGCAAGTCCCTTCCACACTGTGACACAGATTTGATCTCCAGAAACCCGTCCCCAAATGACCGGAAGTGAGAACTGGGAGACCGGCAAAGAGCATTCAGACCTGCCAGCTAGGCCAGTATAAAAGGCATCAGTCTCCATGAGTCTTATTGACTAGGACCTCCTCTCAAAACCAAGCTAGGCCTTGTTAATCCCCTTCCTCTGAGGACTATTGTTTCTTTTGAACTCTTGTACCTTGTTTTATATTGTATTTTGTTGTATCTTGTCAATTGAATGCATGTGTTTTGTAAACTGCCCTGAGAGCCTTTTATGGCTAAGTAGCAGTATATCATCATCATCTCATCATCATCATCCCATCCTGAGCTTTGAGCAGGAAGATGCAAAGAAAGGCCCAAGCCCTTCCTCTTGACCTGATGTCTCAGATCTCCCTGCTGCTCAACATCTTCTCATTCTCCAGGCCCCACCACCTGGGGCACTTCCGACATGACACCTGTCCATGCGGGTGGGCACATCCAAAACTGCACCCCCAGTGACCTGGAATGCATTGCAGAGTCAGACTGCATCCAGTTCCTCCACCTTAAAGTTTCAGTTACAATAGTGGAGCCTAAATCACCCCTCCAACTCACTCGCAGGCCCAGATTCTTCCTTGTTACGGGTGGTGTTTGAACCCGGTCCAACAGCACAAGTTGGGTTCGATGGGCCCCTCTAAGCCAGGGTCTGAGGCTCCCCGGTGCTTGCCCTGAAATGCACACGGGGATCAGGTGCCAAGCTGGGGTTCTCTTCCTTTAAGCCTCTCTGCTTTTCCGGAAGGAGCCAAGCCTCAGACCCGTCGCCCGGCCCAAGGAAGAAAAGACCGCCTGCGCCGCGATCCAGACTGGGAGCGAGCTGGCGGCTGGGAGCTGTCCAGGGTCCTGCAAGTCCAGCCTGCGCCCGGTTCACCCCCCCCCCCCATTTATTTTTCTCTCCCCTCGCAAGCAGCTTTCAAATACCCATGATCATCAGCCAGATCATGTCCAATAACATTTAAAACGTGAGCCGGCTCCTTCCCTCAGAGTAGACAGTGATAGAGGGAGAAAATCCAGTTCGTACAGGCTTTGAGTTGCTTTCGGCCTGCCTTGCTTCCTCAGTCTTCAAGGACCTTCCCTACTCCCTCTTCCCGGACTAACTTTTATTGCAGTCCTGTACACTTGTATGTGGAAATGCATTCTCCTGGACCTACTGCGGCCATGAACAAGATTGCACAGTAACCCGTGCTCATCAGCCATACATCATGTGCTCTTTGGTAAAGATAATATTCTGCCTAACATTATTCTCTCTGCCCCCCTCCACACACACACACACACACACACACACACACACACACACACACACTCCATCTCCTCTGAACAGCTTTACCTGAGCTCATTTCCTCCAGTGGACAACGAAAAGGCGTGCACACAGACCTTGACCAGGCAAGTTCCAGTGAAACTAATTTCGTGCCATTTCATCTATTGTCCAGACCTTTAGAAAATGCCTCCTTTTGCCATTATGGTAAGCTCTCGCCTCAATGGAAGCAATTTCCTAGCAGCAAACCGCTTTGAAATCGTGCAGGTCAGCAGTTCGGAGCTGGCTAAGCTAACCCCTTCAGTTGAATTTACATCCGAGAGACTAAAGGGCTTGCTTGGCAGGGAGAGAGATTCTTAAGAGTGCTAAGAGAAAAAAATAATAGCTCTTTCGCGTGGATTTGCAAAAGCTTGCCAAATTCCTCCTCCAAACTACATAGAAGGACAGAGGAGAAGGAGCAGAAGTTCCTAAAGAATAAGAACAAGTTCACATGTGCAGAATTGCTTCTTGATGTCTGCAGCATCTCCTGGATTAGTTCTACGGTGACATGGTAAAATCTGGCAGCTTACCACGACAGATATTCACCTTCAAGGTCCTTGCAAGATGCCTACCTCGGAACAGACTGACAGCAACACACCTTGTTTTGGTGTAATGCCAGTTGAATTGGCAAAATCCATTTGTGGAAGGATTTTGTCCAAGAGTTACGGAGCTCCACCTGTACCACATCATCCTAAAAATCTCACGAGCATGTTCCTGAGCCTTTGACAATGGTTTGCACTAGTTTTATATTAAAAATAAAGCAGGCACAGGACAGACAGATAAAGGTACATGTGAGGTTGGATCCTACTGAATTCCAGTGAATTAAAGTTGAGTTTTGACTGGGAATATATAAGAAATCCATTGCCTTTTGCAATCCTGTAGAATCAGATTGGATTCAGACAACAAAACTTCCCACTGTGGCATGATACCAATAATAGAATTATCTAGTAGGCAGGGGCCTAGAAGGGGTCCACCCCCCCCCACTCAATGCAGGACTAAGGTCTCCCATCCAAATTCTAACCAAGCCTGACCCTGCTTAGCTTCCAAGACTAGTCAGAATCAGGCACTTAAAGGCTATATGGAAGCTTTGAATATATAGTTGTTGCATCAGATGGACCCAGCCAACAAATACATGTCTTTTTATTATATCAAGTGGTATGCACTTATTATTAATAAATGCAAAATAAATAAAACAATTGTGTGTTGCCCAAACAGTATTCTTCAAAAACTGCAACAAGTTTTAGGACTGAACCGGCTCGTACATCAATGGTACACTTGGTCAATCCAGAAAAAAGACCTAGCAGCAAATTTGTTTTTATACATGACTCCATTCTAAAACTCAGATTATCGTCATGGTCACAACAAGGATGAGGCCCCGATGAGTCCTAAAAAGGGGGGAAATGAGCAGCTTCAGGTTTCATATTGATTCTTTATGGCTCTGTTGGGAATATTCCAATTAAGAGGAACTATGCATCTCCAAGTCAACAATGGGAAAGCCAAAATTACTGCTTGGGGTGATGTGAGTGCAGCATCTGGCTAGTTGCTAATCATTTCAAAAATGTTCTCCAGCAAAACTTCTGCAGGAAAGTGTTGATAGTACAGGGCAGGGTGAGCCCAGAATACGGCAACAAAATGCAAAATCCTAAAACTGGAGTCTCTCTCAACATTCTTTTTTAAATCATGTCCTGACAGCTGAAGGAGTTTTATTTATTTATGCATTAAATCTGTATAAAGGTGGTCATTAGCATGCTTTCTGTTAGATGGCAACATTTGGAAGGCAAATGTGATTCTCAAACAAAGAAGGGGCTGGAACAGATTTGGGAAGGTGGGGCGAAGCAACACACAATTCCTGATTTGTCCCCAGGACTAGAGAAAAATGAAATGAAGCACAACTAGCATTAAAACACACGCTATTCCTTTACCTAATTTATGCTCAGAATTTAACTTTACTGGAGGATAATTCTGCTTTGCTTTTTGTAGGATAAACATGAGTGGGAGGAACATGAAACAAGCCAGAAGTCACACTGCGATGGGCAGTTGACCATGTCTTCAAATCCACAGAAACTGAAAGTCCGCAGATGTACCATACTGTGCTCATGAGAAGCTGCAGCTACGCCACTCTGCCAGGACAGCTGCCCTTAGCAAGCCTCGGAAGGAACTGCTACCCACATCATCTTAGAAACACAAACCAAGGATCAATATTTTAATAGACGCAGCTCTACTGACATAATATTTTATGCCAACTTTGTGACCAGTTATGCCCAAGACAGGAGTGGTGTTCCCAGCTGGGTTATGCCATCGTCCTCCGTACTATCAATATACAGGGCAGTCTGCACATGCAAAATGTTTCAGATTAATTACTGCAGAGCCTAAATGCCTCTGCTTGTAACAAAAAGGATCAATGGTGCACAGAAGGAATAATTAAGGGTGGTGTTGTGTATGGGCCGAAGCAGGACTGAATGCAAATTTCAGACAGCTGTCGAGAGCACTAGATATTATGGGATAGGAAATACATCAAATAAACAACTCTCCCTTGCTTATCATGCTTATAGCTCAATCCTTCCCCACTGCAAAGACCCAAGCCAGTTTGCATGGGCCTCTTCCTCTCCATTTTATCCTCACAACAACCCTGTGAGGTGAATTAGGCTGAAAGGGGCTGATTGGCCCAAAGTCACCCAGTGAGCTCCATGGCCGGTGGGAGGACTAGAACCCGGATCTGCCACATTTCAGCCCAACACTGGAACCACAACACCCCTCTGGCTCCCAGCAGCTCTCCTTCATCCTTGAGAACATTTATAGCTCCCCTCTGGCTTCACTGTGGGATTTGACGGACGTCTAACAGATGCGTCTAACGGACGTCTAACCAGGCAAAAACTGGTACCTCTGCTGAAAACAGTTGGAGGACCACATTTCTCCAGGGTGAAGTCTCTCCTCAGCTGAGACGCCTGTTTCTTGCAGTGAGCAGGGCACAATTTTCTCAACCTCTTTTGTGTCCCCAGTTTATAAACCTCCTAATGTAGGTTGGACTTTTTGCCTATCACAACAGGCCATCTTGGTTTAATTCATGCAAGGCCAAACACTGTGTGCTGGCCAACACACAAGAATGCACCACAACTTGTTGTGTCATGTGGAGTTGGCCATGGTGGTGTGGTCAACAAGCCACCTACCACACACACGCACGCACACACACAAAACTTGGTAGTTGGCATGGTTAGCTACCACCCTGAACCCTGAAACAACTATGTTTGCATGAGCACCTCTCCAAAACAAGCCAGGATTGCGGGTGATCTGGTAGCCAGGCCAACAGCCAACCCTGGTTGAGGCACAGAACAGGGGGCAATCCTGCCACACCTCGCATTTTAAAAGATGCTAACACACAAAGCCAACTCCTACAGGTAACTCTTCCCTGGCATTTCCCTTTTCCACATTGCCACGGAACTCACTGATAGCTCCTTGGTTATAAACGCAATCGATGCAGTCAAAGCAATGGGATGCTTCCATCGTTAGGCATAACGTTCATTACAGCATCAGCAGCTTATGTCCTTGCCAACAACAGCAGAGAAGAAACAAGCATCCCATCATCTTTGGAACGGGTTGCAATCAGCTTGCAAAATTATCCTGATGTGCAAGTCACAAGCACATCCTTCCTATCCCTGGGCAGCTCCCAGTTGAACCCCCACTGCAGCCAGCCCAAAGCACACCGAAGTTCAGACGCAAGTCCAGGAGGAAGATTCAGGGCTGTGCGGATGTTGCTCTGCCGGAGGAATATTGTGTGGTGGCTATTTATGCAGGACAGAGCCAGGGTGGTGTCATGGACTGAGTGCTGGGCTGGGGAACCGGGAGGTCTGGGTTCAAGTCCCCACTCCTCACTGCCAAAGAAAATACCCAGTTCCCACTGACAGCTGTCCTGGGACCTCAGAGTCTGGTCTCGCCTACTGGCCAGAAACCCAAGGACTCCTGTATTTCCTGCACACCCTGTGTCTCCAGAAAAGCACCAAGGGGGAAATGAGCAACACTGCTTGGCAGAGAAAGTGCTACCAGGAAGACATCTTGGAGACGACGGAAGTCGAAATCCTTTGAGTTCAACAGGCTTCCTTCCATCTTCCAATCCAACGATCAGAAGCAGCCCAGCCAGGTTTTTTTTCCAGGGGCTTCCATCTTTGAGATGGGCCACCATTGGTGCTAATAGTGCGACCTATGCAAATTTACACAACTTGTGCAAATCATGGTCTTCTGTGCATTTTCCACAGATCAGGACCCAAATAGCAAACAGTTGCAGTAAGGTTTGCTTTGCATCAGATTGGCCGATTTGCACCAGACAGCACCCTAAAAGCATGTGGTCATTGCACGATCCATGCACAGATCGGTAGATTTTATGCAAATTTGCTTAAGGGGTAGATTTTATGCAAATTTGCTTAAGGGGTAGATTTTATGCAAATTTGCTTTTAAAGTGCAAACTACAGCCCATCTTAGTTCATGGGATGGATTGATTTCATCCTAGCAGTTCGGCACCAACAGAATCCAGAGAGGCTCAAAGCACAAAATTCAATGGATTTTTCCTCCCCAGCCCTGAGATTCTCCTATATCTTCACTAGTTATAAGTCCTTTTCAACTAAGACATTGTGCCTGGATTTCCTAGTTTCCATCCTTCCTCCCAATTCCTTTTCCTTCTGCATCATTTGCTCTCAAGTCCAAGCCTAAGGGCAGAAGCATCTCCGCCATGACGTTTGAGTCCTTTTCAGCTGAAGAGCAGAGTTTTTAAAAGGTTTAAAGAAATTAAACTTTCAGTCCTCCAAATGACATGGGGGATTACTGCTGTACCTTGCCAATACACCCTTGGAGACTTCAGCTTAAAACAAGTGAGCCAGCTAGGATGCCAACAAAATTTGCCAGAATCCCGATTGTTTTCCTATCCCCACTTTTCCTATCCTCCCCAAGCGAGACTGGAAAAGGCCTCAATTTTCTTGAGTGAATGATATGGGAAGATGGAGGGAGAAACTACTAGGGTGGTTTAAGAAAAGTTTCCGGCTATTGCATTTACTTGCTTAATTAAAAAATCGATCCATGGAGTTGTTCATTCAAAGGATACTGTTTTCATTGGCTTTTCTTGTAGGATTTTTCCCCTGTCACCTAAACTGGCAATAGCAGGACTGGTTTTGGCAGTTGCCGCTGGCAGATGGCATTTATTATTCCGCAAAGTGCTGGATATTTCATTGGGCTGAGAAACACTCAGGAAGAAAATGGCTGCCAACACACACACAAGCATCTGCTGACAGCTCTTGGTCTTTTTCCCAGAATGCCCCAGAAGAACTCATGTCTAGGGCATTCTGGGAAAAGAAAATGGTTGCCCTGACTTGCCAGATCTGCTGCTGCTAGAAAAGATAACCTAGCCACCCCACTCCAAAAGGATTGTGTGGGATCATGAAAATCAGCCCATTCAGACCCCTCATTTTATTATCCCATTTGTTTTGTGGCAAATGAGAGGTGAATGGAAAGAAAGAGATTTGGTGATTAATTATATTTTTACATGGCTTTGTTGTTCCTTTCAAGGAACTCAAGACAGCTTGCGTCATTCCCCTCCTCTCAAATTTATCCTCAAAACAACTACCTTGTGAGGCAGGCTGGGTTGAGAGTCTGGGACTGGTTTTCTCCTGTTTCTGAGGGTAGCACCTGAACCAATGGGTCCTAATTACACAAAACGGGAGACAGGCCCAGAAGGTGGCAAACTCTTTCAAACGAATGTCTCATGTTTCACATTACTTTTCCTCCTCCCTCCCAGTCCTTTTTCCTTTTGTTATGTCCTCTGAAGTGTGAGCCTGCCAAGGATGCTGAAGGACTAAAATCCCAGTTCCCTTGTTCCTGACATCTTTTCCAAAGGCGCTCCTTGTCTTTGGAGCTCTTCTGGGGAGGCTTGGCAAGCCATGGCTATCCTTTCATCTTTTGACAACCATTTAAGGTGTTTTCTGTACTTGCTAGAACAGTTTCATGGAATGTGGAGGCTGGACAACTGCAAGGACATGGGAGTAGGCCTGGAGCCACCATCCCTGGGCATTTGTCACAGGCCAACCATTTCTGATGCCTGGAGCTTCCTTATCCAGGTCTCTGGGAATGCTGGGTAAATTGACCACCATGCTGCCCAAGCAATGCTACATCGTTCCAGAGAATTTGGGGTGGGGGGATTTTGGCTATTTGGTACTCAGTAGTAAACTGAGGAGCCCCAGTAAAATGGGGGGAAGCAAACAGCCCCCTAGCAAAGACTCCTGAAACTCAGAGCTGGCCTGAAACAGACATATTATGGGAGCATCAATTCTAAGAAAATAATTCTGTAGAATCCTGGTCATTATTTGTAAAATTCTGGAATAATAAACTTGGCAATAACTGGGTATTGCTTCCTTTGTCATGATTAATACTTTAATTCACATGTGCCATCATGTTTTTGAAAGCCAAGTCAACACGCTGGAGTATTGCTTTAAAATTGTTTTGTTAGGGAATGCTTTTAAAAAATGAATTTGCAGAGTCTTTCCTCAGCTGCTGAGTTGTTTTATGTTTTTAAAAGAAGGATGTTTAATTGCCTGCTTAATAATGGAATCTGCTTTTACTGTCAATGTTCGCATTTTTAGTTGATTTAGTTGCTATCTTGTTATTTATACAGATTTTTTTTTGGAATAAAAAGCCATCCCAATGGCCCAGTGAGTTGCACAGCAGAAGAAAACATGAAGAGGACAGGGCTATCTCTAAAGATTTTTTAAAATGGGGGCACATGCCCCCTGTATCCCCAACTAAGATGGGGGAGATATTCTTACTCTAAAAAATGCTGACGCTTTGCAAATTCTTGATTTAAGCACTGGAATGCTTCCCCCCGATTCACTTGTCCCCAGTTTGAACAATTTGCATGTGACAATTTCTCCATTCCTATGCACATTTGCCCACAGAGATTTAAAGTTTATCCTATGTATTTTTGGGGCGTGAGGAACAGTAAGGAATCAGAGCTCAACAGCACAAACCAGTGCGAATCAGAAGTCAGCCCCACTGAATTCAGTGGGACTTACAAGTTCATGTGCTTCAGAAGGGGGTTCCAGTGTGGGGGAGCCAGTTCATGGAACCATTTTCCATCAAATCACATGGCCAGTTTCATGATTCTTAAAACAAAAAATCCCTCTCAATCCCCGTTTTCCTCCATTATCTATTTTATTGATCTGTATTTTCTCCATTATCTATTTTATTGATCTGTATTTGTGACAATATTTTTATGCCACCTTCCAAGAAGGCAAGGTAAAAATTGCAAACAAATTTTAGCTATGATGGAATAGAACACTTGTTACACCTTAAAAACTAACAAATTTGTTCTTGCAAAAGTCTTTATGAACTGGGGTCTACTTCTTCAGATGTACTGAGCATTAAGGAAGCTTTCAGGTCCATATGGAGCGGAATGCGGATTGTAAACACAGAATTGAGAAGGAAATGGCATGCGAAAGTATTGACACACATGACCTTCTATTAATTCACAGCACAATTCCTGCTGATAACACAAAATTTCTGGGCCTTCTGATTTTGCATGGGGGAAATGAACCATTCTGTATGAAAAAAAATAAGCCAAGACAAACCTAACCTCAGAAATGGCACTACTCATAAACCAAAGGCAGAAGGCTGAGCTCAAGGTGACCTTTGTCTGTCTGTCTGTCTGTTTTTTATTTATTTTACACTTGTATGCTGCCAACTATTCTGACAGGCATCTTTTAAGGATTAGAGGTGCTTTGAAGATAGACTTGAACTGCTGAGTTCAAGCTCATCAACTGGTTTAATTCGATCACCAGGGATCTAAATCATGATAAAAGAGTTTTGTTAGGGCCACACGATCAAAATGGCTTGTGCCAAAATGAACATCTTGGTCTTTCAAGTGCTGCAAGAATTTTGTTGTTTTAGCAATGGTAAAAAAAAAAACCCTACTTATTGTTACTATTAATTACATTTCAATTACATTTCTATACTGCCTGTAACCAAAGCACTCTGGGTGGTTTACAAAAGGTAAAATCTGGAAAAAAACGAAATAAACATGGGCATCCATTCATTGAAAAGCAGGCTAGAAATGCAGATCTTAGGAGCCATTTAAACCAGGGAGACGGCCACGAGCATTCCACAAAAAGCGCATTTCACATGAAGGGCCCATCACTGAAGAGGCATTTTAAGAAAGCGAAGCGTGGGCAGCAGGAGAACTGATGAGTGCTGCTCACCCATCCCGGACAATTCTGCCCGCCCCCAGCTTCCTACCTTGCATACCTGCAGGTGCGCCGAGAACGGACCAAGCTCACAGAGGAACAAGACGCGTTGGACTGGCTCCTTGGTTTGTTTTTGTCCGCACCAAGCAGACGTGTCTCCCCAGGCAGGACTCTTTTGCCAGCCCTTCCCCCTGCCTGGAAATGCCAGGAATTCGCCTGAAACTTCCTGCATGGAAAACTGAGCTGCCCCCATGAGCAAAGAGATAGTCTCTTGCCTCCACATCTTTACCAGGTAACTCCTATTGCGACTGAGATTCCATAAAGAGCGAAGTGGTTACAGAACCAGTGAGCCAGCCCTGCAACTTTGGGATGCAATCCTAGACAGTCGATCGGGCTGGTTTTGGGAGCCCTGCCAACAGTGTCTTCCGAAGTCTTCCAGACCTGGGACATACTTCCTAGAGGGCATAATAGATTCGTCATGCCTTCCCGGCCCTTGAAAAAGTCTCCCAGCCGCACAGTGAGCTTAGATTTGACAAGAGGGTGCACAAATGGATTTCAGTTAAGCCTTTGTCCTGCCTGGGGGCAGCACCTTGTCCTCCTGGGGCCTCAGAGAAGGAGCGGAGAGCAAGAGACCCGGATGACTGGAGGCATCGAACTAAGGGGTGAGCAAAGCTGGGAGCAGCTCCCAAGATGGAGACCACGGAGATAAGCCATGGTAGCGGAGGAGAAACAAGAGGGATCCTGCTCCAGGACAACTTTTCAAAGCAGGAGGATTGCCAAGACATACAGATCATCAACTGTCCCCCCCCCCACCCAGCTTCCTGCAGGACATTCCTCCTTCTCCCCAGCCCCCAGTATGAGAGCAGGAGCAATACAATCAGTATTTGGAGAGTCTTGTGAATGAGAGGGTGAGCAAGCTTTCAAGTTTTTCTCTTGTGCATGGAGGAAGGCAGATCATAGGAGAAATGACCAAGAGCAGAACGCAAACTTTTTCCCATACTTCGATGGCATGATCACTTCACCACTGCGGGTTAAATGGTAGCATCGCTTGGAAGAAAAGGCTACATTTTGCCTTTCAGTGGCCTGAATATCCTTTCTGAAGTGCACGTGTGTTTCCTCATTTGGAGCTCCAAAGTCAGAAGGAAGGCCCTCCGAGTCCCACAGAGCTTACTGCAAGGTACGAAGATTGCAGGTGGGCCCCATAAAGTTAGTTGTGACACGCAGGGGCTTTCTGGGTGCTTTTTGTCCTGTGGTTTGGGGTTCTGGGTGCTTGTGTTTCATTGCGGGGTTTCTAATCTATAGGACTGCCTCAAGGAGTCAGAGGCACAAAGAGTTGGAAGCAGGAAGGTCAGTTCATGGCATGATATCAGGGGAGAGTAATACACAGGTAGGGAAGAGCCGGGAAGACCGGGAACAGCATGTGGAGCAAGGCAAAGATGTAGCAGGACTGTCTAGATTTCTGCCCGTGTTGGCTTTTGCCCAAGGCCCAGGTCTCCAGCCCAGGAGGGAGACCAGGAGCTCAAAGCAGCAGAAGGCGCTGGAGCTCCTCACCATTACCAGAAGCATGTGGAGGATTCCAGCTGGGAAAATCCCCCTCCCTGTCTACATCTAAGGGTGCCCCCTGCAGAAATGCAACAGAAAGAAGCATCATGTTCTATACAAAATAGAAATGTGGCCACAACAGCCATCTTTAGAAAGGAGCATGAGTGAGTCCTGCTTAGTGCATGACTGAACCTCCCTAGTGAATCGACTCAGAATTAAATTGTGGAGGAGGAAGATGCTAGAACGGTGCTGTTTACATGGAACCTGCAAGGACAGAGCTAGTGGGAATAGCGGGTGCCGGGGACTCACGACATGCTTGTCTCAGCCCTTTTCTGGAACCAGAAAATCAATCAGATCATGCCCGGGATTTCTCAGCTGCCTTTCCGTACCGTGATTGTCCCAGGGCGGTTGACTGTGCATAAAATAATACATGCACATTAATGACACATCGTTATTGCAAGAAATGCATTAATGAACTCATAGGGTTTGGCCACAAGAGTGCTACTCCGGGCGGAACCTAACTCTGGCCTAGCCAAGCTCATCCTTCTGGAGAGGGTGATGTCAAGCCCTCCGGACCTTCGGAGTTCTGGGCAATTTTCCTAGCCCAGCGACCGAAGGAAGAAAACCCCTTTGCTGCAGCCACGGCCAGCTGGCTGCTTTCTAACCACCTGCCCTCCGGCCATAATACTCATACTTCTCTTCTCCCAAAGGAAAAATCTAACGCAAGAGCATAACGTGATGAAGAGCCATGCTGGTCAGTCCAAGATGCATGAGGGCATCCAACATTGCAGTGGTGGGCAGAACTGATGCTGGCAGTGGGTCAGGCCAGAGCCGAAAGTGACCGAGTTGCCCGTTCCTCCCTTCCGGTAGCCCCCTTTCTCTCTTTTCCTCCTTCCACTGCAGCAGAATGACACAGAAGGGACGGAGAGCTCTTGCCACGGTTCTGAACAGATATCCTATGAAAGGCTTTTGAAATTAAGTCAAGGGTAGAACTACAGGATCGTAGCACTGTAGAGCTGGAAGGGGCCAGAAGGCCATGGGTTCAACTCCTTGCTGTTGCAGGTTACACCTTCCCACTCCGATGACTGTCCAGACAGTCCTTGAACGCCTCCAGTGCGGGAGAGCCCACAACTTCCCCAGGCAATAGGTTCCGTCGTTCCACCGCTCTGGCAGTGAGAAACGTCTTTCTGGTGTCTAGTCTAAATCTGGTTTCTTTTCATTTAAGTTCCCGATTCCCTGGCCTGCACTCTGCGATGGTCGAGAAGAGATCCCGTCCTTCCTCTTTGAGAGAGCCTTTCAGATACTCGTAGAGGGCCTTCATTTCTCCCCTCAGCCTCCTCTTCCTGAGGCTGGACATGCCCCGTTCTCTCAACCTTTCCTCACAGGGCTTTGCCTCCAGTCCCCGAATCATCCGTGCCACCCTCCTCGGCGCCCTGCCTAGCTTTTCTGCATCTTGTTCAAACTCAGGTGCCCAGAACTGGACACGGGACTCCAGGTGAGGCCTGACTGCTGCTGAAAATACTGCCGGCCCTTCTTACCACTGCATTTCATTGTCGGCTCATATGCAGCTTGTGATCTACAACAACCCCAAGACCCTTCCCCTTTGCAGTATTGGGGGGCCAAGTGTTCCCCATCTCGGCTTACCCAGTCCAGGCTTCTGTTCCCACATGGGAAGCCTACAAGAGGACATGGATGGGACAACATCTTCCCACCCATGTTCCTCAGCAGCTGGCCCATGGCAGGGCCTTCTGAACAGCATGATGGGCCCCGGGCAAAGCAGTGTCCTGGGGCCCCTACGACAACGACGACTACTGTTAATTCTGGAAGTTTTCCCATTTTCCAAGGGTTAACACGCACAGATTAGTGTGGGGCCCACGGGCGAATGCCCATCAGGCCCATGCGTTGAGACAGCCCTGGCCCATGGAGGTGGAAGATAAATAACTCCCAGCTCTCACTGGGGTTAAAATACTCCCAGGCAGGCAAGTCTACAAACACTTCCTCCTCCCCACCCCACCTGGGACATGCCACACTTCTTGCATGATTTACCTCATTTTAAAAAACATTTAGGCAGACCTTCAGTAAAACTCTACAGCCTACAAGAAAAGTAGAAAAAAGAATGGCAATCCAATAAACATGAAGAAGCAGCAGAGAGTGAAATGAATATATTCAGCATGAAAATGCAGCAGGACGGAGAAAATCTATTCAGCTAGTCACATTCTGAGCTGGAAGGCTTGGCCAAACAGCAGTCGGTCTATATCTTTGCCAGGCACTGAAGGGACAACACAGGTGGCCAGCAGGAGAACTCTGCCAGGACAAGGTGTTCTGCAAGGTGGGGGCCACAACCGAGAAGGCCCTCCCTGCAGTAACACCAGTGCCAACCACTGGGGAAAGGGATGGGGTCATTTGGGGAATCTCAGAGGGCCCAAAGGGCCCAGGGGAGCAGGATTTGGCCCGTGGGCCTGAGGTTGGAGGCCTCCACTCTAACAAATGTGTCTGTCTTTCTTAAAAGGTTTGGTTATTTTGGCTGCAACGGACAGGAGCTCTCAGCAAGAAGCCACCCAGTTACGAACATGCCAAGATCCCAGCTTTTCAAGCAGGCCCTTCTGATGCCCACAGAGGCCTGGAAAGAAGGCATCTGCCCCAAAACTTGGAGAAGACAAGCAGCTGCACCAGGACGGTCGCTATCGATGGCAAGAGGGCCCTCCTGCCCCACAGGCGCAGAGGCCACTGGAAGGGAGTCGGAGCTGCCTTAAACGCACTCCATCCCAGATACCCGCTCTGCATGTCGCTGATCCATGAAGGCGGGGGGATTCGGGGCAGCGAGCGAGACTCTGGCTGGGAGGGACCACTCACTGCACCCCACCCCACCCAAGCAGCTGGCTCTTTGCCTGGGGATGGGGGGGGGGGGCTGGCGGGACCCGACTAACCCTGCCGCTGGCAGCTGTCCACCCCTCCCCTTGCCGAAATCAGCCACTCATCCATTCGAGAACCAAAGACACACCAAGACGGCAATTTCCACAGCCGTTGCTCCGGCTGCGTATGTGGCCACCCCAGCAAGTTCTGAGAAGCAATGCCAGATCCCCCCCCCCCATCCCTCAAGCCACACGCCACGCTCCCCACCTGGCCCTTCCCTCAAAGCAAAGGCAGTGAACCGACCCTCGTTTTTTTACCCAGACTCCTTTCGGTCGCCACCTATGGAGAACGGAGCACCAAGGTTGCAAGCCAGCAAATATGTAGCACATATTTCAAGAAAAAGAGGAAAAGCCCATAGATAAACGGAAGGCTGGACGCACTGATGGGGGGGGGGGGCGGAGGTGGGGGAGAGAAGCGATGCGAAGGAGGGATGGTGAGACAGGATGGGACGGAACAGAGCGGTGCATCGGACGTTTCCCTGCATCTGCATTGCTAGATCGTCCAAGGGGCCTTTTCAAGGAAAATACAACCCGCTGGCTGTCTTCGAAGAACCGCCTCCCCCCCCACCCAGTCTCTGCGCGCTACGGGGATCCAAGAGGCAGCTGCTATGCCTTGCCTTGCTTTGTTCTCTCTCCCTTGCTCGCTCGTTTCGCAGGCATGAGCGAGAGAGAGATGGGAGATCTGAATAATTTA
Source organism: Varanus komodoensis (assembly GCF_004798865.1). Classification (NCBI taxonomy): domain Eukaryota; kingdom Metazoa; phylum Chordata; class Lepidosauria; order Squamata; family Varanidae; genus Varanus; species Varanus komodoensis. The sequence goes on along the minus strand of NW_025335873.1, from coordinate 4,095,054 downwards.
GTTCCGATTGTGGGTTCCCTGCCTCTCCCAAGACTGATTCCAAAGATGGTGCATAAGCACCGGATGAGAAAGCCCGAGAGAAAGGGCTCTGGATATATTAATTGCACTGATTAACATATACACTGCAACTTCACAACTGAAGTCATGCTCCCAGGATTTCAAATAAGGGGCATGCACCCTCTGGGCTGTTTTTGCAGAAAATTCTCAAAAGGCAGCGCTTGCTTGGCAAGGCTTCAGCCTCATTTGCAAAGCCCAGGAAGGAAGGAAGGAAGGAAGGGAGCGAGCGAGCGAGCGAGCGAGCGAGCGAGCGAGCAGAACTGGGCTAGGAAGGGGCTGGGGTGTGGATTTACAAAGGAGGCAATCCAATTCCGTCTGCCTTTCAGGGGGGCAGCCAAGCCGGGCTTCCGCTGGGTGGTTTCGACCTCGGGGCGATGGTCTCCGTCGAAAGGCATGCGATACTGCAGTACCTGTGTCCAGTTTCGCTCCCTAAGGACCCCATCCTCCGGGCAGGCAACAGGGGGCTGACCCCCGGCACATCCTCGGTCGTCGCCAGAGGCGGGATGGTTTTCTGGTGGGCATTGCCTTCGGACGGCGACTTCTTCAGCTTCGCTCTGGCCATCCTGGAGGGGTTGTGTGGGGAGGGGGCTGCCTTGGCGTCTCCTCCCCGCCAGACCACCGTTGCCTCCTCTCACTCATCGCAATCCATGGCTCGGAATGCAGCTGGGTCCAGAGCAGCGGGCAGGTACCACCTTCTCTCCTCCAGACTCCCTCTCGCAGACCCCCCCCAGCACGGCTGCGCAGTGGAACAGTCCTGCCCGGGGAGAGGGACGGCGGCAGCCAGGGGAGCCGCTGGGGCTCCGCTCTGGCACGCCGTGCAGCCGAGGCGAGGCGAGGCGAGGCGGGGATTGCGTGCCCCGCGCCTCGCCCTGCGCGGCCGCCCCTCCGTCAGTGCCGCCTTGCAAGACGCAGGGTCCCACACTCGGGGGTCCCTCTGCCCTGTCCTTTCCGGTTCCGCACAGCCGCGCTCTCCTGCACACCCCGCCTGCCTGCCGCTGGGCTTTCCCTGAGCGTATCCCGCCCTGGATCTGTTTGCTTCGCCCCTCCAGGTGCATCGCACCGAACCCTTCCTGACGTGACAGCGATCCGGGGTTGTGGACTGCAATGCCCATCAGCAGGAGTCAGCAGGACTGCGAGTCAGGGATGATGATGGTCGTAGTCCAAAATATCTGGAAGCCATCACGTCAGGGATGACTGCATTAAAGTGGAGCCAAGCCAAAAGGCATCTGTGGCTTTTCAGTTTTGTGGTCGGTTTTTTGATGTTTGCTTGGTGTCGCGTTGTCCTTTTCCCCCCTCAGGTGAAGGTGAGAAGGGGCCCCCAATATCCTCAGGATATTGGGTCTGCTCAGATCCCACTTCTTTGGCTCTAGAGATTTCTCAGCCTCGCAGACATGAGGACTACTAACTTGATAGGCCTTTTTTTTTTTTTTTTTAATGAACGCACAAAAGAGAGTGATGTCCAATCCTGCCCGCAACTAGAGCTGCCAGGAATCCAAGTTGCAGTGAAAAATAGCATTTCCAGTCTTGCAGTAGGAGGCATACAATTTAAAAGGTCACCATGGATGCTAACACCGAATGCATCACAAGTTCTGTTCCACGGATACATGTCATGATTTTTTCTTGAAGTCACACCAACCATACCAACCATGACTGGCTGCACTGAATTGCAGTCACGATGTCAGAAGTGGTGCTTCTTCGCCCAAGGCCATTTCTCTCAGCAAGCGAGAAGAGAAAGAGAATCTGCCTGCCACCCACCTGGTCTTTCGGCAGAGAAAATGCTTTGCCCCGTGGCCACAGGTTGCTGTCTCCAACACGCCAAACAGCTTCCCAAACTGAAAGAGGATCTGGCATGAACAGCCGGCTCTTCCCATGATGAAGCCCCTATAAGGGACCTCTGCACCCACCTAGTAGCTGCCCTTACTGGCAGAGAGAAGCTGCATCCCTCCACCAACAGCCTGGGCGCATCGCACACTCTGAGATCCTGACCCGAAGTTCGGGCACATTCGGAAGTGCTGAAACTCACGAGCTCCTGAAGCCCGGAACACCCAGAGGAATCCAAAGGCACATCCCCAAAAAACGTGGATTGATGGGTGTGTGTTTGCCCTTTGGTCCTTTTCTTAACATCCCCAAAAGCAACACTATGGTAAATACTCCATGAACAACCAGGAACAATGCCCTGTACAAAATTCAAAAGTTTTTTTTAAATACAGTTTCAAAGATTTGCATTGTCTCCGTATCAGAAATGAAAACAAAGTCCAGGGAGAAGCTGAGAAATTTCCATATTTTTAGAGCTTGTCATCCTGAGAAAGTTACCTGCATCCATGAAACAATCAGAGGCACGGGGTAAATTTGAAAGAGCGGTAGCTCACCAGGAGAGCTTCCAAGAAGAATCCATCATCATGTCCCCAGGATAGATAGTATGAGTAATATTATTACCCTGCATTTATATCCCACCCTTTTTCCTCTAGCAAGGAAACCAAGCCAGCTTGCAGAGCTCCATTTTATCCTCACAACAACAACCCTGTGAGGTAGAAACATAGAAACAGAGCGAGTCAGAAGGGGCCTCCCAGGCCATCTAGTCTGACCCCCAGCTCCAGTCAGCTCCTCTCACGACATGCCCACCATGTGCATGTCCAGCCTGTCCTTGAACACCTGCACCGATGGGGCCTCCACCACCTCCTGTGGAAGCCCATTCCACCCTTGGGGTCCTAACTGTCAGGAAGTGCTTCCTGGCACCCAAATTGAACCTTGGCTCCCTGAGCTTGGCTCTGTTGGAGCGCATCCTGCCCTCCTCTGCAGGGGAGAACAGGCCTCTACCCACCTCCGTGTGACACCCCCTCACATACCTGCATGTCGCCAACAGATCCCCTCTGAGTCTCCTCTTCTCCAGGCTGAAGAGACCCAGTTCCCTCAGTCTCGCCTCATGCAGCTTCCCCTGCAAACCAGCCTATGACTGGCCCAAAGTCACCCAGTTCATTTCCTGACTAAGTACACAGGTGGAGCTAGTACACAGGTGGACCTTTAAAATAGGCCAATCAACCAGCTGAAAGGCAGGCTCTAGATTTAAATGGAAACGCAGACAGTGCTGCAATGCCATATTCCCTTTGAAGTGGATAGCAGGATAGAGGAAGCCCATAAAGAAGAGAGAGAAATACTTGTCTGCCCTCTGCCTAGATGCCCAAGTCAATAGCAAGATGCTGTAACTCAGAAAGCTAATCCAGTCCTGGGCTGCATTGACAGAAGTGTAGCATCCAGATCATGGGACAAGAAAAGCCCTCTTCAGAAAGACATGAAAATCTACACGTTTTAACAAGGTTCGTGAAAGTAAAATCAATCTACAGCCGGAAGGAAGGAAACACCTAATATGGAAGAAGCAAAAACTGCTCCATGTCTGCAGAATTTTGATGGGTGGTTGGAGCAAGAGACAAAAACCTAGGGAGGTGAGGAATGGAATACCCTGGAAAATTGTTGTGTTGTAAGCCGCCCCGAGGCTTCGGCAAGGGGCGGCATAGAAATGTAATAATAATAATAATAATAATAATAATAATAATAATAATAATAAAAATGAGCATGGCCAGCAAACACCCAGAAGCGGAAAAACTCCGTACTGCAACATCTTGTTGCAGGACTAATTTAATTCCAAGTGATGCTCAAGGTGGCTAAGACTTGGTCACTTAGGAGGGCAAAATCCTCTTGCCATCAAAAGCAAGGCTGGAACAAAAGAAGGACTCCGAACCACACCCTGTTGATATTTGGGATTAAGGTGAGGACACTTCCAATGACTGCCTCTTTGATGAAGACAAGAAGGTCTGGAACCGAACAAGCAGCAAGCAATTGTCCACTTGCATGTGAAACCAAAGGACTCCTTGCCTGTCCAGCCAGAAGCGTCACATCTCTTAAAAATAATGCATCCATGCTCTCAGGTTCTTCTCCAAAATGCCAAGCAAAGAGAAATCCTCAATAAAACCCTTCAGGCAATATTATTTTCCTGCACTGCACTTAATACCACTTCTATTGCATTTTATTCCTTTAAATATTTGTATTGGGTTTTATGTGTTTCATGGTATTTGGCATTTTAGGGGTTTGCAATCTGCCCAAAGAACATTAGCTCCTAGGTGGATTTTTCAAATTTTATTATATTTGTATACTACCCAATTGCCATGGGGCTCTCTGGGTGGTTGGTTTGTTTGTTTGTCCGTTGCTTTTACATGCTATTCAACAGCCACACCATGTGGCACTAAAAATATACAATAGATGTTCATAATTACAATATGCAGCACCCTATAACAATCACAACAGTGAAAACAATAACATAAACATAATCACAAAGGGCCATTTTAAGCACATCTCAAAAATTAAACAGCATTAATAAGAACATATGAACAAAATATATGTTTTATACTGTACATTATAAATGGAATGTACAGAGGACCCAGGATAAGGAGGGATTAGGTTAATATTTTAGGTAGGGATTTGTCTAGTGCAAAGAAGAGGCACAAGATAGGAGCATCATCCAAGGACCTCAGCTTCCATTCAAAAACTTTGAGCAAGTTCCTAGACCTTATGATGGCCACGATCAACTTGAAAAAGTGGGTGCAGCCTAGGGAAATCATGGGAGCAGGACATGATTCTGAATGGCCAGATGGGAAGAGCTTCAGCATAACTCTTTGTTCCAGCCCAAAACTGGAAGAGCACAGCAAAGGAAACCAAATGGACAACTGCTGCAGATCTGAATGAGGGTGTCCACGAAAACACAGCAGCCCCCAAATCCATTGCAGCTTTTATCCTGAGCTTCGTCGAAGCTATTCAGGGCAGTGACCCTACTTTCAGGATGGCTCCTGTGATGCTCAGAATGCCATGGGGAAGGTGCCCCATTGGCATGGAACCACCAACCTCCCCTGCAAATTGGCACCATGCGCATGGCCGGTGGGTTCGGGCCTCCTTGTTGCAGAATTTGGCTTCCTTTGGGAGTTCTTTTACTGCAGCAGCTCATCCCCCCCCCCCTTGACTTTTTGGGGCATAGCTCATTGCCCACCAAAGATACTCTGTTTGCCATGATTGGCAGAGGACCTCTGGACTGTTGGAAAGAGGAAGGTTTTTCTCATCCCGTGTGATCGAAACCCTTCATTGGAGATGCCAGGATTTGAATCTGGGAACTTCGGTAAGTGACTCGTGGTTTTCCTTTAGAAAGGAAAATAACCCTTCCTCCAGTTTTAGGCTTCTTAATGGATTCTATACTTGGGTTGGAAGCTCAAGTCAGGGCTGTCTGTGCGAGTTGTTTCCGACAGACCACTCAACTTCAGATCAGAAAGTTCAGATCAAGCCTTTGTCTATCAATAAACAGAAAGTCACCCTTCCAACCTGTCTGGGGCTACAGCACCCATCAGTTTCATCCAGCATGGCCAGTGGCTGGAGATGATGGGAGTTGTAGTCAAACCCCCATGGAAGGCTCCTAGTTTATGATGGCACGGGTCACGCAAGAGGATTGGACGCAGAGCCCCATTGTAGCTTCAGTGAGCATGATTTCAGGCCTTCATGACAGAGCGAAGCATCATCTCATTTCCTAGCAACCGGTCTCTGCTTTTCCGCTAGATCTTTTCCACAAGCTTGCCTCCCACAGCCGTTGGATTGCCCATATCAAATACAAGCTGTGATTAAACTGGGCAATGCTTGAGTGTGAACAGCCCCTCTGCTGGTTTCCCACTCGCCGGGGGAGCAATTCCGGCAAATGAGCTTCAGCATATCCAACTTTTAAAATGGCCTACTTATTATCTTGAATTTGGCTTGGAAGAGGAGATCATGACGCTAATACGGATGAAAATGAAAAGCCAGGCATCGGGGGCCTCAAAGAGACACAAGACTCCCACCGGTTTGCTCTCCTGAAACGGGGGAAGCAATGCATGCCACTGTTAAATCCCAGTGCTAAGCAAGCAGGTGCCTTCCAAACCCCTAAGTGACAAGAGCATGGGGTATATCTTGAAAAAAAAACCCCAACCCTTCCAAAATTCACTTGTAGGCATCTCAAATATCCAAGAGGAAGTTGCTTTAGAAACTCAGGAACACCAGTTTGAAATAGAAATAGAAAAGAAATTTGTCCAGCTGGCCCTTTAGTGTGAGCTCTCCTAATTTTATATTTTTGAAACAATACACAAACTGAAAGTCTATTATACTTTAAGATTCACACATGTCTAATCTTTGCAATAGTATTCAAGCTCCATTCCCCTCTCCCTGCCCCAAATTGTAGAGAAAAATGCATGTATGAGGGAGAATCTTTAGGTTATGGGGTGGCATAGAAATGGAATGAATAAAGAATAAATAAAATGCACACAACGATGTATAAACTGGGGAAAAGCACATTCAACAATGCAAGGAAAATGCTTGGAAAAATGCAAGCATGGAACAAAATTGAGAACAAAACATGCCTGCATTAGAAAGAATGCACACAAAATGTATCGTGTTCGTGGAAATTTTTTAAAGACTCGGTGTTGGGGCAAACTGAACCCAAGCCTGGGAAAGTGAGAAACTGGGTGAAACCAGGAAGAGAGAATTGTCTGTTTCCAGCAAAGGGTTCCTTGGCTAGCATGCGAGTGTAATGGAACTGCCAAGCGCTAGAGGGCGCCATCCGATAGGAAAGTTCAAAACCAGACCCAGGAGCGTTCAGCTAAGGATTGAAAGCTTCTGTAAGCTTAACAGGGTAAACTGGTATTTCCCAGAGAGCATCTAGAGCAGACTGGGCATTGTACGGCCCGCGGGCCACATCCGGCCCGATGGCTGACCCTGACTGGCCCGCAGGCGGTCCCTGGCAAATTAAAAGTCAATGCAAATATATATGGTCGTAATATAGATGCAAGCAATACAACTGCACTGCTTTTATTTTGAAGGATCTGCTAAATTGAATTGAATTTGCTTTTCATGTAATGTTAATGTTTTTGTGAATATTCATTAAATAGTGTTGTCCTGTGCTCCACATTTTCATTGTATCATTCTAATGTTTCATTTACTGTTTTTATAGAGATATATATTGAGCAGAGCTGTCAGTGTATTGGTCCGGCCCTTAACAACTGTCAAAGTTTCTCATGTGGCCCCATAGGAAAATTAGTTGCCCACCCCTGCTCTAGAGGATTTTTGGAGTCCCAGAGCTGAGACTGGAGAAGAGCTCTTGACTCATCCACTCCAACCCCGTCTTGTCAAGCTACCATGGAAAGAATCGCACAGGCCATTTCTCCAAAGAGCAGCCTTGCAGAAGAGGTTCAGAGCATGGGGTGAACAGGCATGGGGGTGGGGAGCCAGTGTGCCATGATCCGACATGGCCTGGCAACGCACCCCCCTCGGAAGCTCCCCAGTTACACAGCCAAAGTCAGCGGTGCAGCTGCTTCACAATACAGAAGAATACAGAGGTGACGTTTACCTCCTGTTCTGCACAGCATACCTGTAATTTCCGGCATTCGGGGAGGGGGGTTGCACTGGATTGCACCCTAAATTGTGCAGCTGTTGGAAGACACACTCCCAGCTGACAGCTTTGGTCTGGATCCAAGAGCTAAGAAGCGGGGTGTGTCCTCACGTCTTTTAAGGGGTGAAATGTTTGCTCACCATGCCGATTGATCAAAAGGGTGCCCCATTTAATCAGCCAGTTTTCCATTACTTAAAAGAAATTGCCTTAAGATAAGCACTGAGATGTGCCATTGATAAAAGTAGAGGTGAAACACGAGGGAAGATCTCTTCTAAGATGGTAGAGACGCAGAAAGGGAATTTAAAAAAAACTAGAGAAAGCAAAAGAAAGTTGATACAACCAAAAAAATCATTATCACAGGCGCCAGAGCATCAGAAATCTCCAATGTTTCACACTGCAGACATAATTTCTAAGAGCGCTGAATGCAGTTGGAGTAAAGTCCACATAACAGGAATTCTGGTCCCCTTCCCCACAAGTCTACAAGAGTCATTCTCAAAATCAACGATCAGATGTCTAGTACTTTTGGCAACGCATATTTAATTCATTCTTTTTCAGGTTTGCAACCCTCAAATTGCAAGAAATGTGTGTTTTTCCCAGATTCATGGCCTTGGACGGCAAAGCTAGAGGACAGCAGTCCCAACTGGAAGATGGAGGGACACAGGATACTAGCTCCACCTGTATCTCAAGAAGAACATCTCAGCAAGGAAAGATCAGATTTGCACCTTCCATCAGCCAGAAGAAGAGCGACTGCAAGGGATTCCCGCCCCCTCCTCACCGTGACAAACCCTCAGCATCAAGTGGTGTTCAGTTCTGGGCTTCCAAAGGAACCCAGTTCTGGGTAGGTTTTGCATCTGTGGAATTCCCCTCTGCCTGAAAAACTGGGTGCATCACCTTTATCCAACTCAGATTCCAAGGATGGAATCTGGACTATGGAACTGGGCAGGAGACAACAGAATTGCATTCAATGTGGTTAAGTGCAAGGTCTTGCACTTGGGGCATAGGAATAGGTGTCATAAGTACAGGTTAGGGGACAAGCGGCTGGAGAGCAGCACTTGCAAAAGGGACCTCGGGGTGCTGGTTGACTGCAGGCCAAACATGAGCCAGCAGTGTGATGCGGTGGCCAAGAGGGCGAACGCCACCCTTGGTTGCATAGCGAGAAGTGTGGCTTCTAGTTCCAGTGAGGTATTACTACCACTCTACACGACTCTGGTGCACCCGCAATTGGAGTATTGTGTTCAGTTTTGGGCCCCTCATTCCAGGAAGGATATAGCCAGGTTAGAGTCAGTGCAGCGCAGGGCCACAAGGTTGGTGGCCGGTTTGCAGGGGATGCCGTATGAGGCGAGACTGAGGGAACTGGGTCTCTTCAGCCTGGAGAAGAGGAGACTCAGAGGGGATCTGTTGGCGACATGCAGGTATGTGAGGGGGCGTCACATGGAGGTGGGTAGAGGCCTGTTCTCCCCTGCAGAGGAAGGCAGGAGACGCTCCAGTGGAGCAAAGCTCAGGGAACCAAGGTTCAATTTAGATACCAGGAAGCACTTCCTACCAGTTAGGACCCCCAGGGTATGGAATGGGCCTCCATGAGAGGTGGTTGAGGCCCCATCGGTGCGGGTGTTCAAGGATAGGCTGGACATGCACATGGTGGGCAAGTCGTGAGCAGAGCTGGCTGGAGCCGGGGGTCAGACTAGATGGCCCGGGAGGTCCCATCTGGCTCACTCTGTTTCTGTGTTTGTTTGTTTGTGTGTGGAAGGCCTCTGCTTTAGATGCAGTGATGGCACCCAGGTCCCTGCTTAATTCCATGGTGCATCAGAATCTGATGCTGCGAACTCAGGTATGCATGTGCAGATGGAGAGAATGAGGCATGACTGAGGGAACTGGGTCTCTTCAGCCTGGAGAAGAGGAGACTCGGAGGGGATCTGTTGGCGACATGCAGGTATGTGAGGGGGTGTCACACGGAGGTGCGTAGAGGCCTGTTCTCCCCTGCAGAGGAAGGCAGGATGTGCTCCAATGGAGCCAAGCACAGGGAGCCAAGGTTCAATTTGGGTGCCAGGAAGCCCTGACAGTCAGGACCCGGAGGGTGTGGAATGGGCTTCCACGGGGGGTGGTTGAGGCCCCATCGGTGTGGGTGTTCGAGGACGGGCTGGACATGCACATGGTGGGCATGTCCTGAGTGGAGCCAGCTGGAGCTGGGGGTCAGACTAGATGGCCCGGGAGACCCCTTCTGACTCGCTCTGTTCCTATGTTTCTATAATAAGGATACGAACTGTAGTCCAACAGAACATGTTTTGGTCTGCTTGGATCATGGCTGGGGCTGAAATTATGGTGAGGTTCTGAACGCCCAAACTGACCGGTTCCTCAGAAGCCACACACCACACCATACACACTTAATTTTTTTTAAAAAGCCGTGCTTAAATGGCCACGTAGATTTCGAGAGAGAAAAGCACCACAAGAGGGCAGCAGAGCGGAGCTGGTGATTCCTAACCAAAGTCCTGCAGAGGGCGAAATTAGTCGCCCTGCCCTGCCCTGCCCTGCCCTGGTGGTGGCACAGGCCAGCTTGGACTGTACCAGCTCAGTTAGATGGGGTGCTGCAGAGCCCAAGGTAGGCCCCATCCTCGAGCTGCCTCTCTGCCCTTAAAATCTGCTCGGACAGAAGCTGAAAGCCAGGCAGCAACCGCGAACACAGAGCTCGATTTTGCATAGCTGAATGGATTATAATTACATTGTGCAAAGTGCAGTTCAAATGACGGTTATCCTGGGAGTGCCCAGGTGAGAAGACACACATTTTGCACACTGCGTGCCCGGAAGGACATCCGAACACCAAGAGAGCCCCCGTTCCAGTGCTTGCTCTGCCTTTCCTTCCACTTCCTTTTGCATCATGTCCACCAGTTCGTAATAGCCAGGGATTTCATCCTTTCAATTTCTGTCCAGTGCATGGAAAGGTTTATGCATATTATTAAGATTAAATCCTGATGGACAATAAATTGCATTGCTTCCCACTTTTCCTGGCAAGACAGCTTTTCTGGTGATCAAAGGAAAATATTTGGCCCACAAATCAAGCTATCGCCCCCTTGTTATTAAAAACAGAGATTAGAGATAGATTTAGCCAAACTTAAACCCACTAAAACTGCATGAGTAACTTAAGTCCTATGGATTTCAGTAGGTCAACTCTGAGTAAATGTGGAACTAACCCAATCTTGTGACACCTTCAAAACTAAGGTAGCAAGCTCATGCACACTTGCTCAGGAGTAAGTCTCAAGGAACTCACGGAGGCTTCCTTAAGACTAAACATGCCTAGGGCAGCACCATAAATAGATTGTGCCTAGGTTTTCATGGATCAGAACCTGCCCCGCTTCACCATATATCCAAAACAGTAAAATTGGGTAGGTTCTCAGCATAGGAGGAAGCACCAGGTGAATGCGCATGGAGCCAGCTGCAAAGCCCCAAAGCTTCAGTGTTCCTTCTTCACTGAGGTTACTGCTACACCAAACCAATGCCTTTCCCAGACACTTTGCTAAATACCTCATCACACTGTTTCTTGGTACAAATAGCTCCCCGCTTGCTTGACAGAACGTAACAATCATGCCAGCCTAAGAAAATAGCACTTGTCCATATGAAATTAAGTACGATTATATGAGCAATCAGTTGTGCCATTCACAATAACCCCGCAATTTCATAAACTTTAAAAGTCTCTCTTCCCACCTAATCACAGGCAGACTCCCTTTTTAAATTCTTCATGGGGATTTCATCCGTTCCCACACAAACACGAAGTGGGGAGAGATCAATGCCAAATGGAACAGTTTGCTTTTTTCGCAATATTATTGCTTTCTTTTTAAATGGCCCTTTCTCTGAAACCCACCGGGTCTGCAATTACAGAAAGTAACCTTCTCAAGTTCCAAACAAATAAATGCACATATTTTTTGCACATCGACTAGAAATGACCGTCAGGTCACACACACACACAGTTTCTCCCCGCAAGGGTGCCCCCAAACCTTTCTAACCCCTACACTGGATGAACATTTGGATGTGATTGTGTCCTATTAGGTAGGTGGGCAGAACACACAAGCGTGAAGTGAGAAAGCTCAACACGCTGCACTCCGCATGCTGGGCCTTGGAAGTGACTCATGGTTTTCCTTTAGAAAGGAAAATAACCCTTCCTCCAGTTTTAGGCTTCTTAATGGATTCTATATTTTACTTGGGTTGGAAGCTCAAGTCAGGGCTGTCTGTGCGAGTTGTTTCCGACAGACCACTCAACTTCAGATCAGAAAGTTCAGCTCAAGCCTTTGTCTATCGATAAACAGAAAGTCACCCTTCCAACCTGTCTGGGGCTACAGCACCCATCAGTTTCAGCCAGCATGGCCAGTGGCTGGAGATGATGGGGGTTGTAGTCAAACCCCCATGGAAGGCTCCTAGTTGATGATGGCATGGGTCACGCAAGAGGATCGGACGCAGAGCCCCATAGTAGCTTCAGTGAGCATGATTTCAGGCCTTCATGAGAGAACGAAGCATCGTCTCATTTCCTAGCAACCGGTCTCTGCTTTTCCGCTAGATCTTTTCCACAAGCTTGCCTCCCACAGCCGTTGGATTGCCCATATCAAATACAAGCTGTGATTAAACTGGGCAATGCTTGAGTGTGAACAGCCCCTCCGCTGGTTTCCCACTCGCCGGGGGAGCAATTCCGGCAAATGAGCTTCAGCATATCCAACTTTTAAAATGGCCTACTTATTATCTTGAATTTGGCTTGGAAGAGGAGATCATGACGCTAATATGGATGAAAATGAAAAGCCAGGCATCGGGGGCCTCGAAGAGACACAAGACTCCCACCGGTTTGCTCTCCCGAAACGGGGAAAGCAATGCACACCACTGTTAAATCCCAGTGCTAAGATCCCGTGACTTTTATCCAGAATTTTATTTATCTATAATTTGTTGGATTTGTTCATTCAAGAGTGCAATCCTAGCACCCCAGGGTGGGTGCCAGGAAGCCTCCATGCAGGCATCCAACAGCAGGAGCAAACGGTGTGGATTGTCACTGCCACACCTCACCCCCCGCATTCACAGGAACACAGAAACAGAGCAAGCCAGAAGGGGCCTCCCGGGCCATCTAGTCTGACCTCCGGCTCCAGCCGGCGCCGCTCACGACACGCCCACCATGTGGACGTCCAGCCTAAATGCCATTCCCTCTGGACAGTCATTTCCAGCCATCTCAGTTCAGCACCAGGGACCTTCTCCACCTGCCACCCCACCCCTTATCCCCTCTCAAGGCCCAGCTGTATCCTCAAGCCAGGAGCTCTTTTCACGTGGGGTGGGGCAAGGCTTGCTGGACGTTCAGAGTCTCAGCTTCAGGACGAGAGAACCTCAGGGACGGGGGCACCAACGAACTCAATGGCCTACGGTACAAAGAAGGGTGTTTAGAGCTTGGGAGCTTATTCTGCAAGCAGAGAGTTTGCCAGCACAAACCACAAAGCGCTGGTGTGTTTCCTAGTCCCTGCTAACAATCACAGAATCATAGAATGGCGGAGTTGGAAGAGGCCATGAAGGCCATCGAGTTCAATCCTCTGCTGTTGCAGGACACCAGTTCACACCATCCCACTCAGGTGGCTGCCCAGAATGAATGAGTCAATTTGAATTCCTCAAAAGGGTTTAAATGCAAAATTTAAAAGAAGGTTTTAAATACAAAACAATAAGGCACAAACGTGCCCACAGGACACTCGGCAGCAAGATTTGAAGCATCGAGAATAACAGCGAAGGAAAAGATGCCACCGTGGCTGCGTTTAACCTAGAAAGATGGGGTGGGAGGAGCAATTTGAAAAGTGGGGGGGGAGAGAGAGAGAGAGAGAGAGAGAGTGTCATTCCCCAGGGCACGGCTATGCCGCGTCAGCAGAAGCGCTGCTTCAAAGGGAAGGAACGATAAAACGTTCAGACAGAAGACACTTGCCTCCCTCCAGCGGATAACCTGCTAGTCCCCACGGTCCCGAAAGAAATTCTTTGCTGAGTATCCCACACCAGGAAAAATGTATTTAATCAGAGAGGTTGCCCTGATCGCTGTAGTAAAAGGACCCCCTGGTTTCCTATGCTGCTTTCCTGGAAAAATGTGGCAGTGATACAACTTAAGGGCAAAAACAGCTGCCCCTTTTAGCCACTCATCTAGATCACTGTGTTCCTAGTATAATGAACTCAGGACCTCTCTAGAAATATTAGGAAGTGCTCCCAACTACACCATAAATTTGGCTTAGAAATCAGGGGATTTTTCCTGCGTGAGCTCCCCCAACTTGGGATCCAAACCCAAGTTTCTTGGCCAGACATCCTGCCTGTAGCCTATCTGGCACCCCAGTCTGGGGTTATCTGACCATTTCTTTTTTATTTTATTTTTTTATTATTTAATGTTTTTATATGTCATCCAATACTAAAGTCTCTGGATGGCTTACAGAAAACAAAAAACAAAACAACCCTATACAACAAACAACACACAACACACTGCATCCAATAAATGATGACAGAAGCAAGGATAGAACCAATTAGCTGTTAAAATATTGGGAAAATAAACAGGTGTTCGCCTGACGCTGAAAGTAATAAAGCAACAGTGCCAGGTGAACTTCCCTGGGGAGCATGTTCCACAAGCGGGTGGCTGCCACCGAAAAGGCCCTTCTCTGGGTAGCGATTTCCTCCCTATTTCCTTCAGAGAGGGCTCCCAGAGAGGGGCGGGAAGGGGCAGGAAGCTCTCAAGGGGCAGGAAGGCATATTTCTTCCGCTGTACAATGGGTCCTAAACACATTAGAGAGGGAAGGGAGGGTCATACCCATGAGCCTGCCTTGTACAAGGTCCGACCCCATCCACCTCGCCTCGCATTGCTTACCATGCCTGCCAGCACGTTCGGGGACTCGCCCAGAGGAGATTCCCCTCCGTTACATCCCTGCCAGTCCTTTTTGACTGGAAATGCTCAGGCATGAAGCTGGGGCCTTCTGCGTGAGAAGCAGTTGCGCCACCACTGGCCTATATAGTCTTTCTCTTCCTCGGAGTGGGCAGCATGCAGAAACCCCTCCAAATGTTTCAAGCGGCAAGCATAATTTCCTTTTCCTGTCCCCCACCCCACCCCACACCCCACCACACAAAAGAAGGTTGGAGCTCAGTCTCTCCCCCATGTTTTCCTCATGAAGGGCTGTCTGACTTCCCCCAGCTGTGACCATGCTCAGCTACCAACAGAAAGTTCTAATTATGCTCACGGCTAATCACCAGCACCGTTTTCTCTCTCACACATGCACAAACATAGCTACAGAGTCCTTAGGAGTTCTTCAGCTCCGCTTCCCAAAAGGAAAAAAAAAATGGTCCAGGGAAATATTCTCACACTGGAAGAGCATTCCAGAAAACAAAAGGAGAAAAAGGCGAGATAGCAATTCTGCCACCCGCCAGTTGGCTTTCAAAAAGAAAGCAAATGAGATATTTATAGGTATGGTATATACCCTAAAGAACCCCCAGCTTCATGGCCAGAAATAGAAGCAGTGCCCCAGCTTTTACATGCTCACAAACACACACACACATGCTCTCTCTCACTCACTTCTGCAAGCTGGTCACAAAGACTAATTTTAAAAAAAAATAACACGTCAAAGATAGAATCACTGGCTCTATCATAAATATTCGGAAACATGTATTTGTGCAAGTCAGCAAGGGAGAAAACCCTGCATAGGTATGTTTGCTCCCGGAACCTGACTTTAATCAATCAATTAATTAATTGCCTCCCTGCTTTAATCTTGCCAGGCTGTGCCACAGTCTCTCCGTGGCTCAGTGGCCAGAGAGTGTGGCCTGCATAGGAAAGGACCCAAATTCAATCTTTCCCTCTGACATCGTCATTAAATGCAAAAAACACAAAACAAAACAAAACTAGGTAGCAGGGGACGGAAGAAGACCTCAACCTTCAAGAAGCCCTGGAGAACTGCTGACGGATGCTAGCTGAATATTCTGGCCTGCTATGAGATTATGGCCTCTACTTTTTAAACTCTGGCCAAGCAATAGTATTACAAACTTTTGCCATCAGGATTACTGAAGATTGGCACAGCATGAGGATTTGGGCTGACTGGCCTGAGGAGCTTGCCCTCAAAAGCCAATGGGAGCAGAGGGCTGCAGACCTGGAAGGGGGGCAGGAAATGGAGAGTGCAAATTCACAACATTTGCTTGAAGCTTTGTCTTTCACCTCTCCAGAGCGCTGTGTCTCCGAAGTTCAGTCTGTCTGGATTGGAGTAACGCATCGAGTTATCTACGGTTGGGGAAGCTTCTAATTTCTCCAGACAGGAGTGTGGGTGTGTGCATTCTTCACCCATGCATAAATATCCCCTCAACTGAAAATAAGGCTTTCTGATTTTAATGTAGTCCGTTTTCTTTGGATGCCTCGAAAACTTCCCCTTCCTTCAAGAGACGGTCAATCACCCATGCCCTGTTTTGAAGCCCTCCTGCTCATTCTGCTGATCGGCCTCCTGCGTGTATCCCTCGCCCATAACACTCAAACCTGAGATTATCCCATGAATCTGATGGGTGGGACACTGAGGGCAGGGAAAAGGAAGGACTCCTTCACACAACCAATCGTTAAACAAAGGAATTTGCTGGCACCGGAAGTGCTGATGGCCGCCAATCTGGATGGCTTCCAAAGGGGATCTGATAGATTCATGACGGAGGTGGCTCTCTGTGGCTACTAGCCCTGCTGGCCATGGGCTACCTCCTTGACCAGAGGTGGCCGGCCTGCCTGCCTGCATGCACCAGTGGCTGAGGAGCTTGGGCTTGCCCCCATCCTGCTTGGGGGATCTTCGGGATGCTGGTTTACCAGCGTGTGAACAGAGCGCTGGATTAGATGGACCTTTGGTCTGCTCCTGCAGGATTCTCTTGCCATCTTATGCATCACTATCCAAATCGTCATTTCTCCACTGCAAAAAGGGCTGCATGGTTTGCAGGGAGAAGTGACCAGAAGGCAATCGTGCTTAACTTTTCCCCGTGGTTGTTCTGCCACGACCCATCCGATATATCCTTCCAATTCCTGCAAGCACTCAGATCTGAGAATAAAGCAGGAAGGCTGAGCAGTAGCAAGCAGGAAAAACTTCTCTGTGCATCCACCCGTCCCTGCAAATTCCTTCCTCACTGCTTTGCAGGGGGAAATGGGCAGTCCAAACCCTTCCACCCACTGAATGCACATTTCAGTCCAGTGTAATAAAAGAAAGCTGTTGCTGGAAATCCGCAAAGAGCCATTTCCTCGGAGATGAATATCGTCAGTGGAGAAATTCCACCCTATATTGTGAGAACCTCGTGTGACAATAGATTATTACACATCTAATGGTTATGACATCCACACTTTCCACCAGAGAGCAATCACCAAGCATTTGCTATTTGCTTTAACTTGACTTCTTTTCTAGAACTCATCTGCA
This sequence comes from Varanus komodoensis, assembly GCF_004798865.1. Taxonomy (NCBI): domain Eukaryota; kingdom Metazoa; phylum Chordata; class Lepidosauria; order Squamata; family Varanidae; genus Varanus; species Varanus komodoensis. Next base: position 4,078,149 of record NW_025335873.1, on the reverse strand, counting down.
GCTAAGCAACTAATATTCTGAGTTTGGTTCTAATTCCCAGGCAGTTCAATAAACCACAGCACTTTGGGTGGGGTAGCAGGGAAAGATAGAAGGAATGACAGTTTAATAACAATACCAAACTCGGCAAACCACTCGCAAATAAACAATGACCATTTGCCTCCAATGCCTGCACAAACACAGAGTTATTTACGCTCCCTTGACTGAAAGTGCCATCAGCCATAAGAATAGAATCATTCCTATTTACACTGCCAAGCATCTGTGTCTTAAAATGGGTACAAGCCACATGACCCAAACCCATGAAGACAATTTCAGATGCGTGACAGTGATGATCGTTATCATTATCATTATCAAGACACACATAACTTGCAGGATAGAAAGAAAACCACCCCCACCAAATAGATAAACCCCACCACATTTCGGATCCACCACTGACCCATCTTGTCTTGCAATTGCTCTTGGAAGACGTCGCTGGAGTCCCACCACAAAGCTTTCGAGATGCAGCTAGTGAAGGGAACTTACAAAGCAAGCAGACAGAATACTGCTGGAAGAGGAAAGTATTCTATGGACAAGAGAAAAGTTTTCAGAACTTGTGAAGTCTTTGGTAACAATTTGGATAGGAGTGGCGGGGGGGGGGGTTAATTAACTTACAAGAAAAAGAGGGTGGCTTTTGCGGGGGATACGAAAAGGTACAGCAAGAGAGACGGAGAAGGGAGCATTCAAGAAAGGGGGAGAGAGTACCAACTGCCTTGTATTCATTGCAACTGTGGTTACTTTCAATATTCTTTAGCTTCCTTAGACATTCCCCTCCCTCCACACACAACTCAGCTTACAATGCAATTAAAACATATGTGTGAAGCAGTTGCAACCATCATCAACTAAAACACAACTACAAAATGACCAAAGCATCTGCCTCAACCATGAATGAATTGAACTGACGCTTTGCACAACCCCCCATATGCCATCCAGACCTTCAGAAGAAAAGAAGGTGCTAAGCTGATAGTAAAAGGACGACAACACCACACCTCATGAGTCACAAAAGAGGAACTGGTGGAAGGGAAAGGTCTGGGGCTCATGAAGGCAAGCTTTACACAACTAGGTCGGCCACAAAGCAAAGAACCGGACTTAAGAAGCTACCTTGAGGTGAACCATAATGAAAAACAGGACAAGCATTCTTAAGCAATCAACCCTCCAAGTATAAATATTCTCATATCTGAGACTCCACAGGACAATCCTATGAACATTCAATCAGATAATTATCCGAAGGCGTTCAGCAGACTTCTGTCCCAGCAAGGATGCGTTTCTTTTTTTAACGGGACCAGTAATCCTTATGGGGGCTGCAATTTATTTGGAGTTTTCCGTAGTCTCCTGAAGGCTTCTTAGCAATCCCTCACCATGAACACACACACGAGTATTTGGAGTGCCCGCAAGAGGCGGGGAGACTCCCAACTGTCGAGGAGAAAGCCCCACTTGGGCAAAGGAGAGTATCGGATGGACTGGAAAGAGAGCAGACCCTTTACGTCCTGTGCAGCCCCAGGACAGCTCCTGCAGAGCCCGGAAGAAAAGCTTTACGGAGGATGAGGAGCCAGCCATCAGCAGCCTCCCAGAGGGAAGGGCGCCTGGTCAAGGGCAGAAAGTTCCGGCCAGCACCACGGAGAGCGCAGACCGAGCGCAGACGGGGCTCCCGTAGCGCCTCGCCCGCCGCGGCACGGGGCTCCTCGGCAGAGCGCGCCTCGCCAAGAGCAGGACCTTGGAGAGCGCCGCGCAAAGGCGCCGCGCCGGCCGCGTCCTCTGCGCAGGGAGCCCCGCGCCCTCGCCCGTCGCCCGTCGCCCGTCGCCCGCCGCGACCTTCTCACCTCTCGTCGTTCGGATCCCCCAGGAGCAAGTCCCGGAACCGGTAGCGAGGCGGCAGGGGAAGCACCTCGGAGTCGAGCTCGTTCATCGTCAAGGAGGAGATGTCCAAGATGACGCCGCTGCTCTTGCTGTTAGTGGCGCTGCCGCCCGGGGAAGGCTTGAGCCTGCGGGGAACAGAGGGGCGCGGGAAGTGAGCCGGCTGCCGCTGCCCTGGGCGCAAGTCCCCGGCGGAGAGGGAAGGGGGAAGCCCGCCGCCCGCCGCCCCGGCTCGCGCCCGGCGGGACTGGCGGCCAAGGCGCGCTTCCCCCTCCCGTCCCGCGTCCGAGTTGCGTGGAACCATGTCCCCCGGGGCGGACGAGAGGCAGCTCCAAGCGCGCTCAGGATCGGGAGCCCCCTCCCTCGTCCTACCTGCCTTCCCATCGCTCAGTCCCTCCTCCCCTCCTGCGGACAGAAACGCACGCACGCAGCAGCCCGCTGCGAGAGGAGCAGGGCGCGCGCGTCCATCCCCTCCTGGGATGCAAAGCAGGAGGACGGGATGCGAAGGGGCTGGCCCTGCTCGCTCAGAAGGGGGACCGCGCAGAGGCTGGCTGGAGCGTGGTTCGCAGCACGGGTCGTTCACACGTGCTTCCCAGCACCTGGGTCAGCGGGAGGAAGGAAGGAAGGAAGGAAGGAAGGAAGGAAGGGCAGAGACGAGGAGGAAATCAAGGCAAAGTGGCTTCAAAAAAAGAGGCTGCAGAAGTCTCTTGGGACCGGCTGTGCACTCGCAGCTCATGTCCTGAGTTCAGGATAGATTCGTGCAAGGGACGTTCTTGACACGTTTGAACTGCTTGCAGGTAACCAGTCAACCAGACTGGAATAGGAAGCTCTTGATTAGAGTAGGGCTTGCTCTTGGGTAAACTTCTGGGATTGCAACCCTGTGGGGTAGACAAGGTGGAGAGTGAACAACTGACCCAAAGTGAGCTCCATAGCCCAAATGGGCCACGATCCCCGAATGCTAGTCCAACACCCTAACCACTACACCTTGCAGCCTCTCCATTATTTCCCTTGTGAAGCAAAAACTAACATTTCTCTTTGTCCCCGTCTCCACTGCCTTTCCGTACTTTATCACTGTTTCCATATTTCCGGAATGCTGGATTAAAAAAATAGTCACAATTGAAAAGGGGGCTGCTGTTGGCCAACCCAATTTTAAAGAGAGACTCTGGGCATGTGCAGAGTCCTCTTTAGATTTCCTGAAATCAGAGCCCTGCCACAATGGTTACGAACCTCCAAGTGAGCCTCAGCTCTTGGGTGCAACTAATCGATCGCCAATAGCCAATCACAATCTGCTTGCTAGCACCCCTCACCTGCCCAGGGCGGCGGGGTCAGGCCACAGCCCCACAGCCCACCCTAACTGCCCCACTGGGTCAGCCCCAGCTGCACAGGGTGAGGCTCTCCAGAGATGTTCCTCCCCACTTTAGCCACACATGCATCCTAAATCAAGTTGCCAGTTCTAAAATGCTTTTTTAAAGCCTTTGCATTTTCCTGCATTTGTATTTCCTGGGTTGCTAGCAAAGCACAGGGCCCTGCAGTTCCCGCTGAACATGGCCTGAGGAGTCAAAAGAACCCCTCCTTGGCTTCCTGGTGCCCTAAGTAGCATCGCTAAATTCTATTCCCCCTTGAGCAAATGCCAGCAGAATCCTTTTTCCTCCTACAAGTCACATCTGGTGCCAGCCGGGCTTCGGTTATGCTGTGCACAAATGTTTAAATCAATTACCAGAGTGACCTTCTCACCAAAGCCCTCCAAACAACCCACATTTATTCTCACTGATTCTCCTGCCCCAGCATGTCCTGTGCCACTTTTTCAAAGCCACTTGGATCAAAACCCCAAAAACAAATGCTAAAAAACCCTATGAACAAGAAGGTGGCCATCAAAGATTGGTATTTAAAAACAAAAACAGGAAATCGGGTGCACATAAAAGAACAACAATGCTTAACAAAAAAAAAAAAAAAACCGCAGGATGATTCCAAGAATGTAATTCTATTGCTCCATTTTAGAGCTTTAAGCAGATATTGGATGGCTTACCTGTCAGGGATGCCATGATTGCAGCTTTCCTGCAATGCCCGGGGGCTGGACTAGATGACCTTTTTGGATCTTTCCAACGCTTTGAGTCTAGTTCCACATTCTCCTCCCAGCACTGGCTGACCAGATCCCCTTGCACTTGCCATGCCTTAAAACTTTTCTGAAATCGTCCACCTCTTTCAGCACCATCTGCCCTAACTGAAGAAGCTCTTGGTGGGGTTCAGAGGGTGGAGATGCCAGTCCTTGAGCCCGGGACCTCGGTGGGCACAGGAGCCACTGAGCAACGCTCCCTCATCAGGACCAGGCAGGTTTGAGGCTGGTGGGAGACCAGCTCTGCTTTCCTTCCAGCATGAAAGAGAGGCATGCATGTAGGAAAGAAACACACAAGTCAGATCTAACCGTGACCGGCGCCCAACCTATGGAATTCACTCCCCAGAGAGGTCCGCCTGGCACTGTCATTACTGGTTTTTCGGCGCCAGGTAAAGACCTTTTTATTTAAACATCATTTTAATTGTTAAAACATATGATCTGGCCAGGGCAACTTCTTCTTCCTTCTCTTTTCTCCTCCTATATTTTTATTTACTTATTTTATTATTATTATTATTATTATTATTATTATTATTATTTTATTTATTAAAACATTTTTATGCTACCCCATTCGCCGAAGCCTCAGGGCGGCTTACAACAAACATTATTTTACACTGATAATTTTAATTTTATATTTGTAACTCAGTGTATTTTTTGTATTTTTGTATTTAATGGTAATTTATTATGTTCTATTGTATTTCAATGTATTTGATTGTGTTGTAAGCCGCCCCGAGGTTTCGGCAAGGGGCGGCATAGAAATGTTATAATAATAATAATGATGATGATGATGATGATGATGATGATGATGATGATGGCTACCCCATAGTCCTGGTATTCTATGTGGATTCACCGTATACAAGCAATGCATACGGTGAGTCTTGGAGGATCCTGTTACTGCTCCAAGAAGGCTGGGCAGATGTTCTTTTACTGTCATGAGTAAATATATAAAATAAAGGTAGATTCTGGACACCAGAAATGGGCAGGTGTCCAGGTGCTTTGGACTCATTGCCAGACGCTCTGCCAGCATGGTCAACCATCAGGAATGCTGAGAGCTGAAGGCCAAAACACTCGGAGGGCTAGCATCTGCGCAGCCCTGCTGTGTGCTCTCACTCGGGGGGGATTTCTTTGGTCAGTCACCCTTGGCGGGTGCCTCGGCTTGCATGGACCGAGTTCCCATTACCCGGTTCCTTCCCTTCTCCTTCTGGACCAAACCCACAACAATAGTAGAACCAGCGAGCAGACAAGGCTTCTCTTTGTTCCCTCTTCATTGCTTCCCTGCCGCAAGAGGACAACTGAACCTCTCTCATTCTGAGGACTTCTTCTTGGAGAAGCTTTTGGGGCTGCCTTCCCATGATGGGGAGAAGGCTGCTGGGTGGAACAGTCACCCCAGTTTTTAGCCTCAGGAGCTGTCCGTGGTCCTGGACCCATAGTACCCTGGACAGCTTCTTAAGTTTGGGCTGAGCCCATGAGAGGCTTCACCAGCTCACAGGACCTGGAACTACCAGACAAGTGATGGTCTGGCCCAAACCCCTTTGGGATGGGAACAAAGTCAAATTTGTTCCCAACCACCCCACCCTATTCGAAATACCAGTCCACTTTACCTGAAAACTCTTACTGCCAATAACCAAGAAGTAAGGTGAGGCAGCCCTGGAAGGGGTGGGGATGGGGGAAATAGCCCAAGAGCCTAAAGCCACCCAAGAATTGTCAATTGGAAGAAGGGCATCTTGGGACCCTTGGAGACTCAGGTTTCTCCCCTGGCCCTGAGATTCTGTGCGCCCACACTAAACACAGAGGAATTAATCTGTGAAAATCTCTTCAGAATTTTATCCTAAAGAGGATAAAAACTGGGCTTGCCCAAGAACTGAATCCCTGGATCGCCGTTCTCTCAGCTGCCTTTCCTGGAACGACCCTGTCCATCTTGACAGTTTTCCTTCCCTTACAAGATTGCTCACTTACCACACCTTCAAAGTGGAGCTGGACACACACTGCTGCAAAGCGTAGATCTGAGCACATGCACACAACACACAGCACCTTCCAGAAGAGGGGAGAAATCCACCCCCTGCATTTGTGCACAAGTCCAAGGAGGCAAGTCTGCCAGTGACTTGTACAGAGAGACAAATGGGCATTCTTGCCTGCAGGTGGATGCAGTGACTCCTGCAGAGAGGCAACAGGTAACCTCCCTTCCGCAAGGGCCATTCTGCTGTGCCTCTGTTCCATAAAGCTTCAGTCACCCCGATTCAGAGAGGTAGAACAGAATGGCTGCAGAAGATGAGCAGGAAACTAGATCAGAGCGGGGAATCATTCAGAGACATGGAAGCGCACTCTCAGGAGTCAGCCAGTACTGCCTTAAGTTGCGTCCCCAGATAGACAGATCAAAAGCCTGTTATTTCTTCTTGAGAGCCACATTCACCATTACTGAAAAGCAAGAAACGCTTAGACTACCGACTTTCTGCTCACAGCCCTGGCGCACACCACAATCCCCACCTCGAGCATGCACTAACCTTCTCTGCTTTTGAGCCAGATCATCTCTCCTGGAATAGCATCTCACCATCATCTTGGGTGCAAGCATGCCAGTGGCTAAGCTGAGCGATGTCCTTGCAACAGACACACCTTTGCAAATCAATGGGGACCCCCCGCCCCAGCTGGCGCAGCTCTCCTGTGTTCACGGGCACCGACAGCAACGCATTCCAAAATGAAGGATTGTCCGTCCCCACTCAGGTTTGTTTTGGAAAGGGATACGGAATGACACTCCCCCTTCCCCCTTCTCCTTCTTCACCGATCCAGCGTGGCTGCTTGTTCGGCATTCCCCAACATGGCTGTTGGAAACCTCGGAGTCAGGAATATTTGCATTGTGCAACAGACCAAGAAGGAAACAGGGGAGAAAGGGAGACGAGCCAGTTCAGAGACGACAGACAGGAGTCCAAGGCAGGTCCGTTCTGGGGGTGCTCGCTTGCCCTTCTTGCATCCACATGCGTCTGGAGGATGATGCAGAAAACAGCTCCAGATTCTCTAGAGGCAGCCAGAATCCTGCCTTTCTGGAAGTACAAGCCAGTCATTTTTCCTCTGCAAATATGCTTATTAGCATGCTTCGCTTGGAGAAGAAAGGAGCACGTGGGGGCGGGGGGAGGCCAGCCTTCTCCAAATATTGGAAGGGGTGTCATGTGAAGAGGGGACAGACTCGAGCTCCATGGCTCTCAAGAGCAAGTCTAGAACTGAGGGGTGGATTTTTGGCTAAACATTAGGAGACATTTCCTGGTGATCCAAGCTGTTTGGCAGCAAAGCAGCCTGGCTCTGGAGGTGCTGCGTTCTTCTCCCCGCAGTAGTGTAATTTCAGGCTGCTTTGCCAAACCCACACTGAGCAAGGGGCTGGACTAGATGACCTCTGAGGTCCCTCCCAAAGGGAAGAAATGCTGTCAGCAGGGGTTCCTCTGACCAGTGGGTGTGTGTCCCTTCAGTTCTGGACAGGATTATGCTCCCCTTGAAAGCGCTTTGACCGGCAGCCCAACGATGCCTCTCTCTGGGCCAGACAGCCTGATAGCAATAAACTATGGCAGAGCTGGAAAAAGCTGCTTTCTCCTTGAGACCCTGGAGAACTGGCCTAAATAATACTGGGCCAGACAGACCCACAGTCCTGCTCAATATGAAGCAGCTTCACAGGATAATCTGTTTCACACATCTAAAGCCATGACAGCCAGTTTGGTGCAGCAGTTGGAGTGCTGGACCAGAGGTCTGGAGGTCCAGGTTCTAGTCCCACTTGGTCATGACGCTCCCAGGGTTACTTTGGGCCAGTCACTGACTCTCGACCTAACCGATGCTTCTGCAGGGCTTCAGCTACTGGGCTCCACCCTGAGCTACCGTGGCAGGCAGTTTTAGCCCCCTGACCCAAGAGGGGGCATTTTCTACCCTGACAAGCTCCACCCAGCAGGGCTGTTGTGCAGAAAAATAGCAGACCTCTCTCTTGCTCCTCCAGAGACCAGGACAAGAGTCAAGGGGTGGAAATTGCAGAGACAGAGTTTGGCTAAACATTAGGAGACGATTCCTGATGACACTGCAAGAGGAGGCAGCTGAGTTTGCCATGTTGGAGGGTGTCAAGACTGGTCTGACATCCTGGGAAAAGCTGGTCTAAGGTATCAGCTATTCTACGTTAGATTTATTCTTGGACAAAAGAAGGGCAATCCGTTAATATCCCTTCTTCCTCATTCCACTCATTCTGGGTGTGGCATTGTTTTTAGGTGAATTATCAGAAGGCTTCCTTCTAGGTTTATCGCAATCTTTTATCGCTCAGTCTTACACTTCTTCATGGATCTTCTGACACTGTTCTGGGACGTGCTCTTGGCAGGCTTGGCCTTCCCTTTAGAGAGAGAAGTGGGTGCAGATTCCGAAGGGAAAGAAGGCGATTGTGTGCCAAGATCCGCTGCAGGACTGAGGCAGGAGACAAAGGTGTGAGACATGAAAGCACCTCAAGGGTTTCCAAGGAAAAATGGGCACTGCCCTCCGTGAGCACATGCGGACAGACACCCACTCATCCCCGGAGCGGAATTTCCTCGCCTGAAGAACCACGGAGAGGCGGGCGGCAATGATGCTCGCCGTGCTTGCTTTAACCCTGCCAAGAGCACGTCCCCTTTAGAGAGAGAAGTGGGTGCAGATTCCGAAGGGGAAGAAGGCGATTGTGTGCCAAGATCCACTGCAGGACTGAGGCAGGAGACAAAGGTGTGAGACATGAAAGCACCTTTAACCCTTTGAACAAAGCTTGTTCGTTACTGCATTTCTGCAAGGGGATGTGGGGCGGGGGGAGAGGTGCTGATAGAGGGCCGCTTTCTCCGAACGGAAAGCAGCGGGTGGTCAAGACGAGCCAGACCTCAGCTTCACAGGGCAAAAATGAGCATGAATTGGCAGGTGAACTGAAAACCAGAGCAAATGCCTCACCATCTGGGTTCATATTAGGGCCAGTGATTAAGAGCACAGAAATGGGACTCAGATGATCTGGGTTCTAGTCCCCACTCGGCCATGGAGCCAGCTGGGTGACTTTGGGTCGGTCACGGACTCTCAGCCCAACCTACCTCACAGGGTTGTTGTTGTGGGGATAAGATGGGGAGCAGGAGGAGGAGGATGTAAGCCGCTTTGAGTTCTGTAAAAGAAAGAAGGTGGGATATACATCTAATAATGCAAAGTTAGATTGAATTTCAGGGCAAGGGGGAAAGAAGGCAGGGCAAACCCACAAAACAAGGAAGGTGTGGGATTTTCGCAAATTGAGTGGGCCCTTCCCACAGCCGGGGGCTCTAACCTGCTGCGTCTGGCTCAGGCCTGGAGCAGAGGCCCTCCCTGGGGCAAAGCTATCATAAAGGTCAGAGGGCAGGCCAAGAACTCAACTCATTGCACAACGCAGTCCCGGCCTTATCAGGAATCTGGGATCAAGCCACACCAAAGATCAGTCCATGAAGAACCAAGCTGCCAGGAACCGAATGGAGCTGCCCTTTTGCAGTCCTGGGACTGAGATGATAAGCTGGGGCTTCCAGGACTTTGCTGTGGGGATCAGAAGAGGATCTTAGTGGCAGGCTCTGTACGGGAGCAGCCCCCTTTTCTAAGGTCCACAAAGGTCCCCTGGCTTCGAGAAATGGCAGAGCTTTAGGGAGCGCAGGAGCCACTCAGCTCTGCCCGAGGTGGAGTTCCCCAAGGACTGCAGCTCCCCCTGGCCGTCCCACAGGGGTGTGCATTGGTGTCCGTTGTCTACAGGGAATACTGTGCGAAGGCGAGCGAGGCAGCCGTGTGTTACCTCCTTCCTCAGGAATCCTGACAAGAGCAAAAGACCCAGCGTAGTGAGAGCCAGTGTGGTGTGGTGGTGAAGAGCGCAGGACTGGGACTCAGGCGATCCGGGTTCGAGTCCCCGCTCAGCCATGGAGCCCACTGGGTGACTCTGGGCCAGTCACAGACTCTCAGCCCAGCCTGCCTCACAGGGTTGCTGGGGATAAGATGGAGGAGGAGAATGATATAACCTGCCTTGAACCCTTTGTAGGAAAAAGGCAGGATATAAATCGGGGGGGGGGGGGAGATCGTGGAGGGATGGGAGCTTCTTCATGCTTTCATTTCCCGTTTTGTTTTGTCCAGGTTCTGGCAAGTTAGGGCGAGGCGAGGCCGGGCGAGGCACCTCCCTTTGAGCTGAGGGACATCCGGTGTTGCAAGAGAAGAAGCCACAATCACAAAGTCAGGTTTGGACCTAGGAAAGAATTCTGGGTGGAACAGGAGGTGAGGACCATGCAATGTGCTTGAGGACCAAGCCGGGACCAACCCAGGGCAGACCAACCAGCAAACATGGCAGAGCTTGGAAAATCCATGTGGTTCAAGCAAGACCCAAGTCGAACAGAAGCCCCTTCCTCTCCAGAAGTAGCAGAGGGTCCACTGGGCAACAGCCTCTGCAGTTCGAAGGCCCACCATGCAGCTCTTGCACCCCAAGGCAGAGGACCTTCCTGGCCCAGCTCCTACCAGGTGCTTTTCTGAGATCAGGCGGGTCTATTGTGTGGCCCACTTCCTCCTTCGCCTTAACACACGCTCAAAACAAACCCAGAGGATGCGGAGCACTCCGGCATGAGGAGTCCAAAATAGAAAACCTGGCAATGCGGAAAGGTCATCTTCCAGCTTTCGCTTCTGTTTAGTAGCTGCGTTTTCCAACCTCCCGTGTCATCTGAGAAGGGAGCACAACTCTGACTACGCATTTTGGATGCAAGGCATTTGGACTCTGGTGAACTTTGACATCTGCTGCATGGCTCTGAAAGCGGGGAGCACTTCCTTCCCAGAAGGAGGTCATTTCATGTTTCCAGGATTGAGTAATTCTCAGGAAGCTTGAGCCAAGAAATGATTGGGGCCGTCCTGGAAATTCCCAGGACACCACAAGTGTTCTCATGGGTGCCACAGACCCAGTGGCAAAATTTAGCCCATGCAGAAGAGAATTCATAGTCAAGCATATTAATCACAGCTGGAAATGCTTGACCTGGCAGGTGATTAGTGCCAGTGGAAAATGAAGAGATCCACATCAATCCTTTGGTGCACATGAAGCAAATAGCCTTATAATAGCTCGGAGTTGCCCAGTCACAGCCAAATGCAACCGTATCCTTGCAAATTACTTTGCTTAGAGCAGCCTTCCTTCCCAGCACACTTCAGATGTGTTGGTCTACAACTGCCATCACGTCCATCGGCTTCTTGGCTGGGGAAGGTGGGTGCTGTAATCCAATATGTCTGAAGGGCATCTGATGGTAGGTAGTGAAAGGCCATCCAATTCTGATTTGCGTCCCGATTCATACAAACAGAACAGCTCACTCAAAACACCTGTCGTATTCAGACAAAAAATCCCAACATTACCAACATAACAACTGGATAGGCAGAAGTCTAATTTCCTGATAAACTTCAGGCTTCCCAGGTACCAACAGTGACTGATTAAGAAAAATCTTCGGCCTGTAGCGGACAATCCGATGGATTGGTTATGACAGTTATGAAAAAGGTAAACTCCATGTCAGGCCTCACAGGAGAGGAATTGGAAATATTGCTGCCAAAATCATACTGCCCTTTTGCAGATGCATGGAGTAACCGTAGTTGCGATACCATACACATTTCTGGTTATCACACCGCCTCCCGCCCCCGGGAAAAAATGGTAGCGTTAGAAAACTAAAATGATCAAAGGACGAGTCCCATGTGAGGAAAGGTTACAATAACGAGGAATGTTTAGTTTAGAAAAGAGGTAAGTGGAACCCAGCACCAAAAGGTTCAAAATTGGACAGAGTAGATAGGGCATCGTGTTGCTCCCTCTTTCACAATAATAAAACCCTGAACGAGATGCATCCTTGCTCTGGCATGGCTCTCCTTACATTCTTACTTCGATATGCTTCTAAAAATCCTCTCTGCCCAAATTCTTCCCATATTCTAGAGTTCCAGTTGTGCTCATCTCCTTTGTAACTGGAACCAATACACTGAAACTGAAGAACTGAACAATCAAAACTATTGTGGTCTGTTACACCAGCAGAAGTACAAGCCATGCTAAAATTTCAGATCAGAATTTCTCCAATCTTATTCGCATTGCTTTTGCTCTTTTTCCTGCCAAAACAAAAACACAAATCCAAATATAGTGTGCATAGTCTTCCTTAAACCCAGCAGTAATTTACTCTGATTCCTGCATAATATGGACCATATAAAAGAGGCATAATCAGTCCTAAAGGAACACACCAGTGCGGCTGATGCAGGGCACTGAGATCTTCCCAGGAAAATAAAACAATGAATTTAGCTACTAAGCTTAGCTGTTTGTTTGGTGTACAAATCAATAGGAATTCTCATTGTGCACGGCAAAGCTGCACCGTGGCCTTGAGTTCCTTTCGGTGGCTTCTCACCCTGGCACACGGTTGGGCGCGCATATCTGCAAAGCACAGAGACAATTTCAGTGGGAGCATTTCTATGGCTGCGTGAAGGCGCTTCTTGTGCCGTGTTTTGCTCGTGTCTGTGAGCATCTCTGTGCATCATGAAACTATCGTAAAAATAATAGTAAACTTTAAAAATGATTTATGTTTAAAACAAAATAAAAACGATTTATGTTTAAAAATATAAACATGATTGTAAAATTATTTTGTTGTTGTTTGTCGCAAAGTCGTGTCTGACCCTTCGCGACCCCATGGACAACCTTCCTCCAGGCCGTCCTGTCCTCCACCATCCCCCGGAGTCCACCCAAGCTCACGCCAACTGCCCCAGTGACTCCATCCAGCCCCCTCATCCTCTGCCGTCCCCTTCTCCTTTTGCCGTCTATTGCTCCCAACATCAGACTCTTCTCCAGGGAGTCCTTCCTTCTCATTAGGTGGCCAAAGTATTTGAGCTTCATCTTCACTATCTGGCCTTCTAAAGAGCAGTCAGGGTCGATCTCCTCTAGGACTGACCAGTTTGATCACCTTGTGGTCCAAGGGACTCGCAGGAGTCTCCTCCAGCACCACAATTCCAAGGCCTCGATCCTTCAGCACTCAGCCTTCCTTATGGTCCAGCTTTCACAGCCATACATTGCAACTGGGAAAACCATCGCCTTGACTATACGCGCTTTAGTAACATGATAGTGCATCAACAAACTATCATAAAAATGAACTTCACCAGATGTGCAGCCCTGCTTAGAGGCCCAAAGCAGGAACTTGGGGCAGGATAGAATTCTTTGGAATTCCCCTGGATCAAGGGAATCAGCCCTCGGATCAAGCCGTGCCAGCTGGCCTTCCGGAAACCCACTGGCTTGCTTAACAACAGCATACAGAACGGTGGTCCTGAAATCAAAGTTTGTCCTAACATGTGAACTTGCCCAAATGGGTAGCAATCACCGAGTTTGGAATCAGGCGTCTTTCTACCTTCCTGGTCAGTGAACCAATGCCGGATTTGACCAGCTCGCTCCAGCCCGGCTCTTGCTTAAATATTTGCAGATCTTTGCTCGGGAAATTAACATAGCCTAACTGGGCTCAGGATGTTGAAAGATCAACTTTGATTGTCTGCTCAGGGAGGAAGGCAGACAAGGAAGATTGGCACTTTGGGATGGAAGAAGAAAGTCGGACGTAGAGCACGGTTCCCCGGCCCTGAAGCAGGTGCAGCTAAGCCTCAAGCTGAGGGGACGTATTTGCATCTGACGATGGACGATGATTTCCACCACTGCCATCCTGTGCCCCATGCATTTTACCTAGGCAGCCCTTGCCTCATCCTTTTTAGCTATCTCCCCCTCATTTTCAAGGGGAAGGGGAGAAAGAAGGTACATCCATGAAGGCAAGACTCCCCGAAGAAGACCAACACACTGGGGAAAGTCCAAGTTGGAAGAAAGGGAAGACAAACCTACGAGAAGGATTGGTCTACAAAGAAAGCTTCAGCCTCAAGTTTACAAGAGCTGAGCAGGGCTGTTGAGGAAAAGGCATCTTGGAAGGCCTTCATTTATAAGATTGCCATAAGGTGGGGGGTCCTTGAGGGCACATGGCATCAACAGAGGGGAGGGGGCAGGATCAAGGAGATGCTGCAGGATAGGGGGACGGCCCCATCCCCTGCCCACCCATTTCCCCTTCTCCAAAGTGCATTTCCACTTTCAGACAAGAAGCGGGGGGGGGGCACTCTTCCTGCACCAGCCGTGAGTGGGTGAAGTGGGGTGGGGGCTGAACTGGCAGAGCACAAACACTGAGGTTGAAGGACCTTCATGCTGAAATGCCAAAGAATCCGACAGACCCTGCATTAATATCTGGAGGCCATAGAATTGTGGCCGTACGCACTTTAGACATTTTCGGTCTCCCGACCCCTCACACCCTGGCTTTGCTTGACAGCATCTCCTTGTAGAACCCCACTGCAAAACACACACTTGCAAGAGCATGTTTTAAAATCCTTAACTTGCTGCAAGACTGGCTCCTTTTGCTTTAATGGGGCGTCTTCGTCTCCTTCGGTATGCCAGGCAAAAAGAGTCTGGGGTGATTTTGCCAGTCAAATGCCTCACTTCACTGCCCTCGGGAGAGAGCCCTGGTTATCTGGCAGAGAAAGTTCTCTTTAAGACAGCTTTCGAACAGTAGGGTTCGTGCATTATAATTAGCAGGTTATAAATAACAACTGTCAGTTCCCCTTCCAGGGACACAGCGAACAATCTGCAACGGTGGCCCATTCCCATCTCAAAAGCAGCTGCAAGTCAAATACTTCCAGCCCATTTTGAGAGGAAAATTCGATGATCTGCCCAGATTCTGCCCAGCCAGGAACACCTTTGGGTCTCTCCACTCACCGACATGTTCCGCTCCACTCCCACTCTGGAAAATCCTAAATACCAGGAGGAATACACAGTACCACCAGCACTCCTGAAATCTGAGTCACATTTTCTTCCTGCCCCTACCAGCAAGCTTCTCAGGCTCAGGTTGATTGGAAGAGAGATTCCTTGCCTTTGCATCCAAATCACTCAGGGTTCCCTTACATGGTCAGGAGCTTGGGTTTTGACAGCTTCCAGCTGCTAAGTTCTGTGGCCAGTCTGCAAAGAGGAGCATGCATTTCCCATGAGAAAGGAGAAGGAGGAAGTGAGGGGAGATGCAGTGGGGAGAGAAGCAGAGAGGGAGAAAGATGGAGAGGATGTACAGGCGCTAGATGTTTTCCAGTTAAACCACGGCATTACGGAATCCTTTAACAAAACCCAGAGCCCTGCTAGGAGACCGCGATATTTCTGACCCAGAATGGACCATGGCGCAGCCTCACAGCACCTGCTTTGCATGGGGAACACCCCCGAATCGGTCGCCAGCATCTTCGGTTTTAAAAGGATCGCTCGGCAAGTGATGGGAGAAGAGCCCAGGGCACTGGGGGGCTGATGCCACCCAGAGTAGACAATGCCAGCCTCGGTGGACAAACGGATCGGTGTTGGGCAGCGTCTTATGTACATGACACTCACAAGTAATGATTAACCCCTCAACCAACATTTGCTCACCTTGTTCGGGACACCTCTGCACTGCTCTAATCTTGGTTGTTTTCTTAGGGTCCCGTTCCCGCCCTCACCTGTCTCTCTGCATCGTCTCTCCTGCTGTGAAACTTTAGACCGGGCTAGATATGGATGGACCTTGGAACCAGCCCAGGGGAGGCTCAGGTGGCCACCTGAAGACAGCGGGAGGTGGCCTCTGCCACAAGCGGGCTCGGCATCAGCACCCTGCACCCATCTGCAAGCACACGCAAAGAGAATTGTTCCAAGGGGGAGGGGAAGAGAAGATTTCTTCCGGAAATTGGGGGAGCCATCTGGCAAAGGCTCCAGGCACCCTGCTACAGGGATTTTGGGCAGTATTAGGGGGGGAAATCTGCATTAGAGAAAGTGGTGTCCACAACCGCTCTCAAATACTTAATTCTGGAAAGAACCTGGGGAGCATGCTGAACCCTGGAGGAGGACCACAAGAGCAAAGACTAAGTTTTATCCAAGCACTTTTTCCAGAGAATCTCTGAGATTTGTCTTTCCTTAAGCAACAACAAGGCCACTTCACAGAGTCCGCTCCTAATTTTCTTCACCGTGTTGTGTTGGCCACCTGCTTCCCTTTCCACTGCCTCCCACCACGACCCAGAAAGGTGCTGTACGACATTATGGGGAGGGGGTTCAAAGGACAATTTCATAGCAGCGGAACAAAACAAAAGTTCTAGAAACCCCACCAAGGATCAGTCCTACCTGACAGAAACTGCTAGAGAATCTCCCCTCCTCTGGCCAGGAACTGGCTAGAACATTTCAAGAAGTCACTCAGATCTCAAGGGCTCTGAGTTTGCTAGCAGGACTTGGTTGCCTGATAAAGGAAATCAAGGCAGGGAAATACTGCATCCCAGACCCCCTCAGAGCTCAGCCAAGTGGGATGGGCACCCCATTATGTTCTTTTAAAAGTTGGGGTCAACTTAGGAGAAAAAAAGGTGACATTTTCTTTTTCTTAAGAGGAGACAGACATTTTTAAATGGAGATTATTACTCCTGGTTAGATAGAATTCATGTTCTCCGAGAATGAGATGAGAACATGGCATTCTTTGAAATGCAGCAGAGAATTCATTGTTCCAGACCTGAACTCACAGCCCGTTTATCCTCCTGCTGGGGGATGCAGAACAGTACCTGGGGAAATATTGTAAGGGTAGAAAGATGGAAGCTGCTGCACAGAGGGGTAGATCGTGCCTCAGCAGTAATGCATCTTGTTCTGCCACAAAACACAAAAGTGTCACTCACATGGTGTGCCATTCACATGGCAACACCTCTTTGCAACAGTAGAATAGCAGAGAGCCTTCTGTTTCCCACCTGAATTTGTGGGAATTCAGGTGCTCCCTGTCCCTTTCATTCGCGCAAACACAGTTCAACAAAAGGAGTTTTTCAAAGCCAGTGCAGAGAAGATCTGCAGGTCTTTCAGCGAAGCTGATCTCCTATTACAGATCGTATTTCCAGGGAAAGTTATGGACCAATAAATATCTTTGGAAGCTCAAGATTCCCCGCAGCACAGCCTGAAATGACAGGCTCAGGGAGCAGGCCCCAAACTTGGGTCCAGGTGGCTATTTGCTGGTTGCACTTCTTGTGTAGCCCAAGGGGACCATCTAGATAAAGCACCAGGGATGGGAGGGGAAAGATGCTGGGAACTGATCAGAATTGGCTTGTGGGAGAGAGCCACTACCTAGAAGACCGTGTCCTATGGCAGGTGTCTATGAGGAAGCAAAGTACCTTTCAGCAAAAGCCCAGCTCCCTGCAGATTGCATTTTGGGGGCAGGGGAGACAGCCCAGCAGGCAAACGGGGGCACGGGGATTGATTAATTGATTGATTGGGTGCACGTCTGTTGGTACAATCCAAGAGAGGTGGCCCCAGGCTTGGCTTCTCCCCACTCCCCAGAATGCCTCTATATCCCCTCTGCAAGGAGCATTTGTGCTCCCGGGGGAGTGGGGGACACACATCCGTGTGGTTCTTTCCATGCCAGCCACAAAGGGGGAAAGGGCTCGGCTGTGTTGGAGGACTTTTGTGCTGGGACTAGGAAAAATCCTTCAGCCCCTCCAACAATGCCAAGGTCATAGGCTTGCAGCCTTAGCCATTTTTAAGACTGCAGCTTTCCCAAGGAGCTTCAAAACTTATACAGTATAACAAGGACATATACCAGTATTAAATAAATTTAAGACCTAGCTGAGCTGAATCAAGAAATTAAGTCACAAAAAAAGCATATTTAAAAATAAATTTAGTTATAAGTCAAAAAAAAGTTTTTTAAAAACTTCTGAAGGAAACAAGCACAGACGGAGCCAGCCTTCTCTTTCCCCGGAGGAAATTCCACAGGGCCACCACTAAGAAGGCACCATCTCTATCTAGTGCCCACTAGCCTTACGGGGCCTCTAATTCCAACATAAACACATGGAAAGATTCACAGAGGTCTTAACTGTTTAATGCAGTCCATCTAGCCTGACCTGGCACCCATTTGTGTGTTGAACTACAACTCCCATAATCCTTACCAACTCAGGATGGTGAGCGTTGGAGTCCTATACATCTGGGGGGTGCCTAATTGGCAAGGTCATTCCAGCCCCACAAAGGATTCAGGTCCTGCAGTGGGGTCTCAGAATCATTTTCAAAGGCAGACCCACACAATGCCAATTAGTGGACTGCAGACTGGATACAATTATTTGCATTTGTTCTACCTTTCTTCCATCGCGGAACCGAAGGTCTGGCTCCCAACGGAATGGAATTCCCCGGTGCTCTGCCTTCCCGGCATCGTCCACACACAGAGCCACTGAGCTTCTGCAGGTCAGCTGCCTCGTGTGCTTCCAGACGCTGCCGTATGCCTGAAGAGGCTGGACAGCAAGGTGTACAATGCACAGAATAAAAATAGGGAATCGCCGTGCCATTCCCTGTCACAGGGCAACCGCAGCCGAGGAGCATAGCTCTTTGTTGCAGAGACTGGAAAGGTCACACAGCAACACACAGGGCTACTGACCACTGCCTGGGATTTGCACCCTGTCCCACCCCAACACTGATGCCATACATTGTTCTTCCCGAGCTCGTGCTATAAAAAGCCTAGGATCATTCCCAAAACACATTCCCCTGTGTTATTGCACCTGTCCCCAGGTTCTGAAGTCTTGTTGGGACCCAGAAAGCCGGCAAATGTCGGACCGAGCACTCCTGGGGGTCCACAGTCAGCCACCCGATCAGTGCCAGCACCTCTCTGCCCTGCAAGCGCATTCTGACATTCCCGGTTCTCTGGCGGTGGGTCTTCCTGAAGACTGGAGCCCTCGGGCATCACGAACTACCCGGCCGCATTAGGTTCACATGAAATGCACTCTCTCCATGCAGCACCGGATTGGTGCCTAAATGCCAAGCTGGCAAAGACCACTCACACAAACAATACATTCTGGGACATTCCAAGCCCCCCACTTGAGTGGGATGGGCACATTCATCCCCTGAGAGTTGGAGATTAAACGCCTGCGAGGACCTAGAACGGGTCTTTTCTTCTCCACATCTGCCAGGTGGATAAAGTGATGGCAAAGAAGGGCGGGGGGGCGGGCAACTTGAAAGCCGAAAATCTGGAGGGACACAACTCCCAGCAGGGCTTACCAGGGCTGATGGGAGTTGTGGAACTCCTGAAATGTTGACACACAAGTTGCCTGTCTCTCAGCTCACGGGGCAGACATGTGAGGAGCATGAATCAAGCTCACCGGATGCCCCCTTCTGATTCTTTGTGAGGTTCCTACATCGCACGGACGCTTCTCCGCGAGATGGTTGGCATTTCTGCTTAGAAGTTAAAGGTTGCACTGCAGACGTGAAAAGCTCCATTGCTAAAGCTCCGTATGTTTAATTCCTCAGACCTCCACCTCCAGAAGGAAGCAGGTACCAGAGAGAGAGAGAGAGAGAGAGAGAGAGAGAGAGAGAGAGAGGGAGGGAGGGAGGGAGGGAGGGAGGGAGAGAGAGAATATTTTGGGGGCATGTCTATGGGACGATATTGGACTAGGCAGACCCCCAAGTCCACCTCAAGAGGGCTTGTCCTTAAGCTCAGGAAAGCAAAGAAAACCTGCTGTATTCAGGACCAGAATATATTTGGACAGGTTGAACCTGTCTTAATGCTCAAGGTTTGTTGCCATCAAGGGATGCTTTGGATTTCTGCCTTTCAGAAAAAGTAGTTTGGACCTCTGGTCTGATCCAGCCAGGAAGGAAAGACTGTCGTGATGATAACTGGGTTTTGAAGCCTCTAAAACGGCATATGCATTGGCGTTGCTCTTGCGTTTGATCCAGCTTATGCCTACGCAAGAGCCAGTGCGGTGTAATGGCTAGAGCGTGGCCTAACCTACCTCACAGGGCTGTTGTGAAGGGGGGAGGTGGAGTATGTAAACCACCTTGAATTCCTTGCAGGAACAAAGGCAGAAAATAAATATAAGAAATATTTGAAGTAGAAACGTTGGAACAGTTTCAATCATTCTACATAGCGGAGGAAGAGTGGATCCAAACCATCATTATTATTAGTTTGGTTTGGACTGACACCCGACATCATATGCACAGTGAATCCGTTGAAAGGGAGACGGGAGGCAGAGACTGCTTGCTATTCTGAGTTATTTGGAGTCCTCCATGGTGCTCCATCCTGTTTGGATCCAGTATCATAGAGAGCACCTATGAAGCTCAAAAGAAAAGCTGCTATGCATAAGCAGCCCCCTCACCTAGAGATACCCAGAAATAGATGAGACTCTCGAACATAAATTCCAGCCAATTCATTGGATCTACTCCACGTATGACCAGGTCTGGATCCAACCCAGCATTATTATTCAGTTAGATTCAGGCTTTCTCAGCAAGTTCTGTCTGCATTATTTTAGATCCAAACATAGTTCTGTTTAAGGATGACATTATGTGAATTCAATCTAGTATTATTTATATTGTTACTATTTCTCTTTTTTCCAAACAAAAATTGCTTTGCATCGTTATAGGTTGCAGCCTTTCCTGTGTCTCCTTTTGCTTAGAAAAGCAACAAAACCAACCTAAGACCTTACATAAATGAACTAATTCGGGAAAAGGTGGTAAATTCTTTGTCAGTGTGACTGCTTACCTATTTCAGCATTTATTCTGAGCTTTGGGGGAGCTGTTTGTGGTGCTGAACCACATCCCTAAGTACGTTTGTCACCGTGAAGCACCATGGACCACTCTTATAAAACTCAAAATAAAAGCTGCAGTGGATTAAGAGCCCTCCTGTCCTTGAGGTATTCATCGGCTTGTACTTTTTAATACCTAAAAATATATATATATATGGAAACTGCCTGGAAAGCGTGGGATGTCAAGAGAAACACAAGCCGCCGAAATAAAGGCAAGGATCCGAGGGAAGGCGTGGAGGAATGTCACGCCGCGTGAGCTCGGAAGTCCGCGACCCATCCAGCTCAAAATGAGAGTTGCCACGGCCGAGGGGCCCCACCGACACAGTGCGCAGTTACCTGTGCGAGGCGTCGTCGTCGAAGACGAAGGTCTGGTTGGTGTAGCCCTCCGGGGAGGCCCGGGCGCCCTCCCGGGGCTGCTGGCCGGGCGGCTTGCGGACCCCGGGCGGCGCGCCGCCCCCCTCGCCCGGAGCGGGCATCCTCCGCGCCCCGGGGCACGCGAGCCGCGCGGCGCGCGCTCACCCGACCGGGGCGCCCCGGGCCCGAGGTTTTTTTTTTTTTTTTTTTTTTTTTTTTTTTTTTTTTTTT
>NW_025335873.1:3957659-4056904 GCF_004798865.1 Varanus komodoensis | reverse complement strand
CCGACCCCGCCGCCGCCGCCGCCGCCCACGACCTGACTTGTTGCTCGCCGGGGCCCGTGCGGGCGACCCCCGCGCGGCGGACGGCGCCCAGCCCGCCTGCGCCGCGGCGCGCACCGGGGGGCGGCTCGTCCCCCGGCAACGCGGCGCCCGCATGGCCCGCGCCGAGCAACAAGTCAGGTCGTGGGCGGCGGCGGCGGCGGCGGGGTCGGAGCCTCCTCGCGAGCCCCGGGAGGGTCCCCGCCGTCTTCCTGCGGGACTGCCGTGGCCCCGGAGCAGGCGAGCGCGCGCGCCCCCGCCTCCGGCTGCATCCCGGGAAGGGCGTCTGCGAATCATCTCCGCCGCGCGCTTCCCAGCCCCGCGGGCGCGCTGCGCTCCCCTCTTGCTCCCGCCGCTCGCAGCCGGTTCCTTGCCCTCTGGCGCCATCTGCGGGCCACACGGCGGCACTGCCGGAAAGAGGGGGAAAGTCGCGGGGGTCTCGGCCAGTAGCCCCGACCCGCCGGCGGACCAGCCGCTCGCCAACTGGCCGCCCGGAGGCCTTCCTCTCGGCTCTCCATGCATCCATGAAGGGACAGAGGCCCTCCAAGCAGGAGAGACACGCAGAGAGACATTAGAGGACATGCAGATTGACCCGTGGAAGTTTTGCTTGGTTGCTTTTTTCCTGTGGGCCTGAACTCCGACCTTTCTGGAACCAGCACCCTCTCCGGAAAAATCCTCCATTTCGCATGCTTCCTATGACCATCCCTGTGCAAAGAGTGAGCACATGAGCCGGCTGGATCGGGCCTTCGTTACAGCCGCAGAAAAAGACAAGACTGTGCGTGGCCTTCCAGCTGGCCATGCCTTGAGCACAAGGTCAGACGCAGTTCCAGAAGCGCTTTACACACCAGCTGTTCAGATTTCTGGCAAGAGCGAGGCTCAGTCATTCATCTGGGCAGGGCGGGAGAAGGGGAGGAAAAAGAAGGGAGAAACAGAGATGGCAGAAAGAGAGTGACAGGAGAAAGCACTTTCATCTCTGGCCTGGCAGAGTCTGGTTTCAACCCTGCCCATGAGATGCAAACAACAGTTATTTATTTATAAGATTTATATCCCACTTTCCCCAAAAAAAACTCAAAGCGGCTTACATCCTCCTCCTGCCCCTTTCACTACTGAAATGCCCATGTCAACAAAACAATTAAATGAGCAAGAACCAAATTTACCTCTGCATTTGGCCAGCCTCTCCAACCACCAGTCCCAGGAGCAGCACCATCTTATGGAGGTCCCAGGACTTCAAGCTTCTTTTCTCAGATGCTGCCCATCTTGGAGCTCTGCATAGTCCCAAAAGAATGTTCATATCTTTTTATTCTTGGCTAGGTACACGCGCTTACTACACTGCCAGCTGAGCGACCCCTTCCTCAGATTTTCCACCTCTATCACACCAATATCGCCACGTTTTCTGAATTTCTGATCTCACAGCTGATTGGCACTCATTATTCATCCAGAACAGTGCCACCCTCTGTTCACAGAAATCCAAGATTTGCAGATGTACACAAAACCCCTGGAAAAGACTTATGATGGCAGCGTGAGTCAAAACCAGTCCCATGAGAACTGAGTGTGTTCTGTGGCTCCCAGAATGTTCACTGGTTTGGTTTGGCTCTTTTTTTTGGGGGGGGGGGGGATGCATATGGGCAGCCAGGAGAGAGGAAACTCCATGATGAAGAGTTTATTGCAAGTCCTGTGGCTCGTTCTGCATTTTCATTTCAGTTTAGTTGCCCTTTGGAATGTCCTGCTTCAGGTTCCTTTAATCTTATATTTCAGTTGGAATGCAGCAAGATCACTGCTCTGCAAAGGATTAACTTGATCAAGAGTATAGTAGTCTCACTAAACAAATTGCATCTGTATTATTTACAACATGGCAAGTTAATTACCACCCGAAATGTTCCAGTGAAAAATCTGATTTTTTAAAGTCATTTGCTTAACAGCTCTTCCCAAGCCGTGGCCTTCCAGATGCACTTGACTACACTTCCCATCTTTCCCAGCCAGTGTGGGAATAATGGGAGTTGCAATCCATACCAAGGTGCTGAAGGTTGATCTAAACCAAAGGTCAGGAACATCCTTCATCCCAAGGGCAAGATTCAGTTTTCAGAAAGTTCTTGGAGCCACATTTTAGTGGTGAGAAGGCAGACTGAGTGGGAACCAAAAATATTTTTTAATATCCTATTTTAGCTTAAATCTTTTCCTGCTGGTAACTGAAAATTAGAAGATGGATTTCAACCTTTTAGAATGGGGAGGCGGAGAGAGAAGGGATGCACAACAGCTGGAAAACTGAGAGCCAAGGTAGTGTCATGGCTGGAGTGTTGGACTGAGACCTAGGAAATCTGGGTTCTAGATCTCACTGGGTGACTTTGGGCCAGTCACGGACTCTTAGCCTAGCCTACCCCACAAGGTTGTTGTGAGGATGAGGAGGAGAAAGATCATGGAACTTACCTTGTGTGCCCTGAAGGAAAAAAGATGGGACATAAATACAATAATAGATAAAATATAACCTCCAAACCATTACTGCTTGGGGGAAAGAGGATGTGGTCTCTCAAGGGAGCTCTGAGTACCAGACTGGAGACCTTGTGAGGACTGGATATGGCCCTGAAAACTTCCACCTCTAGATTAAATGAAGCTTTATGCACTTGGAGTGCTCTGAACCTCAGCTTCTGCAGCAAAACGTAATCCTGATTCACAATCATATGCATATATTTACCTAGGAGCAAGCCCCATGGAATTCAGTCAGGATTTACTTCTGAGTAGTCCTGTATAAGACTGCACCATGGGTGCATTCAGATCTTTTTCTTACTGATTCCATTGGTGAACAAGGAAACTGGCCTTGGAGTTAATTCATAATGCCGGTTTGCACCATCCCCTGTTCCCAGAGTTATTCTCCACCTGCTCACAGGTGCTTTCTATTTCTATTCTATTGCTGCTTTTTATTTGTCTTCTCTAGAAGCCTTGGCAGTCCATGTGTCTGTTTGGAGCCACCAACACCTTTCTCCTCTTGCTCCCAATGAGAAAATCTTCTGACAAATGTTTCCCAGAAGGGAGCAATTCAAGCACAAGGAATGTCACTCAAGAACTAAATACTAAAAGACCGATAAGATGAGTCACCCTTCCCAGGGCAACCTCTTCTGCTTTCAGTTATGTGCCATGCAGAGTCTTATATTTCTTATTCACACCAAGCAGCAAAACACTTGAGAATTAGACTTTTCCATTTTTTGCCTTCAAAAGGCCATCTGCCCAGCCAAGCTAAGATCTCTCCGGGAAAGACAGCGCAATCTAGACTTCATTTGCATTTCTATGTGCACACAGAGCAGGCTTTCTTCATTCCCCTGGCAGGGCTAATGGGACGGAGGTACCAAGATCCTTGGAAGGAACCAGAAGGGGCCAATAATGAGGTTACACAATTCACACCTGAAACCTTTAAAAGACGCGTGAATGAAAGAGGGAAGGCACATCTTCTGGAATGCCACTGTATTCTTCAAAGTCACATCTCCAAAATCAGAGAATAGCAGGGTTGGAAGGGGCCAGAAGGCCATCAGGTCCAACCCCCTGCTCTTGCAGGACTCCCAGGTACACCATCCCTCTCCGATGGCTACCTCCCAGGTGTAAGGATCTGGGCTGCTCTGGTGGCCAGAACAACTAACACTGCCCAGAATCAGAACCAGTCCCAAGCCTTGCTGGAGCTCCCGTTCCATGGATGAACACCAACTGCGACTCCTCAGAGGGTTGGTGGACAAGCTACACAGCAGCCAGCTCTTCCCTCCAGAACTATCCGCAGCAACGCAAACCGTCACCTGGGTGTGAGACTGCATTGTTGTGGAGGATGCCGTGGGAAAAACAACTCTGACTCGGATACGAAGTCCTGAACCAACTCGCTACCTTGCCAGCCAGCCGAAAAAGCAGTAGATACCAATGTGAAAAACGAATTGCTCAAACGAGGCTCAAGTGAACCCATTTCCCTGCCCGCTGTCAAAGACACGCCTTGCAACCTGCGACGTTCTACAAAGTTCATCAATATTTCCAAGATGACAGAATCTTCCGAGAGAGCGCCCTGCTGGTTTGAATCCTTATTTCTCCGGTCACATGGGTATTTCCAGGCCCAATTAGTATTCCTCTTCTGCGCTTTGGGCACTGACACAGCCAACTAGAAGTATTGAAGCATTTTGTTCCAAGCAATCCTGCACCCACTCCCCAAGAGAGGCGGGTGACTCGTTATGTCAGTGGGACTCCTTATTCCTTGCAGCTTTTATTCTGAACTTTATATGAGCCTCATGGTGGTGAATCTGTGTTGGGGAGTGGGTTCAGCACCATGGATAGTTCCCATTAAACAGATGGCCTTTGTGTTTTGGCCCTGTAGATCGCTCCCGTAAGATTGGGAAAGAGCTGTGAATGCTCACATCTTCATTTTCTTTTATCACCTCTTGCATAGCAAAGAGTTTTCTTTTCTGAGGTTTTTTTCCAGAAATCCTGTTTTGCACTTCCATCGAAAACATGGAAATGCCATGCCCTTAAGTTTCAAGAAAACGTAGAACAAACATTTCATCAGTGGATCCAAACAATCCCTTCCCTTTAGTCTACAGAGGAAATTTACACAAACGTGGAGAGATCCGAGCAAATCTTCCATCCATTCTTTGCTCAGTTTGTGCAAATAGGAAGGCCTCGGCAGTCATAAATACATGTATAAATAAATGAGTAGCAATCAGAAACAGAAATCAGGCAAATGACAAGCAGCAAGATACTGAAAAGCTCTCCAGCACCGCTTGTCATTTTCACATTCTTGGAGGTGACACAAAACTTGGGATTTGTGGCACAAAACAGCTCAAGAATTCTGCATGTCTGGAGAAGATGCAAGTCGCAGGGTATAGTTAACACAGTCAGTATTTTTAATTTATTTATTTCCCATCCCTGTTATTCCTCCTCCTTCCCTTGTAAGGTTTGCTTTGGAGATAGAACAATAGACACAGAGGTATTTTTAGCCCTTCTGATCTTTTCTGTGTCTTCTAAACAATTTTAAGGCAAATGCCTTGTAGGGTGAATTTGAAAAATTTCACAGCAAGGTTATTTGAGCATACAATGGAGCTATTTTGGTGCTGGGCAATTAGCAATTTTTAATGTGAAATAGTTGGAGAACTGCATATACTTCTCTGTGGAATTTTAGCAAATAATACAGGGCTTTCAAAAATAATAAATGATCAAATGCATGTGAGATTGCACTGTTGTGAAGCCTGCTTTGGAAAAACAGGTCTGATATGGGTACAAACTCCTGAACCAACATGGTAACTTGCTAGCCAGCCTGAAAAGCAGTGGATAACGAGACGAAAAATAAAGTGAGCAAACATGTACTGCCTGCTGCCAAAGACACACGATGCAAATCACTGTTTCCAAGATTAAAGAAGCCATTCTAGAATAGGTGGATCCTTTCCTTTGCCAGTCAAGGAAAATCATCAAGGTGATACCAGAAAATATTCAATGCTTAACATTGTCATATTGCCTACATGCCTGTTTTATAATCTTATGGCTTTAAAAAAACCCACTGATTCCAAATGCAGTTTTTGTTGAAGTCTGGATCGCTTTTGTGTGAAGCTACCTCTAGTGCAGGATGCAAGTTAAGCCAAACGAGTGTCTTATTCTGCCCTTTAATTAAATTCAACATGTACAATTAATATTTTCATTCTTTCATGTGATAGGACCTCAAAGCTGGGGCTCCACATAACCCTATCCCTCTCACCACCACCCAAAACCAGATCAGAAAGCCATATAATCGCCCCCCGAGAGTGCAGTCAACCCCTAGACACACTTACTTGGTAGTAAACCCCACTGAAGCCAATGTGATTTACTCCCTGGTAGAGGTGCCTAAGATTGCACTGTGAAATACCAGCAACAGCGACAAGAGGAAAGCAAAAAATGGGAATCTTTGTCATTGCAGGCCAGAGTATTGATAAGCTGACAGGTTACTGTGCGTATTTCTTCAATACACGCCAAAAATAGTGTTTATTTTCTTTGCTGAAGTTTGCAACAGTACCCTCTGGCCCAATCCTGCCCCCACGCCACCAATGTGTTTTTCCTCTAAGCCTGTTCCGCAGGCAAGGAGACCCATAGGCTGCCCCTGCCCCCCCATTTCTCTTCTCCTCCAGTCTCCTTGGGGATTAACACCAGATATGAAATCTACACAGACCGGGGTTTCTCAACAGCCTTCCAGGATGGGGAGTATTAGCTCTGCCTGACAGAAGGGCGGGCAAAAGTCGGATCAGGCTGTGCACACAGAACTCTGAGTAATTTGAAGTAGCTCAGCAAAGATGATTCATTCCCAATTGTTTAATAACAGCAGAAATACAATGGCTCCCTCCCCCCTCCATCCAAAAAGATATGACTCAAATGAAGACATCTGAGGAAAGCTGGAGAACAGGAGAGAACCAGGAATGGCATTCAGTTCTGCTACTCAAGACCAATTCCTGGGCTCAGAAACCTTTAATCCTAAAGCTATGACTTTTACTCCGGTTTCTCATACAAAGCAAAGGACAACCCACAAGAATAAAGTCTACACCCCGTGATCTTGCTCAGGAGCAAGCAAAAGCCAAGGGGGAGTCACCTACTAGATTTCTGCATGATCTGCCATAGATTGGAAAATGTTTCTGATTCCCAGTTCTCTATTTAACAAAACTTCCCCTCCCTAAAGCTGGTGGCTGAGAAAGCACGCTTGGGGAAGCAACCAGGAGCAAGAACAGTTGCAAGTCTGGTTCTGATCCTGATCACAGATTCCTGCTGGGAGTATGTGTTCAGCGCCAATGCGCTTTATCATTTTTAGCAGATGTACAGAGACAGTTTTGCTGCAGGCTCCAGTTAGCCGTTAACTTCGGGGAAATAAGCAAAATGGAACACCAAAGATCCTGCATCCTGAAGTTCGCCCCAGCTCTGCTGTTCCCTGGCAAGCAGAATGATTGGCCCGTACAGGGGTGGCGTGGACCGTCTGGATCCTAGAAAAGCTCCCCCCAATCACCACCCCCTGTTGCCCAGGGCCAATTCACACCATCCAAGCGGAGAAATGAGACACAATGCTCCACACTGTGAGGGGACATAGAAACATAGAAACAGAAACACAGCAACCCAATAGGATGCTCCTGGGTCATCTAGTCTGACCCCCAGCTTCAGCTGGCTCCACTCATGTGATCTCCAACATGTGGTTGTCCAATCTTTCCGCAATGCCCTCACTGATGGGGCCTCCACCACCTCACAAGGAAGCCCATTCCGTATCCTAGGGGTCCTAACCATCAAGAAGCACTTCCTGACATCCAACCTGAAGCCTGGTGCCTTGAGCTTGGCCCCATGGGACCGCATCCTGCCCTCCACTGCAGGGAAGAACAAGTCCCGGCCCTCCTCCACATGACATCCCCTCACATCCCTACAAATCGCTCAAAGATCCCCTCGGCGTCTCCTCTTCTCCAGGCTGAAGAGACCCAGTTCCCTCCATCTCTCCTCCAATGTCATCCCTCCCAACCCAGCAACCATCCTCGTGACCCTGCACTGGATCGATCCTAACCTAGCGATGTCTCTCCTATAACGTGGAGCCAGAAATGGACTCAGTACTCCAGTTGTGGGCACACCAGAGTTGTATGGAGTGGCATCAACACCTCCCTAGATCCGGAAGCCACACTTCTGGCTATGCATCCAGGGGTGCATTTCCCGATTGCTGCGGTGGGTTCTCGGTGGCTGATTTCTCTCTCTGGAGGTGAGCAAACCCAGCTAGAGATGGAGCAGCAGCGCATGCAGGGAAGGAGGCCTTGAGTGACAAACAGGTCATCTCTTTCCCCTCAGCCATCTTCACCAAGCTGGTTTAATAAATAGGCTGTGCCAAAGATGTATTTGTTCTTGCAAGAGGGCATAGAGGACGGAGGCCAAAGAGCACTGGGAAGTTAAAGAACATCCCTGTTGTTTAATTAAGACTGCCTTCCGACTACCAAGGATAAACCCCGTAGGTCGACTGAAGAAAACTGAAAGTTCAGTGCTGTGTTTGTTTTAAACCTTTCTGACGTTTGTGGGAGCCAAACCGAAGAGGCACCAAATAAAATGTGTGGGAGTGAGATAGAATGGATGTTTCTTTCTTACTTCATTGCCTCCAGTCCAGCGAACATTGCAGCTCGGAAAGGAAAGAATTAACCCTGCAGCTTCTGAAGTTTCAAGTTGTTTTCAGCTGAGAAAAAGACTGGAAAGCAAGGACGGATGTGTGGCCCAGGCACCTAAAAAAATCTCATTGCTGTGTCAATTTCTTCCGTGTTCCTTTGAACATTATTACCAGTGGTATCAATAGGCACGGCGCTCACCCAGCGTAAGCAAGGCAGCAGATCCCTGCCCCAAGGAGCTTACATTGGATACACGTGTTGGGAGAGGAGCAAAATGGAGTGACAAGGGGGAACAGGGGAAGAAGGTACATCTACGTGGGTGAAGCTGTTCTTTTCAGCAGAGCAAGATGGAGAATATTCGTGTGTCCACGGGCGAATTTCCCTCTGGGGTCACCTGCCCAGAGTCACACGACAGCTGGTAATGAAGCCAAAGGTGGACAGAACCAAAGGCGGGGGGGGGGGGGCAGACACACAGCCCTTTCCCTTGGACTTCCCCTTCTCTCTCTTGGCCCACAAGTTGCCCCCCCCCCCACAGAAGGGGAGGAGAAGTTGGGTGATGCCCAAGAAACAAAGGAGCAAGATTTCTTTTCCAGCCTTGGAGTCATGCTACGGATGCAACTTGGGAAGAAGGGAAAGGGTGGAAAGACGGAATGGGAGCGAAGCTGAGGAGAAAAAAGCAGCAGGGGGCACTGGCAAGGTAGCCCCCACACTTGCCAGGCAGAGACTGCGGAGCCAAGGATCCATCTTCCACGTTCTAGTCATCGCTGCATGCTGTGCTAACCAGTCCGCTTCCCTGGACTCCTGTCGCTGACCAGTCTGAGCGAAATAAAATCACGCCCCCACCCCAAAACCAGAGTCCAGAATCGGGTTTTGCTTTTTATCTGCTCTGAGGCAATTCAGAAAATTCCGGATCGTCGGGAAGGGTTTTGACCACGGCGACAGCTCCACCGGGGTGACGGGTCTGTGTGTTGCCGAAACGCCTGGGAGAAGAAGAAGGACCCATCAAAGAGCAGCGGAAGCTGCACAAGGCAGGACGTTGGCATGAATTGAGAGTGGGGAACCTGCTGAGGGACTTCCACTCCAATCATCCATGACTGAACTGGACAGGGCTGATAGGAGTTGGAGTCCAACAATAGCTAGAGGTTCTTCCAGCTCTGGATGAGAAACCGGTCCACCAGCTCATGGCTTAATTCTTCCCTCCCACTTTAGGGAGAGCCAGGATATTTCTTTGCATAAGATAAATACATGCATAAAACAAATCGAAAATATATGCGCTTCAAGGAGGAGTTGTGGCAGAATTATCTGTGCTGGGAGCTGGGCTGCCTGCCATGCCTCCAGTTTGCCTCCTTCCAAATCTGCCACTCGGAAGAGCCACTTCGCTCCTCTCTCTTGCTTGGTGCGAACAGAACATGTGACTCAGTCCTGGTGCGGATGACCAAATTCCTGCTGCTGCCTCTCTGTGTGAGTCACTGTTCTGGATCCTTTAACTCCTCAGGCCTGAAACTCATGCAGAGGCACAGCGGCTCCGAAGGTGCCCCACCTTCCGTTTCCACTCTCCCAGCCCAGGAGCGCTAATATGGACGCAGCCAGGTTGGCATCGCCCAGAAACAAATCTGCAGGCTTGAAGGATCCCAGTGTTTGCAGCAGTACAAAACACAGGACCACAAAAAGCTCTCGTGGGAGCAAAAAGCAGCCAACAAAACCACATGCCCTGAGTCCCCGCTGGTGGAAGGAGGGCAGAAGGGAACGCCTGGAATCCGGAACACCTGCGTTCCACGCTGCAACTTTCTGTTGCAGTTCCCGCTGGTTCTTACTCTAATATTGAGCCTATCGGGTCGTAAGATTGACAGAGCGTTTTTCATTTGAATTCAGAAAAACAGAGTGCCTCTCCGGGGAACCATTCATAAGAATGGAGTCCAAGCCAGTGGGGAAAAAGCAGAGTTAGGCCTCATTGGAAAGGATAGTATCCTACCTCCACGCATTGATTTCCGGGTCAAAGGCTTCCACGGTGGTCACGTGGACGATACCATCATAACCCCCGATGGCTAAGAGGTAGCCATTGGCTGCCACAAGACTCACCTGCAATTTTTGAAGAGAGGGGGAAAGAGATTAAGCAGTCCTCAAGTTCAGAAGTGGTCACCCAAGAAAGGTTTTCTAGAAGTGGTTAACCCAAGTTTGAGCCTAGGCTGGTCCAATACCTAAAGTCGCAGCGAGAGAGAGAGAGCTGCAAGCTTGGATCAATGCAGCATTGCTATTGCATTGACTAAAGCTTTAGACTGAAATCCTAAATACCCTTAATTGGGAAAAAATCCATTGACAACATGTGGGGGGGATTAGGACTAAATAGACATGCCTGGATTTGTGCTGTTCACTACAGATCAAAAGTCCCCCCCCCCAAAAAAAAAACCCCAAAAAAACTATTGGTGGAGGTCCCAACTTCAGGTACACAAGTTCCCTTCCTCCAGGCTTTAGGAAAATAAAAAATAATAACTGAGGAGTCCGAGCAGTTTGAATCCCAGACCACTTGGAGCAAAGAAGTATCTTGGGCCGCATCTGCACCCAGGCAAGAGGGAACGTTCAGCCACCACCAGGAGCATCCAGGTCCCTTGCTAAATCTGACATTCCCCCAAAACAGAGGAACCTGAAACAGATTCTCCGAGCCATGTTGAAGTGCCTCCTCCTGCTAATGATTCACCTCTCCAAACGAGATGGGAGCCCGGAATGAAAGCAAAGAACAGGTGCTGCTTCTCACAGTTGAATAATCTTCTGTTCGTTGATCTTGTTCACCTTCAAGACCTCTAAAAAGGGTGCCTTTGGCTGAAGTTTTATAATACATCAACGCCACCTTGCCAGCCAGACCATCATCTCCGTGACCACGCCAGGTGGGTCTGCAGAGCGCAGCTCCGCCTGCAACCGTACCTTGCTCCTTTTGGACTTCATGGGTGTGACTGCAGCCCACTCGTTGGCGAGAGGGTCGAAGCGCTCGGCGCTGCACAGTTCTGTGATGTCGTCGCGCCCCCCGACGGCGTAGAGCTGCCCTCGAAAGATGGCACATCCCAGGTTCTCCCGGCAGGACCGCAAAGGGGCGCAGGGGCTCCACCTGTCCTCCACGGGGTCGTATCGCTCCACTGGGGACAGGGAACGAGAGATCCCGCATGGGGGGTTGACCGGACGTGGCAACTCCCGTGAACCTGATTACGTTTTTCTTATTTGTTTGTTTGTTTAAAACTTTTATGCCGGGATGGTTTAACAGTAAGACAAAAAATAAAACACAGCATCCTAATCAATTCTAACAATAAAACCCATATTAAAATAGCAGTCAAACCTTGAAATATTGGGAAAATAAAAAGGTTTTAGCTTGGCGCTGAAAAGAATGAAGTGATGGCACCAGGCAAACCTCTCTGGGGAGCATATTCCACAATCAGGGTGCCACCGCAGAGAAGGCCCTTCTCCAGGTAGCCACCCTCCTAATCTCCTTCAAGAAGGGCTCTCAGAGAAGGGCCTTCACCCCAGATCTTAAGGGGCAGGCAGGTCCATATGGAAGGAGACGCTCCTTCAGGTAACCAGGTCCTGAGCTGCTTAGGACTTTATAGGTCTTTGAACATTTAATACTAGGGTTGCATTGAGGAGGAAGACTGGCCTATTAAATTTTAAATATGCAATCAATAAGAGGGAGGATTCTGTCTCCCCTTGAGGCTTTCAACCTGGCTGAGACCAAGACCTTCTCAGTACCTGAATGCAATGGGAAATGCCCATCGGAGCCTCCGACGGCATACAGGTAGCCATCCAGCACAGCCAAGCCCAGACCCCTCCGGCGACGGTTCATCGGTGCCACCTTGTGCCATCTGTTGAGCTGAGGGTCATACCTAGAAGCAAACGGACAATTCTCAAGAAGCACACGCACATCAAAATCCATGTTTGATAGTAGGTCAAATCCAGGTGGCGGCAGCTCCAAACCTCAAGGTCTGGTCACCGGATGCTAGGAAGAGTTCTTATGTCTCCCTAACATCCTGATTACCGCAAAGTGTTTGATTACATTGAGTTCAGCTGCTATAAACTTCAAAATGTAAAGAAGATGGAGACTTGGA
The DNA here is from genome assembly GCF_004798865.1 of Varanus komodoensis. Classification (NCBI taxonomy): domain Eukaryota; kingdom Metazoa; phylum Chordata; class Lepidosauria; order Squamata; family Varanidae; genus Varanus; species Varanus komodoensis. The sequence goes on along the minus strand of NW_025335873.1, from coordinate 4,044,681 downwards.
GTCACCTGGTGCAACGCACTCTTGGGGCAAGATCAGCAGTCAAAATGCAGCATTTCTCACAGCTGGATGTCTGCATGAATTCCTCCAATAGAGAGGGTCCCACTAATTCCTGAACTGCACTCTCTGGCTGTTATAGAAGGGTTTGCCGGAAGCAAGTTCTGCCTGGAGTTGAGTCAAAATGTTTCCCTGCACTTCCAAGTGTCCTAGACCAACACATCTTTGGCATCTTCTGCCCAGCCATCTTTCAGATATATTCAGGCACTTGCCCTCCAAACTAAGCATGCTGTGCTTCTGTGCCGCCAACCGTGCAAAATTCTGGCCCAACAGGTGTTTAAGAAAGAGCAGCTAATGGACCCCATTGGACTAGAAGGGCTTCCACTGACTCAGCTTACCTCTCCACGGTGTTGATGCAAATCAGCCCATTGTATCCACCCGCACAGTAGAGGTACCCTCCCATCTCCGCCACAGCTACGTCTCGCTTGGGTTCGCTCAGTGGAGCCACATCTCGTTTCCACTCATTCAGTTCAGGTTCGTACCTTCAGCAGCAATACATATAAATAAAGACAAATAAATAAGGATAAGCACCTTGCTCAGTTTCTCTCCATTTCCCCATTTTTCTTGTCTTAAAGTTGGAGCATTCCAAACACAGGAAATCTTGAGAAACGGCTCCCGTGAAAACATGTGTGCCCTTGTGTGGGTATTTCCCCTATGGTTGCATGTGTATGCGATTCTGCCTTGTTGTTGTTGTGAGTCGCGACGTCGTGTCCGACCCACCTAATGAGAAGGAAGGACTCCCTGGAGAAGCCCCTGATTCTGGGAAGGATTGAAGGCAAAAGGAGAAGGGGACGGCAGAGGATGAGGTGGCCGGATGGGGTTTTACCTTGTACTTTTATATTTTGTAAGCCGACCTGAGCGCTTGGCGGAAGGATGGGATATAAATGCTTGTATGTATGTATGTATGTATGTATGTATAAATAAGGATGGATGGATGGATGGGGTCACTGGGGCGGTGGGTGTGGGCTTGGGTGGACTTGGAGGGACGGTGGAGGACAGGAGAACCTGGAGGAATGTTGTCCATGGGGTCGTGATGGGTCGGACCCAACTTTGTGACTAAACAACAACGAGCTTGGCTTGACATAATCTGCTATTGCCTCATAGCCTCCCTTTCGGATTGGTTGTTTTCATGTGCAAACAGCTGCCTCTTCGATGATGTCATACTTGCCGTCTCACATAATCCAGACAAAATGCAAGACGAAATGTTCCTGCATAGCAAGGGCTGCATTTATCCACAAAGCTCACTTCATAGCCAGAAATAACTATTTTTAAAGCCTGCCCAGCCCTTGGGCTTTGCATTACCGTGCTCTGGGCTAGCCTTTCAGCAAGGCGGCAGGCGGCTTCTGGGAGCCGCTAAGTGGCTCTCAAAATACAGCATGACACACCCCTGACACGAGTCGAGTGCCCGCCGTCTCTCCGTCGGGCATATATTTAGCCAGGGGTTTTTCTTTAAGAGGAATTGCAAGAGGCCCTGGGTCACTGCGGCTGCCAGCTGGTGTGAGCAGCCACATGCATGAGAGACGCGCAGGGAGCAAAGCAGAAGACCCGCTCCTGCGGTGGGAAAGCACAGCTGCCCATATTCCCGGTTCTAGAAGCAAGACTGTGTTGGGAAAATGCAGAGAAACCCTGGCAGAAAAACATCGCTCATATGTGCCTTTGTGTGATAAAATCAAACCTGCACCCCTTTCTCAGAAAGCACCCAAAAATTCCAAGCCAGGTCACTGTTCAGCGCTGCTGTTACTTAAAAGAAGATGGAATTCTTAACTGGACTGAGAAGCTGCTGGAGGCTGACGCCACCGGAAAGGAAATGCCTGTGTTCTCATCAGCTGCATAAAAGCCGAAACAATGGTGTCCATTGGCTTCTGAATGGACCCCCTCAGCCTCTAGTCCCACAGAGCCAAGCGCCTGCACGGTGTAGTTGCCAAACCTGATTTCCTGAATGGTTCCTCCATCAGACGCATTTGCACGTTTAAACCGGATCCAAACTGCAAAGAGGTCTATTCAACCGACAGGTCAAGAAAGCAATCAGGCATGTTTTCCATACTGTTGTTACCGGCATGTCTGATTGGCTTAGAACATCACGCCATGCCTAAGGACATCAGAAGGCTATTGCGCTAAGATTATCTGGAAACTGAAAACTCCGTATTGGTGTATGTGACCAGCAGGTTATAAAAGTGTCTGTCCATGGGCTGTGATTTTGGAGTTGGTGGTGGAGACCACTACCCAGTAGCAAGCTGTCGAAAGCTGCAGGCGTCCTGGGTGACCTTTCAATGAAACTGCTGAGGTTCAAGGTGAAAGGAGTCTTTCCTGACTGAACCTGGTGATCCTCGTGCGGCTGCCATCAAGGCTTTCCCAGCAAGTGCTCCCACATGTTCCCTTCTTTGGCGAATTAGGAGCACCTCCAGGTCCCCCTCCTGTACTGTGACGTGCTATTTATCAAATGCATTTCCTTTCTTCCGAGAAGCCCCAGGCAATAGACGTGCTTTTCTTGTCCCATGGTTGTGCCCGATAAGAGCCCTGCAAGGTAGCCCAGGTTGAAATAACATGCCTGATGCAGGGCACCCGTTGAGTTCCACGGCCCCGGAAGGATTTGAACTCAGGTCTCTGTTTTCCCTGCTCTTCCAGGGGCTGAGGCAGGACTTCACTGCCGCTAGCATGCCATGGGAATCAACCCGCTCTTTACGAGCTGGTGCAGAAGTTCAGTTCCAGGAAAACTGGAACTGGCAGAGTAGGCACACAACTTCTGATATAATTCCTTTGGTGGATGCAAGAAAGGTAGCAAGTTAAGGGATTCAACTTTGCCCATTCAATGGTTTGAGACTGGGTTTCAGCCCACACCCCCGCGAAATCTCCAGGGTGTCAGAAAAGTCCGGCTTGTGGGCTCACCGTTGAAGCACAAGAGAATCTAAGTTGGTCTGGGGTTACGCAAGTAGTTTTGCATCTCTGTGGGGATTATGACCTCAGACCTCTGTGGCCTAAATTCAGAACATTATTCACTTTAAAAAAGAAAGAGAAAGAAAATATACCCGAGCGGTTGCATCAGTAATGCTACAAAAATCTGGGCTGTCATGAAGGCAGGTATTTCTGTCCCCAGTCGATGGCTTCTGGAAACAGAACACTATTTGCATATAAGCATAGCAATTTTACAGTTGTTCCACAAGTACTCCGCTCCTTCTCATGTTCCTGACTGAATCGCTTTGTCAGGCGGGTTTGGAGTTGCCGGATGTCAAGGACTTTCTGCAGACCTTTCTCAGCCCACCAGTCCTTCTTGCCTGCCTCTGTTTCACTGTTGTGAGTCATTTATTGCTATGGTCATAGAAGGCCGATGACCTTTTCTTTAATTTGGGGTTTGATTTATTTACCTACTTTAACAGGAGCAGATGCTTTTTAACTGGATTGATGACTAAAGGGGTGCGAATGGCTTCCTTCGGCTGCTGAGTTTAAAGGGAACCCCTTTTTGGAGTTTTGCATCAGACTGTGCCTCCGTTTGCAGATTTTAAAATGGTTGTTGCATGCTGCTCAGTCGCCTCTGACTTACGGTGACCCTTATGAATGAAAGCCCTCGTAAAGATCACACTCAGCTCTTCTAGATGCGAGGCCGTGGCTTCTTTTCGAGATGCCATACAAATACTAAACTCTTCTTCTCGCAAGGAAAACAAATCCAGCTAGGAGAGCATAATGGGATTTCCTAAAAAGAGGCACACGGGGATTTCAAAGCAGTCCAGTTTCTGATTCCAGCTCACCCTTCTCACATCCACAGAAACGGATTTCATAAAAATCCATTGCATGAGATGCCATGCGTAAGGGACAGCATATAGAAGTTTTAGATAAATAAAGTAAAATAAAAAACACAGAGAGAAACTGTAAAGGAAGCGGCTCTTAATGAAACTACTTCATGGCACATTTCCATAACTTGTCTGCCATGCAGGATGCCCACGTGTCTTATTCTACAGAGGGCAGTCCTCTGTTCGAAGGTGTCCATTTGAAGGGCTGTCAGAGGACCGTCCTGTTTGTTGGGCTATCCACTCCAAACCTTGTCTACATGTGAAGACCACTACAAATGGAGAACAACCCAATCCACTGGCAGCCCATAGGTGCAATGCGCCCAGCCGGCCTCCTCCATTCTGGCAAGATAAGTGCTTGCATTTGATTTCAGCAATGATCCCGAGAACCAGCATCCCTGCGTATTAATTAGCATTTGCAAATCGGATCCAAGTCTATGCCCCCCTCTGGAGTGATAATTACCTCTCGACACTGCTGAGACACACGACGCCATCATGGCCGCCCACCGCATAGATGGAGCCGTGCAGAGACGCAACCCCCAGGCTTCGGCGATGCCTGGAGACCGAGCCGAGGACTTTCCACTCATGGTCCAAGGGGCTGTAACGCTCCACACCACTGACGTTGCCGCTGCGGCTTAATCCTCCAACTAAGAGTGAGGGAATAAGAGGCGGGAATCAGCGAGGCATTCAGGACTGGCCAGTCAACTTGGGGAGAGGAGAAGGAAGGGGGAGAACCTGTTGTATGGGCACCATCACGGCTGCTGCAGGGGGAGGGAAAGAATGGGGGGCTTGGGGGGCCACCTTGACTAGGTTCCTCCCTCCATCACTGGCAGGGGCCGCTCCATCAGGCTGCAGCCGAGGGAGAGCTGGGGCAGGAAGCACCACTCCGCTTCTCTCTAAGAACTACTTGGCTCCTCCCTCCATGCAGGTTTCCCTTCCATAAAAACGTTGGAACTAAGCTTTGCTTACCCTTTTTCCCTTCGTCCTCGTGCCTCTGGGTTTCTCCAAATGAGCCTTTTATCATACAATCACCCTGCCTCATTCCCAGAACTCTATAACCGATCTAGAGCACAAATTCTTCTTTCATAACCCTCCTGGGATTTCCGACCATTTCTTCTATCCATCACGGAACATCAGTTGTGGTGGAAAAGACAGCATAGCTACAGAGTGCCTTCCAAGGGATACTGTACCCTCTTACGCTGTAACCCTGAAACCCAAGTCCAAGTGTTTTAATGTTTTATTTTTAATTGTTTTATGTCATTTCCATTATAGATGCAATCCAGGCAGGGTTGCAAGAGTCCAAAGTGGATGCAAAACAGCGCAGGGGTTCTTTCAAATCCTAAAGGACGGGTGTAGATGCAGTTTCGGAGGAACCAAAAATTAGAAGTTGAGAGGTCCCCCAGTGCATGGCTCTTTCTGATGTTGGCATCTCCCTCACACCTGGGGGCGTTCAAGGGTTGGGGAATCTCTGGACAAGATGCTGTCAGGGGGGCAACCTCCCTCTCTTGGTCCTCCCTCTCTTGGTCTCCCCCTCGGCCCAATCCAGCCTGCTGCTGAGGGAGAGGTCGGAAGCTCGGCTGGCATCCCCACTGCACCCCTCTGGTTGCCCACTCCCACAGCCGCAGCAAATCAGCAGGACACAGATCCCAACTAAGAAAGATCTGTACGAAGCACCCGACATGATGCGGGCTCTGTGGAGCAAAGGGATTATTTTTAACTGTTGCCTTCCAGTCATCGCTAAGGAGGTTTTGCAGGAAAGAAGGCACAGAATTCGCTGTCAGCTCTCTCTCACTCACTTGCTCGCTCATTAAAGCAATCATAGGTTTTCCTCATTAGTGGCCCTTATTTCCAAGAGACAGGTGTGAGCTAGCACTGACTGACAGCCCGTCAACCTGCAGAGCATCAGATCAGACCCCCAGACTGAAGTTGTCATTGCCAGGCAAAGTTGCCCACTGAATTGAGCTGGAGTCACACCAGGTTCCCTGACGACAGCTTGTTTGGCTATAACCCCAGAATTCTTGCTGAGCTCATTACAATGGGAAGAAAGGAGGACAGGACTTTCTACCTAGAAAAATCTTCCGCAAGTTTTTTCTTCTTATTTTTGCAGCCACTTTATTCCTTTTAATGGGCGGAATGTTTTTCAGGGGCAGGGAAAGAAAAAGCAAAGCATTTCCTTGAGACCCATGCAAGAGCTGTGCTTCTCTTTCCATTATATCATGACCACGACTGTTCTGGTGCTCTCTAATGCAAAATTGCTCACACTCAGCCTATTTTTTTAATCAGGGTGGCAAGCAGTTTTGTCCATACTTTCCAAACTTATCAAGCATGTAGACACACTTCCAAAATGTGGAGCAGAGTTGGAGGTAGAGTTGAGAAAGTAGCTCTCACAGGGCCACTTCCCAGGACCAGCATAGCAATTGTGATCTCCCAAACATGACCAACTCTCACGACCACAAATCAGGGTGCCGAAAAGCAGGCATGGACCAACCATAAGCTTGCACAACTTCATTGTTCCCTGAAATCCACCAATATTACACTCCAAAGAGTCCAAAGCCTAGGATTATTTTTTTTGGGGGGGGGGGAGTAAAAGAGTAGCTAACAGTCCTTCAACACAAAGATCCACTCTTGAACACAGCCAAGCTTTCTTTCCGTTGCAGCAGAACAATTTAGAAGGAAGGCGTTCTTTTGTCGCTGTTCTAATTACATAGCGGAGAGTCAGAAATCAAGTGATCCGCTTCCGTTCACCAGCGGTTCAACCTTTTGTCCACTCCATTACAATGAACAGCTCAAACTGCCTCCAGACTAAGAATGCAAGCTTCTAATACAGTGGCTAATTCAAAACTAAAGTTCTTCCTACTTCTCTGATCTCACATAAGATGGTGACTAAGCTAGCTAGCTTTTCTGGGTCTTGAAAGATGAGACGCAGCACTGCTCTTTCAGAAAGGTGGCCAGAGATTCGTTGCATGAATCTAAGTGGGAAATTGGTTTATTTTTTATATGCCATCACTGCAGGGTCCTCCCAGGTCAAACTCTCTTATTATTATTAAATTTGTATAAAACCTACCTGTTAGCATCATGCTGTCTCGTAGAAAGGAAGAGCAAACTCACCCCATTTTCACCATAGATTGCAAAGAGTCATCACCAAGGGCCACAAAAACAGCTCATACCCTGTAATACTTACCAGCATAAAGAAACTCAACAGGATGTCCCTTCTGGGCAGGCGTGTATTTGGTTCTCCAGCTGAACGGTTTCCTCTTCGGCTCAATCTGTTCCCTGCAGAAATGCAAACTCACCTTCATATTGGGAACCTCTCCATGACCCTCAAAACATCCTGGCTTTCACAAGCTGCAACTCTGCTCCAAAGACATTTTAAGATGCCGGCTGGGAAAGCTTCAGGGCTCACAAGAACTCGCCAGGTGAGGGGTGGTCGCTGGAGCAAGCGGGAGCCACCTAAGCCGTCCCGAGCTTGGGAAGGAGACAAGGTTAGTTTGGGGGCACCAAGAGACAGTGACCGAGTTTGCCCATGAAGAACAACCATGGTGGTTTTCTGAATCCAGCAGCACCGTTTGATTGCTTCTTCCTTAATATCCGTTCCACTCAATAGCGGAAACTCTCCGGACAGTGCAACAACCAGCCTCTCCAGCCGGGTTCAGAACACGTGCCGAGCTACCTTGGCTTCTCTGCTCCTGTGCGTTTGCTCAAGCCCAGCATCCTTGATGCAGAGAGCTGTAAATTGCCTTTACCAAAGGAAACGGGAAGGAATCTGGGCTGCAGGAAGAGGTCTGGGTGGGGAGCCACAGACGGGGCTAAAGAAGTGTTTCTCAACCTGCTTCCTACTCAGGGCCGTCCAAGGATGCCCTGCCTGAAACAAGGAGCAAGTCGGTGCCCTCACTGCAGCGATGCGGTTGTCCTGCAGCACTGGGATGGGAGACGACCCTTCGGCACAACAGCAGGAATTTTAAGAGGCCAGAGCCACCGCTCGGTCCCTCCAGCCCCTCACCAACACTCCCAACCCTGCCAGCTCGCTCCTCCCAGCAGCAGGACTGGCCTCCTCCTAAATTCTCTGTGTGGATGCAGCATGCTCAGGGGAAGGTTTTAAAAGCCCTAAAGGGGGAGCAGGAAGATGTTTTGCCTCTAAGGAAGACTTTTTTGGCATAACCGCTGCCCTCTCCTGGCAGGTAGAATTATGGGTTGAATCTCAGTTAAAAAAAACAATAACTTTGGGGGTACAGGGTGGGATTTGTGGGGAAATTGCGGGGAGGGTTAAACTTTCCCTGCCTGAGTTTGAGACTGAGCAGGAACTGGACCCAAATCCAGGCACCTTATACAATCCTTTATCCAGGCACACGCCCCCTCTCGGACGGTGGTCGGGGTTCCCTCTCCAACAAGGGAAACCAGTGCTATGGACTCACCCTCTTTCTTCGTAAACACCCATCCTTCAAGGCTGGCAATGCTCCTCGCCCAGGACAGAGAGTCTAGCTCCTCTAATCGGGATGCAAGGCAGCAGGCTTTTATTCAAACTCTGAAGCCAAAAATAGGAATGCCAGGCATAGCTCCAAGCAGGAGGCCGCCAAGCCATGTGCCAGTGAAATTCCACTTAAGCCATTGTTGCTGCCCCAAGCAGCAAGCCGCCCTCAGCATAACAAGCCACCCGATCCCTGGCCGGGGCAATCTATTCCAGCTCAGAATGTGGTGAACAACTTGCAAGGCACGGTCAACATCATCCGATGACATTCATTTCCCAGCAGTTTCTTTGGGAGAACTCGAGGGACATCCAATCTGTCTCCCACCCAGGTGCGAAGCAATCCAGGAGTACGTCGATTCGTGCAAGGTTGCCACACCAAGTGCCTGTGAACCACAGTGCTCACCTGTGCTTTTCCACTGTGGCACAACCCCTTCCATACAGAAGATTTTTTTTAAAGAAATAAAAGCAGCAAGAGGAGAATGGAGCATGCACCAAGTGCCTCCGCTTCCTGCACGCCCATCGTGGATCAACAGAGAGAACAGGCTCTGTGAGAGTAACAGGAAGGAACTGTGAGAACCGAGAGAGATATTTGTGATGCTGCTTCTCTTGCAGGTACCAAAATGCATGCTTCAGTGGAAGGTCCGACAAGGTTAACTGGACTGTTGTGGGGGGCTTCCGGCAAAGCGTCTGCGGCTGGACTTGCATAAGAGCCGCTCTGCAGCAGTGGCGCGCTGCCCTGGAGTAGCCAACGCATTGCTGCTGAATGCGGAGGCGCATGGACTCTGCTGTCCGCTGGGGTGCTTGAGCACATGCGCAAGCACCGCACTTCCAGGTGCCCACGCTTAGATCAATTGCCGGTTTGTGTTATTTCATTATACTCCGTGGGGGAAAGCAGAATTGCTTTCAAGGAGTGAAAAATATGGATGCTACCCTGCCCAATACCAGGTCGAGATCCATAGGTGGAGGGTGCAGGCCGGGAGAAGCCAAAATTGCAGGCAGATCTTCCACCGAGAGAGTCCAGGATTTCAAAGTAAACACTTGTAAAACCTTGAACTGATATGTCCAAGGGCACAGGGGAATGCTTTGAAGTCCCCTAATCGAATTTAGAGAAGATCCCTGTGCTAGCAGGAACCCAACTAGGTGGTAATCCCGTCACCGCAGCCGCTGAAAACATCTCTCATGAGGCTTCTCTTCTACTGCTTGGGAAAGAGAGGAGAAAATGACCTTCTGAGCAGGGCCTCCATCTCAGCTCCGTCCACTTGCCTTTATCCTAATTGTTTGCAAGTATGAAATTGGCCCATGCACATCTGCTTTGCTGCTGTATATTGTTATTTTGTTAAAACGCTCACGAACGCTCATTCAGTCATAAAATGGAATAACCAGCAAGGCCCCATAAATGCAGATTCGGCTACAAATCACCTTAAAACCGCACAGGAGAAACTACCTTTAGAAAAAGACTTAAATGGATTCATTACATTTCTATCCCAACCTTCCCTTCCACACCTGCCTCTTCCTCCAGTTTATCCTCACCTCGCTTCCAGGTAGCCAGGGCTGGTGGCCAGGGAAGAGTTGCGCACTGGACCTCCCTCGTCCTGGTCAGATACTCAGAGATGCAGATTTCTGTGGTCTTCCTGATGTTGATAGACTCCACCACCCATCATCCCTGTCCAGTGACCATGTTAGCTGAGGTGGTGGGAGTCAGAAGGCCGTAAGATTCACCGCTCCATTTGATGCCTGGTTACCTTTTCTTTTTCTGCCCAACAGCCAAAATGTTCTGAGTGGTTCCCAGCAATCTTGCTTTATGATTTAGTTTAGAACTTAAGACCAGCATAAAAATCCCAGTGACTGAAAGTACAGTATAAAATAGGAGTAAAAATCAAAATTAGCACCACACCAAATAGGCTGTTTTTCTCCAGGCAGTTCACACACACAAGGTGGTCTCGCAATTCTCTGTTCTTGGAGAAATTTGACAGACAATCTTGTTGTTCAGCTTCCCACTCCCCATATTTGGAGGGATGGAGGAGGGAAATGAGCCACCTGCACATTTCATCACTGAAGTCTTCATTCCACTCCATCACCACAAAGCCCTCGGAATCAAAGTAATTCTGCCTCGCATGGTTGGACCAGCCATAACATCCGTTTCATGTTCCGGGCGTATAGGACTATGCTCCATTCACAGACTGACCCACATGTGTGAATGAGCGAACACAAATGGGGCAAGCGCTCCGGACAGGCCTCTGGTTCACACCGCACAACCACCCACAGCTCCTACTAACCCACTTCCACTGACCTACGCAATCCAGGGGCATGCTGGTCTGAAATAACCCATGGGTAGTTGATGGCGTGAGAGCTGGGTCAGAAACGTTTCACCCTCAAAACACATGCCTTTTCTGACCAGTTGGGTCGTAGATTTGACCAGCCAGACCAGCTGGATGGATGTGCACATGGTGGGCATGTCATGAGTGGAGCCGGCTGGAGCCGGGGGTCAGACTAGATGGCCCGGGAGACCCCTTCTGACTCGCGCTGTTTCTACGTGTGAACCAGCCCACTGTCTCAGTGGCCCACCATTGACAAACTAAGTCAAAACTCATAATGGAACAACAAACTGCCCTTCATCAACATTACCATCTCCTCCCGGTATTTCTCCCCTTTGTATTCCCTGGGTTATCAACAACCGACTGCATTACGCCTTCTCGCCATGCACGACGGATGCAATCAGCCGTCATGGAATTGGCCAGTGAGTTGTGGCAATCAAGAGCCCGGGGCCCAAGGAAGTGCGGCCCCTGGATCGGAGGAAGCGGTGGCAGCAGCGCCGCGTTCCATCCACCCTCCGCCATCATCACGGCCCACCTGTTCCTCACTCTGTAGGTATTTCAGCCTGTTCAGAGTATCAGCTGCCGGTGGGAGCTCAGCCTCCACTTGGCAGGAGCCGCTGCGGGCGGGCGGAGCGGGAGGGCTGTCAGCCGAGCCGCCGAAGGGACCCCCAAGAGCAGCTGTCGCAGAGCTCAAATCCCCAAGGCGTCGGCTTGAGCCAGGCAGAACTTTGCACCTGTGCGAAGGAGATCTTTCTTCCACGTTCCACGCGGGTCTGGCATTTTTCACAAGGCAACTAAATCCCCTTGTCCTAACCTGAGAACTTGTCTGGGCATTCCCATTTGTCATAAACAATCTCCCCGCATGGAAGGGCTCAGTGTCCCGGCATGAACAAAAGCAGCATCAATTAATTATGGAGAGGAGAAGGGCTGTTTCTGGATTCTTCCCAGTTTAAATCCATGCCAGAAAAATGCAGCCCAGCAAGCAGGAAAGTTTTACGAGTTTGTTATATTTGCTTGTAGCTTGTTATCTGCTGCATTTCCTTTCTACTTTTGGAGGAGCATTAGAAAACAAGGTTACTAGCCCTTATGATTCAGGATGTTCAGCCCAAATCTGACCTCCTGTAACTGCCTACACAGAGAACATAACTGCAACTATTGCTCATGTGAATTATTTTAGATAGGCACGCCTTGGCCTTTGCCCAGGATCTTCTGAGCAGTTTCATGGAGCTTCTGACCTGCTCTGATGCCATCCTCTACCTTAATACCAGCTGGCTACTTTCCTCTCAGCTCCGTGGCCCTAATTTGACCATCCTAAATGAGAACCTTTGGGCCTCTCCAGAAGCTGAGTATTTTCAGAGCACCCCTGGATTTAATCAGCTTCCACAAACGTCTCAAATTCCCCCTTAGTGCTGCAGGCGGCAGATTCTACCAAAAAGTGGATGCGATGTCAAAATCCAGGAAGTGCTGGCAGAGTTTAAAGAAAGGATCAAAGCCGCTGTGGCAGAAGGAGCAACGTGATCAGGAGTTGAGCAAAAAGATACTCAGAAGGCACTCCACTGCCAGCTTCATGGACAAGTTGGGCTCCAGCTGGACAAGCACTGACTCTAAGATAAAGCCGACAAATTGTGATCTGAGTTTTCGCATTGCTCAGTCTGAAGGATTATGTGGAGATTTGAACCCGGATCTTCTTGGCCTAGTACCATTGAAAGAGTAAATGGTTAGGTTATCCCTGCTCTAACTGAAGAGGTAGTTAAATAAACCTTCCCAGCTTGATGGCCTCCAAGTATTTTGGACAAGAACTTCCAACATTTCAGACCCTGAAGGCTGAGGCTGACGGGGCTGAAGTCCAAAAAATCTGGAAGGTTCCAGGCTGAGGAAGCCTGCTATAACCACTGCTCCACACTGTTGCCATTATGGCAGAGATTCCTAGAAGCTTAACGGTTCAATGTTGGATCACATTTCAAGTGCCGTGTCAGATTGGAGCTCTTTGAAGCCTATCAAGAAACGACCTGGCCGAAACTCTTTTGATGTTCAAAGTACCCCAAACTCTCAATGCATTCAGCTATTCATAATGTGTGTGTTTTTAAAGCATTCATTAATTACTATGATGAAGCATTCAGCAATATTTGCATATATTGTAATAAACATATTAACCAATCATGGAAAGTGTTACTGGGCTTTCAAAATTTACCAAGATGTCACTGTATCTCAGAATATGTAATAGATATCCTAAAACACAAGTACAACTTTACAAATGACCCCATACAAGCCAGATGGAATACTGCATATTCCAGAAAAGTAGATTTGGCATACATTTTAACTAAGTAGCTCTTCTGTTGCTTAAGGAAGGTTTGCAGTAGCTTCTTTTAATCTCAGAAATTGATAGAAAGTACAAAAGGCTAATTACCTCACCTTGATGAAACTGTAATTTGATCAAGAGCTTCTGGAATTACCTTTGCTTCATTGAATAGAAAGCTGAAGCTGAATGGAAAAAAACCACATGAAGTTGGTTGGCAAGGAAGGAAGTCGCAACATTATCTGGAGAGACCTACATAGCCAACACGACTTTGAAAGCAGAAAACCTCATTATACGTCCAGAATTGCACATTTGATCTAAAGGCTCTGGAGACTGCAAAAAAAACCTACCAACAACATGCAGGTAAGCAATCAGCCATCTTTTATTATCAGCCATGATAACAAAATAAAATACTCACTTACTATGGCATAAGTAATTGAAACGGTTGCACAAAAGTCAGGGCGAAATCTATTATTTCTATTTTTGCAAAGCATATTCTATTGAAGCTAGCAACCAGAAATTCATGTTTCTCATTTCTCAACAAGAACATCAAAAGTTTCCTTATACCAAAAATTAGCACATATCCCTAAAACAGACCAATTCGATAAGGGAGTGAAAAATCCGATGGATTTTCTCAATCCACCCACTCGGATTCTGGCTTGCCAGCCCTGCACTGGGACTGACTCACTTTGGCGCAAGTTCACAGACTTCCTTCTCTAAGACAGGCTGCAATTCAGGCATGCAGAACACTAATAAGAAATTTTGCATAAATTTACACAATTTGCATCAATCCGCATCTGAAAAGTTCCTGGATCTTAGTATGGTTGGCACAAGTTTCCTTAGCATTTAAAAAAAACTAGAAATTGTAGCTCATCTTTGAGACAGAAGTCTGTGGGGGGAAAGCACAACTAGGATTGGAAGTGGGCAGGAAGTCCTTCGAGCTCAGACAAGCCAAATTTCCCCCTGTCGACATATCCGACTAGCTCAATACCAGCTCTCTGGAGATTAGAAGTCTTTCCCTGCCCTGCATCTGCTCTTTGGATTTTTCCACTGCCCAGAGATTGCCAATTATATACAAACAAAGCAAGTTCATTCTAGTTTTGTTTATCTTAGTTCGCTTTGTTTCATATTCCTTATGTCATGAAAATAAAAATATTCTTAAAGCAAGTTTCTAACCCTTACAGGGCCGAATGATACAGGAAATAAGCTGCTTATATGAGTACCACATTGGGCCAACTAGTTCAGATTATGCGCAGTTTATTAGCAGCTTCCCAGAATTCCAAGAAAGGCGCTTTTCCGATTCTAACTCCAGACACCTGGAACTGAAGCCTGGGCTTCTGCACACTAAGCACTGATGCCCACAACATCTGCAGGGCACTGCATTGCAAGCCAGCTGCTAAATTAAAAATATTAGGGCAAAGCAGAATGCATAGCACGAAACAGACTAACTAGTAACTCAAAGTACAGCTAAGAAGCAAATCCTGTCCCAGGATTCCTGAATACCCACCTCCTTCCATGCCATCCTGCCTGAAACTCTTGCACCTGATGGACTCGTCTTTTCCCAGCTCTCCGTGTACATGGATGCCCAGTTACTATTTTCTGCCACTGGAGCAAACTAGTACCCCACACTTGCAGTAGGTTCCTAGATCAGTGCATGCATTGCAGATGATCAGCTGTATCAATAAGCTACTTTACAACCTGAATGTTCAAATCCACACAAAGCACAACCCTCTGTTGGCTTGAATCGACTGCTGTGGACTGCAGCGGTCTCTTCTCATTGCTGTCCCCTACCTTCAAGCCATCTCCAACTTACAGAGACCCCGTGAATGATTGCTCTGTCTTTAGAAGCCCTACGCACTCAAGGTTGTGACTTCCTTTATGCAATTAATTTATTTGCTTCCCAATTTCTTCTCCTGCCTTCGATTGCTACCATATCGTTTTCTCATGATGTGCCCAAGGTATGAGAGCTATGGTTTCATCATTTTTGCTTCCGGGGCAAGCCCTGGCTTGATTGGATCTAGCAAGCACTTCTTTGCCTCTCTGTCAGTCCAGGGTATTTGCAAAGCTTTCCTCCAGCACCATGTTTTGAACACAACAAATTTCTTCCTGTTAAATTTCTTCACTGTGCAACCTTCACACCCATCCATAGTGGGTTTTTTGTTGTTCAGAGCTGTTGTATTGTAATATTCTGGGTCTTACCAGTTACCTTGAACACTATATTACATAAACATACCTTAATAAACTATGTTTAAGCCTTACTGCCAAATAAGAACTGGGCATGTTTAGCCCCAAGAAGAGGCGGCTGAAAGGTGAATGACTGTGCTCAACACATACCTGAAAGGCTGTCACAAAGAGGAAGGACAAGATCTCTTCTCATTCATTCCAGAGTGCAGAGCGCAGAATAACGGACTTAAGTTGAAAGAAACCAGATCAGGAAGAATTTCCTCACTGTCAGAGTAGTACAACTGAAATCTGTTAGCTGGAGAAGCTATGGGCTCTCCCTCGCTGGAGACATTCAGAAAGCATCTGGACAGCCACCCGAGTGGGATGGTGCGAGCGAGTGTCCTGTATTAGCAGGATTGGACCCAATGGCCTTCTGACCCCTTCCATCTCTTCTGTTCTATGATGCTAAGCTTGACCTACCTACCACACTTGTTAATAAGTAAGAAGCATTTGCTGGGGTATATTAAATGGCCGTGGAGCCCTTCACAATGCTACCGGATGGTTTCTGTCTGCTTCTCTCTCACGTGCAGGATTGACTTGAATTTTAGGGATCTAGTATTCAGATACATGTCACAGCCCTATAGAATCACGGCAGAAGAAAATCATTCCAATATAATCACAAAAGAGCGAGTGGGAGGGGATAGGAAGAGCCACTGTGTAGCTCACAATATTAACCACTTCTCTCTTCTCTCTCAGCTGGTTTTCTGCAGACTTCGGACTCACCAGTGGTGTTTCATTCTTTCCAATGTTCTCCTTTTCCATCTTTTGATCTTTGGAGCTGATCTAATGGAGGAATACTTTTTGAGAGCTCTTCCCACCTCATATACGGACATGAAAGTTCTGGAAGTGAGAGAGCAAGCACGGAAGTTGGATATGTCTACCTTGAAGGCCAACATCTCCAGAGCTTATGTGGTGAGCAGCTCAGAAGCCTGTTCTGACAAGGAGATCTTTCTGCTGGCCCTCATCTTCACCTCTCCTGAAAACTCGTTGAGACGCAGTGCCATCAGAGGAACATGGGCCAACCTGACACATGTCAGAGATTACACTGTACTTGCTTTGTTTTTGCTGGGGAAGCCATCTTCAGAAGCCACCCAACAAGAGCTCATAAAAGAGATGAAGCAGCATCAAGACCTCATTCAAGGTGACTTCCTGGACTCTCCAGAGAACCAGACGCTAAAAACTTTAAGGACTATTGAGTGGGTCATTACATTTTGCTCCCAGGCCAGGTTTATTCTCAAGACAGAAGAGGAAATGTTCATCAACCTCCCAACTTTGGTTGAGTACTTGTTAAACTTGCGGAATCATCCTGAAGATATTTACCTTGGGAGGCTGGTTCCTCAAGAAACGCCCAACAGAGATCCACAAAGTCACAGTTACATCCCCCTACATAAATATTCAGAAATGTATTATCCGGATTATTGTAGTGCGACCGCCTTTGTCATCTCACAGGACGTGGCTCGGAAGATCTACGTCGCATCCAAAGAGGTCCCCCTTATTCTGCCTCCTGGGGTCTTTGTGGGTATTTGCACCAAGAAGGCTGGGGTGGATCCCATTCACAGCTCACGCTTTTCGGGGAGAAGGCACATCCGATACAACCGCTGCTGTTACAAGTTCATTTTCACCTCATCTGTAGCGAGAGAGGGCCAGCTACTCAGGGAATGGGAGGAGATGAGTAACGGCAAAGACTGCACTTTATTGGAAACTTATTATGGGTTGTTATCCTGCCGAGTCATGACCTACTTGGATGGATTTAAACATCTGAGTGTTGATGCCCTTCAAAATGAGACTCTCCGTGCTGCGGATTAGAAATATCAATGGAAAGGGTATAGTAGCCTTCCTAAATGTGAGCTTTTCCAGACACAAGCGCTTTTCTGACGACCTCCAAGAAAGAGGCCCATTTCTTTGAAGAGTTCTCAAAAGCATCATTCATGAAAAAGTACGCAGTGCAACTGTATGAGATGCTTACATGACACAGGAGAATCAAGAGCGAACAAGTTCAAGATCCTTTGGGTTCCTCAAAGCAGCACCCTGAAATTTCTAAATTCTAGCTAGGGTAGTTCAGCTGATGGCGGCAAAAATGGCATTCTAACACCTAATTTGCAGACTCTGCAGTGTTTTTACTTCGGGAAAACCCTTTCCTGATTTTCTTCTGTTGTATATGTTTTTCTTTAATATGCAAGTGTTTATCCGATGCTTGTTATCTGCTGCCTCTTTGCTTTATGATATCGCTTCAAATATCTTTTGCAATTGGCTTGCCGCAAGAGCTGTGTGGAAGGGCAGGATCTAAGCTGTTTTATAAATAAATGTAACATCCAGGTTTGAAAAACAACAGACAACGATTGACACTGGATCTCCATTCTAATTGTCAGAGGGGGCTCCCAAGAGGATTTCAACTCAAAAGCTGAGCGCTGTGAGCATTCAGATCAAAGAATGACGACAGTCCTTTTTCTTTCCATGTCAACACTCAGGTAGATGGCATGTTTATACAGAACATGATAGCCACGAGGGACTTAGGGCACGGGAGAATGATTGAATAATGCTGGGAACAACTGAAGGCAAAAGAAGGGGATGGCAGAGATTGAGGTGGCTGGATGGGGTCAGTGGGGTGGTTGATGTGGGCTTGGGTGAATGCTGAGGGAGGGAGGAGGCCAGGAGAGCCTGGAGGAATGTTGTCCATGTGATCATGAAAGGTCAGACACGACTTAGCAACTAAACACACAGGGCAAGCAAGCAAACTTGCAGAACAAGCATGGGGCAATCTAGGCTTAAAATGAGGGGTGGGGGGTTAATAAGAACTTCCCAAAAATCAGGGTTAGCGTAGGAATCATTGAACAACATCTGGAGTGTCGCAAGTAGCCCAGACCTCCTCTAGACAGCAGACTATTAAGCACTTAACCATGTTCTTGAACCCATGTTTCAACCACATTTTGGGCAAATTAGGGTTGCTACTTTTCCCCACACCTTAGCAGCTGCTTCATTGGCAGGCAAAGCATGGACCTCTTTCTGTGATGGGTCATTAGAAGTCAAAGTATTTAATGACTTCGGCCACTGCAGAAGTGGGAGAGTTTTGTTTGGTTCCTCCAAGAGCTGCCCAGAAGTTTGGGATAGTGGAATTGGGCCGGGTAGAAGTTGTCTTTGGTGCGGCTTTGAAAACCCAGGTTTCCTTTTGTTCCTGCATGTGCTACAGTCACGCGCGCTTGTGGCTGGGCACAACCCTGCCACAAGAGGTGTCCAACTATTCACACACAAAGATGCTGCAAATAGTTTTGCTATGGTAAAGCACACAGTCCATTTATGCAGAACCCAATGAACTGACACAGAATTTCACGAATCAATGGCCAGCACAGACTGACAGTGGATATGCTGGGGGGGGGGGGGTTCAGATGACACACACTCCCCCAAGCATTAAAAGAATAAGGGGAGAGGATAAGGGCTAAACTACAGCCTGAATATCCTGCCAATGAATAGCATATGGTATTGAGGGGCAACAGGAAAAGGCCGTTTCCACAGCCCACCAAGAGGACATGGGGTAAATAAGAGCGTCGGATCTGGACTGGCTTTCAACTAAGATTCGGCAGCACCCTTACACTTCCCTGCCCCTCCCCAAATAGGATTCAGATGTTCAAGGATCTTTGCATGAACATACGCAACACTGAGAGGTCTGAAATTGATCAATATACGTATAATGCAGGGAAGTGCCATTTTAACAGCAGATGGATCACATATTAAAAGCTACAATTGGAGAGCTTATAGGATGGCAAGATAACTCCCCAAATTATATAAATACAGCTTTATTTAACTAGTTTTTGCCGACTTCTTCATTTCAGGCGGACAAGCTACACGATACTGTTTGAACAATACACTTAAAAGAATTGTTAAGCACATACTTGAATCTGTAGCAGCGCAACCAAAATGTTGCATCAAAATCATATCTGCAAACACACGTAACAGGAAGTAAAACTCATGTTTCAAGACGCACCTCCCTCATTGGTCCAAGCAGAGGGAAACACAAATCTTAAGAGTCTCAGACATGAAAGTGGTCCAGCTTACTAAAATAATCGACTCATCTACCACGGATGCTACTTGGTGACCTAACAAGCTACAAAAAGCGTAAGGCCCAAACACATTTGACACCTACAGGCTTGAGCCTGAACATAACACACACACCACTGGGTGCTGGATTGTGGTCATTTAATCAGGGACCCCAGTTTGACACAATTTGCTTAGGAATCCGTGACACAGGACGTCAAGCGATGGAATTCACCGCCACGGCATAGCAAACCCACCTAGATGGTTTTAGAAGGCAGTTACACAAGTTTGTGAAGCTCTTGACGGGCTCTAGCATGCGGGCCATGCCTTGCCTGGGGTAACAGATGTGAGATGCTTTGAACAGCAGTGGCCCAGCCCATTAGCATCCCTAGCGCTGCGGTCGCACTCACATCCTGCTTACGGTCCTCCCACGAGCATCTGGTTGCAAACTAAACACTGAATTAGGTGGTGCTTTGGTCTGATTCAAAGAGCTCTTGATGTTCTTGAGTGGCAATCTTCCCCTCCTCATGCGAGAGCTGGGAGGAAGGCTGCCACCAACCTGAGGCATGACTGCTGGCCAATTAGAATTGTTAATTGTGGAGAAGCCCTTGCTGGAACAGAAGTCTATTTGGCCTTAATTATATAATTAACACATTTGAGTCTCCTCCAGTTTGGTTTTAAACTGTTGGGTCAGTTTCTGTACCATTTTATACTGTGTGAGTGTTTCATATTCTTATCGCTATGATTACTTTCAACTTTTAAAACTGCTGATCACTGAATTAAGCTGTCAACTACTTTCCACATACCTTTTGATATAAAGTGGCATATAAGTAAACGGGAGAGCAGTGGTGGTGATCGATGGCCAACCTGATCAAAAGGTAAGTTGTGTGTGCACCAAGGGAGACGCACGATACTAGCCTCCTCTCCCTTCCTAGGAACTAGTAACATGAAGCATAAGTGCAGCAAACAGGAGGACGGTCACCTGAGGTCATCCCATTCCTCCTCCCCCCTCCAGTTTTTGTGCATCCCCCCCAAAAAAACCAATGCTTAATTACCCACCTAGAATAGTTTTACCCAAAATTCTGTTGTTCCCTCAGAAACTTGTACCTCTGAGACTTAGCTTTTCTAATTGACTTGCATTTCTGCTCTCTGCAATTTGTGTTAAGAGTCAAGGGTTCAGGCAGGGACTGAAATTCAATATATATATATATCGGGGAAGAGATATATATGGATATATGCAGATATATATCCATATATCCATATCCTCTGGGAGCACTCCAATCTAAGATGCATTCTTCTCAGAAGAGCTAACTGACCATGACAGGCCGCAAGTGACATTACCTGCTACCAGGCTGCACCAATTCAGGGCAAGGGCGTGGAGAGACTCCACCAATGTACTGCCTTCCAGATGTTTTGGTCAGGTCTGGGCATTTTAGCCCTGCTGCTCTGGATCGATGAAGCTGAAGTTAAACCTTGAAGGGCACCAGGTTGTGGAAGGGTGCCACACAGGAATCAACTCTCCCAACCCATCCCAAAAAACAAGCACGGCAGAAGGAGGTTCGCAGACATGTCTTCCAGTTTGGCATGTACAGGAATCACTCGACACGAGAAAGCGCTGCCCGCACACACAGTCTGAAATGGAAAAGCTCGACAAGAGAGATACCTGTTTTTACTTTAAGCTCCATTTTATAAAGCAAAAGCAGCCCATGAAATTCACCACCCGCTAAAAGCAGCCCAGCGTGTTCTTGCTGCCAGCCTGAGCTCTCGCTGGAGACGCAAGGGTCCTTCACGCTCCCCACAGAGACCGAATCATTCCGGATCTGGGGGCACAGGACCCCCACTCCCCAATGCAGCGTGGCTGCCTCAAAGCGTTTGCTCATCAAATGACGCACCTTCTCGCCGAAAATGCCAAGGTAGCTTTACCCAGAGCGGACAAGCTGCTGTTTACGAGGCCTGCCGTGATATGCAAAGCTCTCATCTGCAGTTGACTAAAGGTCCAAACTGTCAATCATGATCCAGAAAAGCTCCCTTGGCTTACCTCAGAGAATACAGGTACGCCAGAGTAACATGGTCCTCAACCTTTCTACCCAATTATCTGTCATTCAAAGTTGAAAACAAGAACAGCAAACCAATTCCTTCCTCAGGTTTTTACCCCCCTCTCCATCCTCATGGAGTCAAAAGCTTGAGAAGTCCAAAGACCATCTGGAATTACCGCAGAGCAATTTAAAGCCGGTTCAAAGTTATTCTGCTCCCTCCAAGGCCGTGGTTGAAACAGCCTTGACGTAGTAAGGTCCTTCGCGCAGGTAAGCCCGAAGCCTTAGGTAATGCTGGTTTCCGAAGATCTCGGCGGTGGTCTTTGAGTTAGCCAGGGCTTTGACAAGTTCATACTTGGCCTCCTTAGAAGCTTTGTCTGGTTCCACTGATCTGTCCACGACATATTCCACGAAGCCTGGGCTAGCCACCATTATCTTCTGCGCCCACGGCTGGTTAGCAATGGCCTGTAACAAGAGGTTTTATTGGAATGCATACCCACCTTTCTACCTCCAAACTGAGAGCTCCAGAACAGCTCAGGATAGCCAGCCAAGCCACTAGTAAAACACAATGCTGAAGCAGAACCATTAACAGCAATACGGTTTGGAGGAGAGAAAGTTTAAAATATCTGAGGCACAGACTTATTGGAGTAAAGAGCATGCCTGTGGCTCATCCTTCAGCGCCATCCTAAGCCTCTGGTTTAGGTAGATTTCAACAAGTCCACCTTTCCATGACCAGCTCCTTGCACTTGCTTCTCTGGAACAGCTTGCCAATGTTTCGGGTATATTTGCTTGGTTCTAACTGGGGATTCTGGAACTGGCCAAGACACGACTGAGTTGGAAAAGGGGCACTTACAGTGAAGACCCTCAAAGCACCACAGTGGAGATCTGGGAAGGGTTGGGTGCTGATGCTCCGGAAGAGTTCCATGGGCTGGCTGGATAGAGAGGAGAACCAGAATTCTGTCATCCCCAGAAGGTCTTCTGTCTGCTGGTCAGGCTGTACATAAAAAGGGGTGAGTTTGCAGATGCAGCCAATCATGTTTTCTCGAAAACTCAAAGAAAATGCATATTAAGGGATTACAGCTGGCATCCTTATGCACCTCTGAGAAGGGGGCTTGAAGCTGCAGGCGCGGCTGGCCATTTTTAACCTCCATTCCAATGCCTTTGAGAGAGAGCACTACTTTAATTTAAAAATGCAAAACTGTAGAATGTTATGCTTTTCTTGCAGAAGTGGCCATTTACGCATTGTTTAGATTCAAGCTTTGCTCATTAGATTTACAAGACGAATGGAGGTGGTTATAGTCATACTTCTGGGGAGCTTGACAAGCTACCAAGCAGTCAGCTCCTAAGAGCTGGTCACTGTTCTATCAGAAGAATTGCTTGTTACAAATCTCTTTCAGCCATTCAAGTCATGGCCACCTAAGATGCCCAGGGACGCCCTGCTGTTCTCGCTTGCCTGCAAGGGCAAATTGTGCCCCAGCAAGCTGCATCCATCATGAGGAAGTGGGCATTTTCCCATGTCGTGCAGCTTACCAGCAAGTACAAGAGAGAGGAAATTGCATCAAGGCACCGGACTCTCAGCTCTGTTGGGGCATTCCTTGCCTGATGCCCGATTTTGTTTAGCACGTGATAAAACTGACTGCCTGGGAAGACAGAGGAGAGGTTGTTATTATGATTATTTTAAAATGAATCCCATTCCATGGGAAAACTGCCTTACAACGTCAGCTTATTTCTCAGTTTGGCCCAGAAATGTCAATGCAGGTCTGCTTCAAATGATTTTTATAACGTGGAAGCTGCGGAGAGGAGCCAAGAGTAATTCCGACACATCTGCAATTGGCACATCGGCTCATTCCCCGCTTCTTGTCCTACCGCCCCCATGAAGAACTGCAGTTTAAAAGAAGCCTCGACTCTGCCGCACGGACAAAGCGGGACTAAGGAGGAAAGGCTGCCGCTGGACAAGGGGCAAAGCCGCGTGTTTTCCACCTCGGCTTCAGAGCCCCATCTATGAGTCCCATCAGGGCCCCGATGGCACCCAGCCATGCGTTCTTTTCCATTCGGAGGGTCCATTTTGTGAAATGCGCAGTGACAGCCCCCTTCCTCTTTAGGTTTACATAACACGGAACAAACCTCTCTTCTGCAGCACCAGCTTCCCCTCCACGTTGGAGCCCAGGATCCCGAGGGTGTCCACAGCGACACCAAACAGGGTCGGGTCGGGCCCTTCGGCCATGCTGAAGACCTTCTCCACAAAGGCGGGGTATTGCTCGCAGACCTGCTGGGGGCTGTCAACCATAGCCAGGTTGCCGAAAAATTTCACAAAGCCTGTGGAGCCGGAAAAGAAAAGGGGTCATTCATGCCACGTGGGAAGAGAGAGCCGACAGACAAGAACTTGCTGCACAAAGGTTAGGAGAAAGCGTACCCCTCTGGATGAGCTAAACCGCAAATTCCGCTGGGGAGGAAGGGAGTCCAACACATCCAGAAGGCACAAGGTGGGGAAGGATGACCTTTATCCAGGCTGTAAGGCCCAGCCAGCTAACGCCAAGGGACGGTGCTTTGTTCGGGATGCCAAGCCCAACCTCGCCATGTCACCTGGCACTTTAAGCTCAGGCCACAGCGTAAGAGAGGGAGAGCATCTCTTGGATGCGGGCTATGCCTTTTGCAGCAGACTGCGTAAGCATCGCAGGCCAGTCCTCAAAGACACAGCGACGAGCTGGCATTAAGGATGGCCAAAGAGCCGCCCCAGGAGAGAGTCAACGCCATTCTGGTTTAAGGACACTGCAGCTAAGAAGCGGAGTTATCCTTGGGCTTGATTAAGAAGGCAGAGCACAGAAACAGACTTAGCACAGACGACTGTCTGCAGAGATGGGGGAGAACGGGGCTGCCCACCCTCTGCTATCACTGCAGTGGGCAATGAAAAAAAATTAAGAAGTGATGACACTCAAAGGCCCAAGTCTATGTCACCTTGGGTTTTTTTACCCAGAATCATCCTCCACACAGCAGACACAGGACCTGCAACCACTTGGGAATGAACAGCTTGTTCACAGCCCCAAGCCAGGGTCGTGTTGTCAAGCTTGCTAACATGCTTGGCCGGGCCAGATCAAACCAGTCCAGGGCAGCCAGTGCTGCCCTGGGAAGCCAAATACAAAGCGGACTGCGCTTCCTGGCTCCCCCGGGAGCTGGTGCTCCTGCTAGGGCAGTCCCGCAAGCAAGCAAGCTCACGGCTGTTGCTAGCAACCTGTCCCCACAAAGCTCTGCCAGATCAGACCGCTTGTTCACATGCAGGCCAATCCGCTCTCCTCGGCAGCCTCCTAGAAACCCTGAAAAACAGCCACTGCAGGGGGTGAGAGAGCCCATATGCACCACAGGCAACCCAGTGGCCCCTGGATGCGCTGCACTACATCCCCCTAAACTGCGGTCAGCACATCCAATGGTTACAGCTCACAGGCATGGTAGCTGAACACGCAGGGAAGGTACACATTCTCACCCCAGCTTTTCCCCATCTCGCAGGGCTGCTGAAAGCACAAAATGAGGGGGAACAGGACCAAAAGCAGTCCCTTGAATAACCTGGGAGAAAAAGGGGATATAAAATAAAGGCTTGGAGACTAAATTGGAGACTAACAAAAGCCACAACTGGCGGAAAGACTTGCCTTGATGACAGGACTGGCTCCTTTGTGAGGCTTCCACCAGCACATGCCTCTGCTGTTCACACGCCAAACTCAGTGGGGAGGGGACATGACACTCCATGCAGCTCCACAGCCTGCCCCCCCCCCGCCCAGGTGTGTCTGACCACAACTCCCATCCTCCCCAGCCAGCAGAGGCAAGACTAGCCTCCAAACTCCGAACCCATGAAACTCCCTTGAGAGGAGCCCCAAACCTTCTGCTTAAGGCGCATGATGGGATACCCAAATATGAAATCAATACAATCCACTTGGAGATAAGAAAAATCACACTGACACGCAACACTTCCGTCACCTGGCAAGTAGAAGCCAGAGAAGGGATCAGAGTCGGCCCCGATGATGATGTTGGAAATCTTATCGATGATTCCTTGCTGGGCAAGATACTGGAGCCCATGGTGCGTGTGCGCCAGAGAGGTCACCATCTCGATACAGGTCGCTCTGCAGTGCAGGAAGAGACGCGCCTTAGTCCCAAGGAAACTTACATATCGGTCCTCCACTTCCCCTCTAGCTCCTCACTGAGAGGAAGGTGGCTCAGGCCGAGAGTCTACAACCAGCCCAATGAGCTTCATGGCTGAGCGGGGACTAGAACCTGCATCACCCGAGTCCCAGTCTGACACTTTAACCATTACATCATGCTGGCAATGAAATGAGGTTGCCTCAGAGTCCTCCAACACTCCAGCAATCCATTGCAACTGTTCTTGCTGCAAGTTGAGGTCATTTATTTATAAGGTATCTAATATTATCTGGTCACTACCAAGAGCTGGAAGACAAGACAAGCCTTGCATTCCAGCTAGTCACCTCAGGCTGCAATTCAACACCCATTTAACACTCATTCCATTCACTGGGGCTTGCTTCTGAGTGGATGTGCCTGCGATGGTGCTGTCAAAGGCACCACTCAGGAGAGGGAAGGGTATGCAGGAGATAAGAGGACAAACAGATGCATATACCAAAACCTTCCACTGAGTCAAAGTGACCAGACAGAACTGACCAGGAGTGAAGTCCAACTGCAGGGTCTGACCCAGGGGATTGTCTGGGCTGCTCCATCTCTTCTTTTGTACCTGAAGACTGCTAAGCAAATTAAACTGCCTCAAAAACTCAGTCCCTTGAGCTCAACAGGGGTTTTTTCCCCCTGAACCAGAGGTCTGAGGACCACAGTCACAGATACACCATTAAAAAATTCTTGGCTCTGAACGCATCCCATGGAAGAGTCTTGGAGTCGTGCCCTGCAACCAAGGCCCGTGAGCAAGGCAGAGCGCTTAACACAAACCCCGAGTTGTGCCTCTCCCCCTCAGGTGTTCACCAAGATCGGCTCGGGTTACTAGCCGGCTGTCATTTTCAGGTGCAAGGCCTTCTCCCACGTGGGCAAAGTATGAAGAGAGTGAGAAAAGGCAGAAAGGATCTCTCCAGGGCACAGTTCTGTACAGCGCTGGTTGTCCTGCTCCCGCAAACCCCAAAGGAGGTCTGCTTCCCCTCCAGCACCACATGAGACAGGATCCTCGCTCAGCAAGGCTCTGGAAACACTCCTTCCTTCTGTCATCAGGTGTGGCTGTGGAACATTTGGCTTACATGTTTGTTAGGTACAAATCGGTTGGAGGTACTAAGGGGAAGCAAGGAGAGGGAGATTTGCACCAAAACTCGGTGCCCTGCAGAGCATGCAGCCAAAACTCTGGTTGGTCAGTAAGGCAGCCTGTACAGAGTCACCTCACAGCAAACAGGACTGTAGCTAAAGGGATGCTCAAGACAGAAGGGTCACTTTTAAGGTGCATCCTGCCACCCACCTGACAAGCACGTCATTCCCCGTCAGCTCCCCAATCAGCTCCGATATTATTCCGCTGTTCACACAATAGTTCAGCGAATCCACCGACATGGAGGAAATATTGACAACTAGCTAACAAAAGAGCACAGGAAAGGGCACCGTGAGAACTTTTTAAGGATATAGGAGTAACGCAGGCAGGCAACCATACAAGGACATGTTCAGCCTTGAGAAGAGAAGACTGAGGGGGGCATGATAGCCCCCTGTAAGTCCCTCAAAGGCTGGCACAAAGAGGAAGGCCAAGATCTCTTCTTGCTCAGACTAGAGTGTAGGACATAGAATAATCAATTCAAGTTGCAACCACCCAAACTCAGGCTAGACATCAGGAAACGTTTCCCCACGGTCAGAGCAATGCGACAGTGGGACCAGCTGCCTGGAGAGGTGGGGGGCTCTCCCACACTGGAGACATTCAAGAAGAGCCTGGGCAGCCATCTGAGTGGGATGGTGTGAACTGGTGTCCTGCAACAGCAGGGGGTTGGACCCGATGGCCTTCATGGTCCCTTCCCACACTACTATTCTATGATTCTAGGAAGATGCGCTGCATTTCTGTGATAACTCAGGGCACAAAATGAACTCACCTCGACAGCATGGATGCTGATGGCCTGCAGAGACATTGCAGGAGGTGACTCGAAATGCTAACTCAATGTAAAGTTATGCATTAAGGAGCACTCACAGGGTAAGAGTCGGGGAGCGGTGAGGAGAGCTGCTTCCAAATTCTGACCTGTCTTCCCAAGGGAAGTTCACCTGACAGCCACACCTGTCTTTTCTGTCCCGACTTACATTCCTGCTCTCCCAGACTTTAAAAATGTATGAAGTCTTTACATCATTAGCATTTTTTTGATACTGCATTGGCCCATGTTTTAATTTTATACTGTGGAATTTTTAGTAGGATCTTCGTGTTTTACAGAACGCCTACACCTGTAACGCTCTGGAGGGAGAATTAGCATTATGCACTTTTTCAGCATTGCTTATGAAACAGAAGTAAAATAAACGTGCTAAAATAGCTCCCAGTAAGGCAGAAGGTGAACCACTCGTAGCCCTTCAGATGCTTCAGGCTACCACACCCATCAGCTCTGGCAACCTCAGCGAATGGTAAGGGACAGTGGGAATCGTGGTTCCCTAGATGGTTTGGCCTTCTAGATTCCCATCCCGGCTCCTGAAAATATTCCGATGCAAGCTGCCAATTCTCCTGTGCAAATCGGCTTCACTTGCATTGGAAAAATTCCCCATTCAAAGTTTTCCAGGAAACCTGGAAACCATTCGGCCCCATCACTGGTTGAATGACAGTGAAAAGGAGGGCTTTCTCTGCGGTGGTGCCCCATCTTTGGAATGTGCTCCCCAGAAAGGTCCACCTGGCACCGTTGTTATTTGTTTTTTGGCGCCAGGCCAAGACCTTTTTATTTCAGCAATATTTTAATAACATTTAATATTAACTCTAAGTTTTAACTTGCAGCCGGAATGAATCAGGTTTTTAATTCGTATAATTCGTATTTTTTGCATTATGTTTATTTTTGTAAGCCGTCCCGAGGCATTAAGCGATACAAAAACTCTAAATAAATAAATAAATGCCAGTTGGTGGCAAGAGCTCCTTAACAGAGGCTTTGAGTCACCCAAGGCAGGGCACAAGGGGAAGCTGAGGTGCTCTTCGCTTCCTTGGTCTCCCACCCAGAATTTTTTGCTGGACTGGCTCTTTTGCCCGCCTAGCAATAGTGCTTCTGAGGGTGTGAGAAGGAGGCCGGAAAAGGGTTAGGATAACTCGTGTCCCAGCCTCCCCTGTGCTCTTCCCTCCCCACCACTGAAATGTCCCTTTTTCTTCCTTCCCTGATTTGAGTGTCCAACCTTGAAGGCCAAAAGCACAGTTCTTTCCACACTAGCGTCAAAGTAGCAGAGGAGAAGTGTCAGATGTCAGCCTCCATCCTAGCATCCCATGGCCCCCCAAACAATGTCTTAGGGACCAAAGGATTACTTCTAAAATAGTTTAGATAAGAAACACATAACTTACAATATAGAAGTAAACATTAAAATGCTTTAGATTAGAAATACATCTAAGCTTTACAAAAATAGTAAATAGAGTGAAACACAGAAACAGATCGAGTCAGAAGGGGTCTCCCGGGCCATCTAGTCTGACCCCCGGCTCCGCTCAGGACATGCGCACCATGGGCACGTCTAGCCTATCTTTGAACACCCTCACCGATGGAGCATAGAGTCGTGCTACTGCAAGTCAGGATAGTTATCCCAGGCCTTTTATCAGCCTTCTGGAATCTTCCAGATGCACTGAACTACAATTCCCAAAGTTCCTGACTATTGGGACTCCTGGGAGTGGCAGCCCACCACCCTGGATGGCAACAAGTATGAAAAGGCCGCTCTGATTTGAGAAGCGGCCCTTATGCCCACAAACACAATGACTATTCATTATGCACTTCACTTCAGTTAAAAGGCTGGCTAGGCCACAAAGGAAACAAAAAATCTTGCCTCGTACACACGATAGCGTATGATGTCACTCTTCGCCATGATATTTTTCAGGTCGACTAGCAAGTTGCCTGCAAGCAAAGACTCTAAACCCTCAGGTGTTTCTGCCACCCTTGATAGCGACTTTATGGCCTAGAAAACATCAGCAACGTAAACAAAGATAGAAAAAACAGACAGTGGATATTAAAAGCAAGGCAAAACTTCAGGTTTTGGACACAGATTCCACTCCTAAAGTTCAGATCTGAAGTTCAACACACAGACTTTTTTTCAGAAATAATCTTCTGACATATGAAGGACACCCAAGATCAAGTCACCTAAAGGCACACCAAAGACAATAAGGTGAGAAGCTATTATTGAGGTCCCACCTTACAGGATAAATTCTTAACTAGGAGGCATTAGTTTAAAAAATTATAGAACAACGTTTAAAAACCACTAATAAACATTTTCCTGCAGGGCAGAGGATGGAGCAGCCTTGCAGGGCAAGGAAGTGACAGTCCAGGTGGGGGAAGGAATAGGAGGGGCCTTTGCCTGCCTGCCATCCTCGTCCCAAAATATGGCCAAAAGCCATGACATCAACTGCTCCAAGTTAGTATCTGTTTCTAGGATCTCTTACCTCTTTGGCCACTGCTATTTTCTCTGCAGCAATGCAATAAATAACCTGCCTCAGCAACTCTGGAGTATTAAGGATTTCTTTAGCAGCATCAGGATCTTCTGCTACCCGTCCAACCTAGAAATTCAACACAACATTGTAAGAGTATTTACATCCCACCTTCCAACCAGAGTTCCGAAATGTTTGAAAACATAATATAAAAAATAAACAATATAAAATATATAATACAACTAATATAAATGAATACAATAATAAGCAATCTATTATACATATAATATACTCTGTTTTATTGTTTGGATATATAAATAGATATATTCATATATACAACTATAAATACAAAATAATGTAAACAAAAGTTAGGATAAGACAAAAGTTCATGCCAGTTCCCACCTGCCATTCTGATTCTCAGATATTCCAGCTGTCACTCTAGGCCACTGTACACAGTCACACATAAAGACA
Source organism: Varanus komodoensis (assembly GCF_004798865.1). Lineage (NCBI taxonomy): Eukaryota > Metazoa > Chordata > Lepidosauria > Squamata > Varanidae > Varanus > Varanus komodoensis. The sequence goes on along the minus strand of NW_025335873.1, from coordinate 4,014,462 downwards.
CAGACATAAAAGGTAGGTAGATCTCATTCACAACCTTCCCTGATCAGGAATTACTAAGCTGCCATTATAAAAAGCATGCTATGGTGCACACCTGGGATACAGTCAGAATTTTGACTGAATCGTCTGGATGGAAGAGGCCCTTCTGCAGTTCTTCCCCAAAGTTCTGGATCACGTACAAGGGGTCCATGATTTGGAGGAACCGCTCCAGGATGGAAACACAAGAAGAGATCTGCTCACTGCTTTTCAAGAAAAATAAAAAGACAGGAAGGTTAGCAAGCAGTTCACCCAGTGACCGTTTTGAGCTTTGGAAACCTGAACAGTACCCAAGTAGCTGCTCCCATATGTTTAGGAGGCATAGGCCCACTGCAGGGACCTCCCTCTTAAAGGTTAAGAGAAAGTGCTACCAGCAACAAGCCCTTTTCTCTGATGCCATCCAGTCTTCAAGTACCTCAAACAATCACTTTACAGGCTGGTCCTTTTTAGACACTAGATAAAGCAGCAGGGGGAACCTGAGGCCCCAGGCCAAATCCTGCCCTGTCAAACTGGCCCTCCAGGGATCCTCAGATAGCCACAACCCCTTTCTCCTGGCCCCACACTTTCCCACCGCAAACCACCCATTCGGTGGTTTCCTAGCCATTCTTCCCCCATTTGAAAAGGTTAAAATGCCTCTCCAAAACTTTGCTGTTAGTATTATTATTATTATTATTATTATTATTATTATTATAACATTTCTATGCCGCCCCTTGCCGAAACCTCGGGGCGGCTTACAACATGATAAAATACATTGAAATACAATAGTACATAATAAATTACCATTAAATATAACAATACAAAAAATACATTGATTTACAAATACAAAATTAAAGTTATCAGTATAAAATAAAAATATAGGAGGAGAAAGAGAAGGAAGAAGAAGTTGCCCAGGCCAGATCATATGTTTTAACAATTGAAATGATGTTTAAATAAAAAGGTCTTTACCTGGCGCCGAAAAACCAGTAACGACGGTGCCAGGCGGACCTCTTTGGGGAGTGAATTCCATAGGTTGGGCGCCACCGCAGAGAAAGCCCTCCTCCGGGTACTTACTCCCCTAATTTCTTTCATGGAGGGTTCCCGGAGAAGGGACTCTCCCGCAGATCTCAAAGGGCGGTCGGGCATATACGGACGTAAGCGCTCGTGCAGGTAGCCAGGACCCAAGCCGTTTAGGGCTTTGTAGGTCATAATCAACACCTTGAATTGGGCCCGGGCTTCAATGGGAAGCCAGTGAAGCTGATGGAGGACTGGAGTCATGTGAGCATAACGCCCCGTCCCCGTCAGCAACCTGGCAGCTCTATTTTGCACCAATTGAAGTGTTCGGACTGTCTTCAGGGGAAGCCCCACGTAAAGCGCGTTACAGAAGTCTAGGCGGGAAGTCACCAGCGCGTGTGTCACCGTCGCCAGGCAGTCGTATTCCAGGTAGGGGCGCAGCTGATTAATCAGCCGAAGCTGAAGGAAGGCGTTCCTCGCTACCGCTGTCACCTGAGCTTCCAAAGAAAGCTCCGGGTCGAGGAGTACACCTAAGCTGCGGACCTTATCCCTAAGAGGGAGTGTTGCACCATTCAGGACCAGGTCAAATCCACCCTCTCCGAAACCCGATCTGCCAACCAACAGGACCTCCGTCTTGTCTGGGTTGAGTTTCAGTTTATTGGCCCTCATCCATTCCCTTACCTCGGCCAAGCACCGGTTCAGCACAGCCACTGCCTCACCTGGATTAGTGGAGAATGAGAGGTAAAGCTGGGTATCATCAGCGTATTGATGATTCCGCAGCCCACACCTCCTGATGACCTCTCCCAGCGGTTTCATATAGATGTTAAATAGCAGAGGGGATAGAATGGAGCCCTGTGGTACCCCATGGCATAGCTGCCATGACGTAGAGACATGGTCCCCCAGCACTACCTTCTGGAATCGACCGTCGAGATAGGAGCGGAACCACTGCAAAGCAGTGCCTCCAACCCCCAATCCCGCAAGTCTATCCAGAAGGATACCATGGTCGATGGTATCGAAAGCCGCCGAGAGGTCCAGAAGAACCAACAGGGATGTACTCCCCCTGTCCTTCTCCCTGCACAGGTCGTCGAGTAGTAATGAGTTTTAAGTTAAAATGTGTTTTTTATTCCTTTGCTATTCTATTTTTTATGAGCACTCTTGTAAACCACCCAGGACTTCAGCGATTGCGTGGTATTAAATAATGTTTTTGGCCCCATTCCTTTGCATTTGGCCCCAGCATTCAAAGGAAAGCAGCAGTTCTTATTTGCTCAATACTCTTACCATGTGTGACCCATTGCATAACTTATGGCTGTAACCTATTTGGTCTACTGTCATATGCAATTATAATTTGACTGACTTTAAAAAATGTGTCAAAGCACTGGGAGGGCCCGCGAGGGCTAGTGCTTAAGAGCACAGTTCTGGGATTCAGGCGACCTGGGTTCTAGTCCCTGCTCAGCCATGGAGCCAACCGGTTGACTCCGGACCACTCACAGACCCTCAGCCCAATCTACCTCGCAGGGTTGTTGTTGGAATAAGACTTGAGAGCAGGAGGCGAAGAATGACGGCAGCTGCTTTGAGAGAAAAATACGGGGCATAAATCTAATAAATAAAATAAATGAATTTGAGGGTTGGGTTTGGTTGGGTGCCAGAGCTGACTCATCTACAAATAAATGTAAACAAGCTACTTTTTGAAAAGCCTCGAGTCGAAGCCAGACAAAGCTGGCAAAGGTCAGGCACAGCTCCGCCTCCTCACTGAGCGCTAGTATCTTGAAACCCTGCAAACACCTTCCTGGAACCCCAACGCTGCCAGCGACCTCAGCAGCCGCCCTGCGGCAGCGGCCCACCGTCGGCCTGCAAGGCCCCGTCCTTCCCACTCACCTGTCCCCCCGCGCCATGAGAGCGAAGAGCCCCGCCAGAGGGAACTCGGGGCCCCTCTCCCGCAGGGCGCCGGGCGGCAGGGCCTGCACAGCCACCCGCAGGGCCCGCAGCTCCTCGGAGGGCTCCTCCAGCCGCGAGATCCGCCCGAGCAGCTCCAGCGCAGCGTCCACCGCGCCCGGCGCCGCCATTTTAAACCCGCGGACGGGAGGGAGCAGTCGCAGGAGGGAAATCTCGCGAGACCTCAGCGCTAGCGACCCAGGGGGCCGCGCGTCACGAAGAGCTCCCTCTCGCGTCCGCCTCTCCGGCGGGCCCGCCCCTTTGTCTTGGCGCCTCGCGTCACTTCGGCGCTCGGACTTCTGATTGGCTGGAGCTGGAGGAGGCGGTGGAGGAACCACAGCCGAGCTCACGTGATCTTCCCTAAGAGAAGTACATATGAGGTGATTTTAAGCTTATTTCCGCGTTCCCCAAGGCCTAAGTTCTCCTCTACTTCTCGCAGGCCGGGTGCGCTCCTGCCCCGCAAATGGCGTAAAGTTCCGTCTTCTGTTAGGGTCCGAAAATTGAGGGTTAGGAATGCATCTCTTGACTTTCTACCTTATCTCTTTGGTCCTTAGCGCGCTTAAGCAGAAATCTGCTACCGCAAATTCGGGCCGGAGCCTGTTGAAGCAACATTGCAGCAGAGGACCTCTGAGCATGTGCAGAGTGACATTCAACACTGCCTTCCCACAGAATCATTCCTTCAACGGCTTCCACGCCTCTAGACATTCTAGGATTTCCAAGCAGTTTACGTATACAATGTAAAAACCAATATAAAACAGTATAAAGCAATTAATACTTTACAAACACGAGAAGCTAGCCTCTCTTCTAGCTTTCTAGAAGAGGGCTCTTTATCCATTACAGCTTTTATTCTGACCATTATAGGAGCTATCCATGTTGCTCCATACCAGTTAGGGTGGAGTGCAGCACCATGGAGAGCGCCTGTAAAGCTCAGCGTGAAAGCTGGATTGGATATGGAGCTCGGATTTGTCAAAAAACGGATGCATGAAAGGGGGAGAGGAGGGCATATGATTTCAGGAAAGAACCTCAGGCAGGAGGTTTCAAGGAGTGGCAGGAGGGGAAGCCTGTGTGGGCCAAAAGCCAGCTCATTTTATTCATTCGTTCATTTATGCCCTCTAAGCCTTGATTTCAGCAAGTGCTTCAACTCACAAAAAGGATTATACATACTTGTGGCAGAAAACTGATGGCAGATATTCAGATTACGCCCCACTATGTGCAGTAATTTTAGGTTTCAGGGCTCCCAAGACCACTGAGGAGAAGAGTTCCACTTTTGAAAATATAATTTTCAGGTGTTAGCTCAAAACTGTCTCCACCGACCAAGAAACCTGTCCACTTCCCTATCTGAAGTTTTGAGAGAGCAGCTGGATTTGCTGTTTTCAAGAACGGAAGATCTACAGCTCAACAAAGGTGTTTTTATTTTTTCCAAAGAAAGCTAACACTTATTTGAAATGGTCAAAGTCGCAATGCACAAATTTCAGCACTCTGCATCTGAGTCAACCTCTTTGCAGTCTTTCTAAGCCCTTGAGAGCTCTATTTGGAACAAGGAAAATACTCCGAGAAAGTTTCTCTCTCACCCTGATAGGTCAGATCTGGGTGTCTGATGAGGCTTTCTTGTATCTTTCTCATTATTGGCAACTTCAGTAAATGGATACCCTATTTCTATGTTCATTGATTGGTCTAGTAAAGGTATCATGCTAGTTAGATTTTGGCATTTTCTTAAAGCCAACACAGTGGGCTGCTTTTGTCTGTCAGTTTTACCAAGCCAGCAGGTCAAAAAATCTACATAAAAACACACCATGCTTGCCTTTTTTCTTGCAATATTCCTTCCTCTCTCTTTCTGTCCTGAAATTCCCGCACACACAGACTTTGTGGTTCAATCTTCCAGCATTCCACTCTGCACCCCATTGTTGCAGTCCCAAATCCACAGTCTCAGTTAATTACTCTACCCTGGTCCCTGAAGTGTAGCTGCTTCCAAGCAATATGAATGCCTTGATGAAGTTTTTAAAAAGACTTCTATTTTTTAATCATTGTACATCTGACATATTAATTACAACTTGAATACAACAAAACAAAGTTATTAAAAAGCAGCAATTTGAGAGACTAATATATATATAAATTATATAAGAGGAAAGGTGCACACAAAAGCATTAGAAATATGAATCTGAACCAATGCAAAAGTATATGCATCTTGGAGGAGAAGATCCAATTTTAGGACCCTCCTCCTGGTTCTCTCTCCAGAGCAAACATGACTCCTCAAGTTGCATGGAAAGCTTTCCCTCATGTAACAAAAATTTGCAGATACAACCAGCTTTGACTAGCTTTGCAACCCCCCCCCCCTCCTAGAAATAACGTCAGGCTTTTATTTCCTTTAAGGAAGTTATATAGGCACTCGTGAAAGAGACAGAGAGTCCTTGGTCATTGAAAACATGCTGCATTTCATCAACAAAAGATGAAGCCCCTGAAGTGAATTGTCACTTCGTGCCTTCTTTGGGAACAAGGCTGAGAATTGTGGGGTCTTGGGTCATGTGCGTTCCGCGAAGCTCATGGACCTCACATGAACCCAATGAGGAATTTTCCCACTTCCGGATATCTGTGTGCATGTGTGGAACCAGGGCCAGCCCCAGATTTGAGGAGACTCCAGGCCTTGTAGCCACCAGTAGAAGACCTTCTCCAATGGCAAGCAGCACTCTGGACAGTAATATCGGGCTTCACCGGGCTCCCATCTTAATTTCTCATAATCCCCCTGAGCCACATTAGAAAGAGCTGCTGTGTGGTGTAGAAGTTGATGGAAAAACTCTTGCTGGAGTGCAGACGGAAGGGAGTGGAACCAATTGCAGTCCTGGGACTTCTTGAAGTCTTTGTTGTTATTAAAATAAGTCTTTTCTCGTGCATGCGTGTTGAGTTATTGGGACCTCCAGGGGCAAAATATGTATTCTGTGATGAACAAACGGAATTTGCTGAGACTTGGTAATAGCCTTAGTGTCACACAGCATTAGAGAGGATGGTGTAACATTAATCTTAGACATACTTTGAAGGAGGAAATTCCAATGAACCGAGTGGGACGTCTCCTCATACGTGCTGTACAGTGTGGAAATCTATTTCCCTAATTCTTTTCCTTACGAATTTCTAAATCCAGGCCCTTTGAGCAAAATTTCGTGGGATTCCTGGGAGCAGATAAAAATTGCTTCAGGGGTCAAACCCAGTCTGCAGGCTGGCAGCTGGCCATTCCTACTTTAGAACACACAGCAGTAAAGAAACAGGGCTCAGACCATGCACAGCTTTCCCCAAAACTCTCACGATTACGGCTCAGTCTAAAGCTCCTGTGCAAACTTGTTTGGCGTGAGAACGGGTGGAGGTGGTTTCGCAGCATTCTGGAAACTGTTTTTTAAACTAACCCATTTGTGTTCTCTGGTGTTCTTAAACCCCTTTGAAAAACAACCACAAATAGGAGGAAATCATGCTTCCTGCCCTCGCTCTCACTTGCCTTCATGATGCCATCTAAAGCCAACCGAGAGTGATGGCAATACTTCTGCCCCTTGCTCTGATTTGACTTCATGATGAGGCCAGGCACATCAATGTGATTTGCTTACCTGATAATATATACGGCCAAAGCAACACCATGAAGCCTGCCTTCATTCCAGTGACCTGAGCATTTTTTTAAAAGATGAAACATGTTGGCCAAGCAAGTTTTCCACCCCCATCTCCCCGAAAAAGGGAGTTGCAGTTGTAGCTTCACAGCCTGTGAACAGAAAGGCAATGTCGGCAGCAAAGGGAAAGCACAAACAGAGCTCCTGCCGCTGTTTTCATTGATAAGCAAAATGTCACGGATGTGAAGCCCTGTGGCCTCAGGTAAGAAGGGCAGTTGGTTGGATCGCAGTCAATCCAAATTCTCCTTTTCCTTCTCCCACTTGGATCTCTGCAGGAAACTCATCCATGGCCAATTCCCTTTCCTCTGACTAATTCCCCCTCCATTTTCCTTTGCTCTGGCCGCCAAGCTCCTTCCAAAAGGACTGTCGTATGGCCCAGACCTTCCCCAACTGGTGTTCCAGGCCTTGGCTACAGAGGTTCAAGGATGAAGGCAGTACGATTCCAAGTATGACTTGGACTCTGGATTGCGGGGGGGGGGGGGTCACATATTAGAGCTTTCCCCTGTAAGTCCCTGCAAGCAGAAAGCCAGCACAAAAAGGAAACAGCCTGGGTGAGAGCCATGATTTTTAGCACTCAACTTGTATAGAGGCTTCCAAAATTGCGATTTTCCTCACTGATGTGCCCTTACAGCCCAAAGTGGAAGTTCCCTTGGCCACATCAACTTTATTATTAGGCTTTATTAGAGTTACATCCTGCCTTTTTTCTTTCAAAGAACTCAAAGCAGCTTACTTCACTCTCCTCCTCCTGCACGAAGTCTTATCCTCACAACAGCCCTGTGAGGTAGGTTGGGCTGAGAGTCTGTGGCTGGCTCAAAGTCACCCAGCTGGTTCCATGGCCAAGCGGGGGCTAGAACCCAGACCGCTTGGGTCCCAGTCCATACTCTCAACCACTACCCAACACAAGCTCAAGAGTCTCTCTTCTCATTATCTTGGGTGCGTCAATTTGCCTTCTGTCCCTCCGTCGTTCCACAGGCCATGCAAAAATGCGCCTTCCCACTGGTCATTCCCACTGCATTCAAAGGATCTGAGCACCTTTGCCACATCTCCAGGCCAGCCACTTGCCCCACGAACTCTCCACCTGTCTCCAAACCGCCACCCCAGAGTTCTAGAGAGGGAAAGGACGGCCACTAAACCAGTCTCAAGCCAGTTTTCAAAACGCACAGCTGTGTCAGTTCAAACATCACTGCCGGCTGAAGGAGCTTCATTTGGTTTGCATAGTAGCAGCGTTTTTAATCGAGATTCCTCGGAAGTTCGGACCAGCACGAGGTGGTCTCTCCGAACACCATTTCTCGTTACACGTACGTAGCTCTTGCTCCAGTTGCTTTGGTAACCACCCAGTTAAGTTAGGCTAGTATTTTTTTGATCCCACAATGCAAAGCAGGAAGAAACTGGGAACATGGCAGCTTACCCAGGGCTGTCCAGATGAAGCTGAACCTCAGCTCACACGGACAGGTGGCCTGCTTCCAGCCTCCTTCCTGCTCCATCCTCTGCAGGTTTTGCTTTGCTCGTCCTCACACCCTTCCCACCCCAACAACGCCCCGAATTTCCCTCTCTGTCACCATCCAGACAGAGATCCCTCTGAGAAAGGGCTCATCAAGTCTTTGCTTCCCACACGAAGTCGCACTTCCTGTGCTCAGGAAACCCAGGAATCCCCCCGTCCTCAACCCCGTCGCAAAAAGCAGCGTTAAAAGCGACAGCGTTCCCTTTGGGCGGCAGCTGGTGGCACGCAAACTGCCCTTCCCAGGGAGCCCCTCTGCGGCAGCTCAGCCGTGCCCCGCGGAGAGGGCTCGGCCCCACATGCCCGAGGTCAGTCCTGCTGCCTGCCATAAGCGTGACTTAGACTGCCTCCCAGACAGCCATGGCCCAGACCAGCCGCTCCGAATGATCCCGGTCCTCCGGAGTCTTTCTGGGTTGCCTTCCGCGGGGCCCGAGGTCCCGGACACACGGGCGGTTTCAGTAGGGAGTGGTGCCCTCCCATTCCACCAGGTACTCAACCCTGCCCTCCGGGGTCACCCTCCGGGCCAGCACCTGGTACTTCTCTCCACACACCAGCCTGCCAGCAGTGCCGAAGTAGTTGCTGATGGAGGACTTGAGGTGCGAGAGGGATGCGTCGTCTTCACTCATGCTCTCGAAGGGGTGGCAGTTCATGGCGTCGTCCGGACGGTCCAGCACACAGGGCACCTCGCTGTCTTCCGAGGAGCAGGTGGGCACGATCCTCTGCGGGTGCTCCGCGCACCTCTGCTTCGCCTCACCGGCAGAGTACGTTTTGGCCGACAGTTTGCGCTTCCGGCTGCCCACGTTCCTTTTGCTAGATGGTGCGATGAGGGTGATAATAAAAACAGGAACGCAAAGTTAAGGACTGTGGCGCTTCGCCAATTCGTCCGTTAGATGAGTCTGTCAAAAGTAACCGAACGAAAGGCACCCCTGATTTCCTCGCAGGCTGTCCTCCTCTCTTCCTCTCACGCACACCATGAACCAGTCTTAAAAGCAGCAAAACGGCATCACAAATTTGTATACTCGGAATTTACATGAAAAATTATTTTTCATGTGACCACGCTGAACGCAAAACACAATATTCCATCCTTTCTGGTGAGGAACAAACAACTCCATCTGTTTCGGTGTCTCCTAGTTTCTCATTTTTCTGGTTGGTTCATCCCACACTTTTACCTAAGATATTTTTCCCACCAAGGCACATTTGTATTTATTTATTATATTTACATCCCACCTTTTTTCCTTTCAAGAAACTGGAGCTGGCTTATATAATTCTCCTCCTCCTCACAACAGCCCTGCAAGGTAGGGTGGGCTGAGAGTCTGTGACTGGCCCTGTGAGCTCCATGCCTGGGTGGGGACTAGAATCCAGATCGCCCGAGTCCCAGGCTCACGCTCTTGACCACTACACCACGTTTGCCTAACACAAGCTCCTCGATATGCAGTTTTAGAGAATAAACATATTCTGTGCAAGGAATTTTCCTAATCCAGTGCAGTTTTGAATGTCATTTCCATGGATAAATTTGCAATCACAACTTCCCCCCAGTTTTAATATGCATGTTTCCCCTAATATTGGAAATGCACGTTTTAATGGAGAACTCCACGACAAAATGTGGTATGCATTTTGAGAACAGTTGGTTGAAAAGTATCACACTAAAATGCGGACGGAATCCATTCTTTCCCATCCCTGCTGCCCCCTTACCTGGATTCGTAGGACAGGCTGGTTGTGGCTGAACCCGAAGTGCTCGCGGCATCTGTGGAATCCACATCAGAAAGGAAAGTGTGGCTTGAACTTGCACTAGAAAGGGGGAGAAAAGCAAACTCAAGTTGCTCTGCTGCAAGTATTCAAGCTTAAGCAAAGACTCGGTCACAAGCATGAGTGTCCCTGAGCATGTACAGATTGCAATTCAAAGATGAAGACATGCTCAGAGGCACTCTGCTCCTAACAGGCAAATGTTGAAAGAGCTGCACGCACAAATCCCCTTGCCTGAATCCGGACAAGCACACGTAGCTGAGATAGGCCGTTTATCTACCTATGGCGGACTGAGGGACTGGGGAGGTAAAAAAAGCTCCTCTACAGAAAATCAAGGCAGGGGCGAGAGAGGATCTCTGGATTTGGATTCTGTCCGAAGCCGCTTCGTGCTGCAGTAGCTCAGCTTGAATAGAGGGCATGGCTTCTCACACCATGGAAATGCCATTCTTGCCAGCGCTCCCCAAGTCAGATATTCTCACCCGACTGAGAAGAATCAGCCACTTCCCATGCTGCCAGATATTAAACTGGGGGTTATAGGCATGCTGTGCTCTGACGGATTCCTCTGGCCTAGTTTTATTGGCTCAGACTGCCAGGAGCTCTCCGGGGCCTCTGGCAAAGGGCTGCTCCAACCCTCCAGGCAAGCTGCTCTGCCACATCCCTTTGGAACCGGGGACCCCGGCCTTGTACTGGCCCGGCGGGGCTGAGCCTCGCCTCCATCAGCTCAGCCTGCAGCCTGTGGGCAGCTCGTTACCTTTTCAGACTCTGAATTTCATCCAAGGTGAAGTCGAAGATGCTGGCCAGGTGGTGATTTGTGCTCCATGCCGAGGCGAAATCGCTCTGAGGGTCGGGAGGGAAATGCACAAGAGGAGCAGCCATCAGCCAGTCATCCCGGGAAGGGAGGCGCAGCCCGAGGGCGCCCCTGAGCCTTCCCCGGGCTCCATTCCCTCCCCTGGTCAAGCCACAGATTGCAAGCCCTTTGGGGCAGCGATCCAGACCGAGCCCGGGGCCACTTTTCATACCCGAAGGGTGGGAAAGCCATGGCCCTTCGGTCCTGCTTGGACTCCAGCTCCCATGAGCCCCAGTCAGCCTGGCCAATGGCCAGGGTGATAGGATTTATAATCCAACAACATCTGCAGTTACAGGCCACTGGTATATCCTAAGTGCAGGGCCAGGGTATCTAAGGACCACCTGCTCCCATACGTTCCCACCCATCCATTAAGATCAACTACAGAGGACCTTTTTGGGGGACCCCCCCCAAAGAAGGGGGGTGGTAAACAGAAGGGCCTTTTCAGTGGTGGCACCCCATCTCTGGAAGATGCTCCCTAAAGAGATAGGCAGATAGATAGATAGATAGATAGATAGATAGATAGATAGATAGATAGATAGATGATAGATAGATAGAGTGTATGTGTGTGTGTATACACATACATGCATACACACACACACACAATGTGTGTGTTTGTGTGTGTTGCATTGTTGCTGCTATATTGTTGGATGGATTTACTGCTGTTTGTAATTGTTGAGGGTTGTTTTAGTCTCTTGTGCTTTCATTGGGTATTTTAGTCCTTTTATTTGGGGTTTTAATGTTGTAAACTGCACAGAAAGACCTTTGGGCTAGTGGGGTGGTATCTAAATGCAATAAATATATACATTCTTGGCCCTTATGTATCCACCCATAAGAGGCCAGCAACCCCAAGAAATATGCAAAAGTGCCAAGAATCAAAACGCAAGGGGAAACTCAAGCTGTGCGAGGAGCATGTGGTGACATTTCGTAGCAGGGATCAATAGTCTATATTTAATTAGGAGAACACCACCCAGCAATGCCTTCTCACTGGATTCCGCAGTGGCAAGCAGACAATAAAAACCTGGCTTAATTAATGGAAAATCTCTGTCACTTTTCCAGAGCACATCAGTCCCTGTTACCAAATACTGTCTGGCTGGAACAAACCCAGGAGACAAAGATGCATGCGCAGAAGCAGAGAGAGCGACGTTTTCTTGAAAAACAAGCAAAATAGCATCAAACTAACACTGGGAATCGCATCTTCCAGGAGAAACTTCGACCTTTTCCTCCTGCGTTCCTGCTGGAGCTCGTGCGGCAGCGAACTGCGGAAAGCAACACAAGGAGAGAGAACAAATTCAAAAGACGTTTCGTTCAGAGCTGCAGACATGGAAAGCTGATCGCTCGCTTGCGTTCCGTCTGCAGGGCTGCAAAAAGCAGTGGTGTTTTTCATCCCTTTGATGCCCTCGCGGGACGGGGATTCAGAGCATGTCTTGGGATTTTGAATCCAGAAGGGGTGGAATTGATGCCAGCTCAGAGTGAACGCAGATGGGAAAGTTATCTTGAAGTGTGGCACTCTGCAATTTTCTTCCTATTGTCAAGGTCTGTTCTTAAAACTACCCCCAAATTTCATAGCTCCATCTGCAAGTGATGGATTCAACTCTCATCATCTGAACTGTGGCCTGGACTGGGGATGATGAGAGCTGGAACCACAAGCAACAGGAGGGTGCCAGGTTGAAGAAGGCTGGGTTAGAGTGTTGGACCTGGTCCCAGGAGATGGGTTCGAATCCCCACTCGGGCATGAAGCTCACAGCATCACTTAGGCCCAGCCTAAACTACCTCACAGGGTAGTTGTGAAGATAAGGGGGCAGTCCTCATGGAGGACACCCTTTGTTCTCTTTGGAAAGAGAGAGAGTGGGGTATAAATAAACAAGAGTTGGATCCAAGAGTGTCTCCCGGCCCAGAGACACACCTGCTTTTACGAGAGTTCTTCTGTCTCCCCCTTTGGTTCAGTTCAGGCGCTCTCCCTTCAACCAGAACTGGGATCTTCTCGGGGAGGAGTTTGCTCGGCGGGTTGGGTGGGACCCGAATCCTCAAGCGGAAGATGCACTTCTTCTTCTTGATTTCCTTTCCACATAGAAATCTGAAACACAGGGGGAAGAAAGCACAGAATCCTCTAAGCTGGAGCAGCAAGGGCAGACTTTCCCAGCTGGGTGCCCTTCAGAGATTTGGGGTGCTGACGTCCAGCTTTCCTGGCCATTGGCAAAGCTGGCTGTTGCTGATGGGCATCGGAGTCCAAAATATCGGGAGGGTAGCAGGTGGGGGAGCCTGGAATAAATCTTGAGTGTCTCTATGAATTCTATCATCCACAAAAGAGCTTTTTGTGGTCTTACTGTGCAACAAGTGTGCTATTTGTGACCTCTGGAAAAACAGACTTGTTTACACATTGTTGACGATCAGTTTGGCAATCTGCAAAGATGACAGTGTAAGATACGTCTTGCCCTCTAAGCTTGTGAGAGCAGCCGCTTCCTGTTTCTCCAGAATTGCTCCCTTTGCAAAATATTCAGATAATCTTGCAGAAACTTAATGGCATTTCCATACCTTTTCTGAGTTGACTTATTTTCAGAAGTGAATTAGTGGCAAGTGAGGTGTGATTTGAAAACCAACCTATCTAAAGTGGATTGCCAAATTACCAATGTGGCTTTTAAGGCCCCGTGTACTTTCGGTTCAAAGCTTCCCTGTCTGCCTGTTTTAATGGTTCTTGTTCAGGAAAGCTGGGGGATTCGTGGTGAATTATTTGTTATTAGTAAGCTCTTATTCCTTCCTTAGTGGCATTTGGAGAAGGGGAACTAATTAATGCTTTCCTTGGTGTTTACTTTCTTTTATAACAACAAAGCACAGTTTCAATGTGAAAGAAAAACATGCACAATAAAATAATGCAAGGAAAACAGTAATCAGATCCTCTCCCATCAGAAAATAGAAGCTGGTGTACTGAAGGATGATTTCTGAGAAATCCCTCAAGCAACAGGGGATCTGGGGTGAACATTATAAGTAGATCCTTTAAAAAGCACAGCAAAGGACGTAACAGCATATGCTAAGCACCACTGTTCTGCTTCTAGTGAATTGTGGAAAAACAGTAACTTAACTGTGCTTTAAAAAGCTTACAGTGGGGAAACAGCCAGATTTTTGATAACCAAACTGAACAGTTAACAAATTAAATAAAATGAAGTACCATCTGTCTGCTGGAGTGAGGGGCAGGTAGAGGGAAATAATGTTTCCATTTATTTTTAGAAAGCTGGGTCTAGGATTTGCCTTCCGGGAAAGGAACATCCCTCCACCCAGTTTGGGGGATCTCTCTTCCTCACAGCTCACCCCATTCAGCAGTGCCTCCTGCAACATTTTCAGGGGCTCTCATAGGAAGGAAGGAGTGGGGGAGTCCACTTCTGTCATCTTAGAATCTGGAGCCACCCAAAGTGTGTAAGGGAGTGAGAAGCCCACCTCCCGCCTCTCTGCATGAGTCAGTGTTCTCACAGTGCTTGCTAATTAGCAAGCACAAAGCAGCAACTCCTGCACATACACAAGAGACAACCTCACCCCGTGACAGTTAATGGAACCACCCACTCCAATCAGATACAAACACAGCTCCAGGGCACCAGCAGGTTGGAAGGAGGTAGACCTGGAGGAGTGACCTGCAGAGATGCAGCGGGCACACTCTTCCACTTCCTTTGGGAACACCGAAGCCTTTCATTGTACTTCTATGCAAGGAGGAAAAGTGGGGAGAGAAATGCCCCCTTGAGCTCACCTGCTTTTGTAGCTATTTAGTGCATCCAGGAGGTGGGGGCCTCGCTCCGCTGCTGGCGTGCTTGTCAGCTGAGAGGAAGAATTTGAGGAAAATCAACACCTTCCTGGGTTAGAAGGCAGATCCGAGAGCATCCCTGCTGGACCAAGCCAAAGATTCCTGTTTCCTTGCCTGGTCAGATAACCGCAAACTTGAGAGCAAAGCGTGATGCCCAGATCTTGCTTGTTCCCGCATCTGCCCCTCATAAACAGGGGTTCCATTCCGTTCTCGTGGCTACTAGGCACCAACAGTTGAGCAAGAACCACTCTTGAGAACCACCCTTGAGTAAGAAACTTCCTTACATCAAATCAGACCATCTACACTGATCGGCAATCAGTCTTTGGGATTTTAGAAAGGCTCCGTCTCAGCCCTATTACTGAGCTATCAACCTACCTCTAACAGGAAAGTAAGGTTCCAGTCCTCATGATTCTGAACCAATAGCTGAACGAAACAGCAACATAAAAGCTGCCACATATACCAAGTCAGACCAGTAGGTCCATCTAGTTCAATACTGTCTACACTAACCCACCAGTTTCCCACAGTAACCAGCCAGGTGTTATAAACGAAACACAGTTTCCGATTACTATTCTAGAATGTGCTGTTGTTTTTCTATTTTGGTTATTTTACTTTGCATGGAAATTGCATCTTACAAAGCCAACCTCCAACCCTGGAGCGGTTCTTCTGCCTGTGACCACAAGGGGAGGCCAAGTTTCAGCTTTCTAGTTGCTCATCTTCCTCTCCCAAGTCGAAAACGGCAGCCATTGGGGGAACCGCAAATAAACATTGTCAACCCTGCTACATACCTTCCCAAGGTGCAAAAGGTCCCAGTGATGATTGACAAAGGTTACGATCTCCTCGAAGTCAAAGTATTTCTTCTTACTTTGCACACCAAGGTTGTAGAGCACAAGATGTACAACATCCACCCTGCATGTACACAGAGGTAACAAGAGTGACTCAGACCTTCCCGGAACTAGAAGTTTTGCGTTTTTTCAACCTCCAGTGTGGCCAACTCAAGCCTAGTCTTGAGAAAGAGAGGCCCTGTAGTTTCTCTTCTTAAAGAAAAGCCATTTCTAAACTGTAAGAAATAAGATATTCCTTACTTTTGTGCAGAATCTGTGTTGGATTTTGCACCCAGCAGGGACATAACTGGCCACATTTGCACTAAACCCTCAGCCAGAAAGGCTAAGAATTCTGGCTTATTAGTAATCATTGTATTAGGCTGAATTAATACAATAATTAATCAAATAATTTTGCATGCCAAGCAGCATACATCCAGCAGCGAGAACAAACATGTTATCCATGAACGAGAAGCCAAACTTCTCAGCCATTCCGGCTTGGCGGTTTGTACATGCATAAATACGTATTCTTGAGGGTCTTTGTACCAGGACTAGGTGCAAAACAAGAGAACAGCAAGTGGACTTCCCAACATTTGATGCAATGTTAATTCATGTGATTGCCTCCAAATTCTTTTAACACGGCGTTTTCCTGATGCACATACACAGTCCTGTACATTGGCCCAAACACCCCACCAAAAGAATCTTGATATAACAGCATCCAAGTTATTCTTTTACAGCATTTTATCAATGGAGACAAATAAAATTGGACTCAGCAAAACGTTGCACAAGACCAGATCTCGGTGCAACTGCACGTACAAATACGAAGGGCATCAGCAAAACCCTTCACAGAAAGCATCACGGTGAGCTTACGGTGCAGCAATTTATGGAGAATGCAGGGAACAGATGACGTGAGAGACGTTTTGGTTTTGGTTTAAGTCTGGACAACATTTTGGCTTGTTCCAGCTGAGCCTTACCATCTTAACGGCAACCGTTTGATGTACTCTGGACCCTGGTTGCAGACTGAGCAGTAGAAAACATAAAACCTGAAAGACAAAACCATTAAAGCGGAAGTGATCCCTTTGTTTTATTTCCAGTGCATCCGAGAATCAAATACATGAACTTACAAATAAAGAAATCACAAAGCAACCCTCAGCATCCACTCCAGAAAATAATGATATCTTGCAGAACAAGACACGGTGGAGCCTGAGAAGGAAGGCCTTTCCTATAGTCCTTTTTTGCTTACACAGCACACAATAAAGGTGTGAACTCTGCATGATTCAGAGCCAGGCTGTGGGACACATGAAAACACAACCCAAATGGATGGAAAAACACTGAAGCAACCAGACCAACCTTGCAGGCCTTTAACACTATTCATTTGTTAATTTATTAAAAGCTTTTTAAAAATCTTTTTTTAATCCTGTCCTCTCACAGACGTCTCGGGATGGTAGTACAGTAAGAAGCACAGCATCACATCCTCAAATAAAATCCGATTAAAACAAGAATTAAAACTTAAAATGTTGGGGAAATTAAAAGGGTTGTCATACTCCAGGGCCTCCCCTGTGTTTGCCATGTTCACGGCCGCTTTTCGAACAAGGAGAGAGCAGCGTTAGCTGAAATGCCGCCAGGATTTGCATGAGAAGCCATGCATAAATTCACAAGGCTTCCCAATACCATGGTGCAAATTTATGACTGTGCAGTGAAACATACAGAAAAAGAAAGGAGGAAAACCCCAACAGGGGAAATACCCTTATGTAAAGGACCCGCTCTTCCCGCCACAAGCAAAATGGAAGGAGAATCCTTGCTAAAATGACTGACTGGTTTGATCGCCTTGTGGTCCAAGGGACTCGCAGGAGTCTCCTCCAGCACCACAATTCAAAGGCTTCAATTCTTTGGCACTCAGCCTTCCTTATGGTCCAGCTTTCAGAGCCATACATTGCAACTGGGAAAACCGTAGCCTTGACTATACGCACTTTTGTTGGCGGGGTGATGTCTCTGCTTTTTAGTATGCCGTCTAGATTTGCCACAGCTTTCCTCCCCAGGAGCAAGCTACAGTCTTGGCTACAGTCCCCGTCTGCAGTGATCTTGGAGCCCAGGAAAATAAAATCTGTCACTACCTCCATTTCTTCCCCATCTGTTTGCCAGGAAGAGGTACCTACCGGTCTCCAAACAGCATCGGATCGCTAAGGCACTGTGTGCAGGCTTCGTGGAACCACTGCCGACAGTGATAGCACTGCAGCATCTTCAGATACCACCTGGGGGGAGAAAAACAAGGTTGGGACAAGCACGAGGAGGACGTTCGCATACCATGAAGAGCACGGAGAAATAGAGCTGTCATATTTCAGAAGGCCAGCTTGCCTTCCTGCATCCACGGACACATTTAGACCAACCTGAAGCCAGTTTTTAAGCATTGCCCCCACCCCGATCTCCACAGAAGGTCCCCCTTGGCCCTCATCAGGAGGAGAAATATATGATACAGCTATTTTCTGTGCTGGCCCTGCAATTGCAGATTGCCCTCCCAGGGTTCCTGAAGGCAGCCACTAAAACAAATGTTTGGCAAATTGAAGTGGATTTTATCTAATTGTAATTTTATGTTTTTATTTATCGGCTGGTCATTGGCTGAATAAAGAATTGATTGATTGATTGATTGATTGAAGTGGATTGTGTAGGCAGGACCAGCCCTATTTCAAGTTCCACCTGTCCCCAAGCCACAAGGTCAGGGAATGAATCTATGAGAACACGGATGGGGTCGATCGGTCCAACACATTGGGACTGCCCACCAACCACCCAGCTGCCCTGTGTGATGCTTTCCCAGCTTCCTTCCGTTCGCCTTACTCGCCGGGGCCCCCGCAGTAACAGTAGCACTGCTGCTGGTTGGTTCTGTGGGGAGAATCCCATTCCAGCTGCTCCGGGTTGTAGGACAGCACCATCTTGACCATCTGCAACGTCCTCGCGATGGCGCCTTTCCGCAGCGCTCCGCCCTTCTGTGAAAGCAAACGCACCACGCGCAAATAAACGGAGGCACTCCAATCATTCGGAGGAGCCATTCCCACACCGCACGGATGAATCCGTGTGTTTATTTATGTTCCCTTTTATTTCCAATTGGCTGAACACATTTCTGTTCAGAAAAGAAGTCTGCAATAGCCATGACAGCTAAACAGACCTTCCGTGGGACGACAAGACACTTCGGCCAAACAGGAGAATAGGCCCCCATCTTAAACACTGAGCATTTAGCTATTCGCTAGCAGAAAGCCATTCATCAACCACTGGTGGTCCTTACATTTTCATGAGGGAATGCTAAGCATCCAGAAGGCAAGGCACACGATAGGAAACATTGCTTTGACCACTCACCCGCACTGCCAAGGCGAAGATACATCTCCGGCAGAACCAAGGGCTCACCAAGGAACCTTCGTGACTGTTCACCACTGGGATGTGGCATTGCTGGTGATAGCCTAGTGGGAGGACGAGGCAGCGATGTGCCAATTAATTACAAGGTGGTGCCAATTAATTACAAATTACAACTTCCGCGGGGAAATCGAATCTTCCCTCGTGTTTCTGTTGCCAAATTTCTTGGAAAAGGGGCAGATGGGATCCTCCAAGCAGTCCAGTCCCAGGAAGCTACAAAGCTTGTGACGCTAATCCAGATTAGCATCCTGATGCCGGATGACAGAACCTTCTGCCCCCATGGTGCTCTTGACAGGGTCAGGAGCCCTGTGTCTGCAGGTCGCCTTGGGGAAAGCATTGCCATTTCAAGGCTGGGTGAGTTTTCTCCTCCACGGATTAGTAATTGAGCCGAAGGAAAGGGGTGCAGCTTCCTGACTGGATCCGGGACACAGAGTGGGAGGCAAAGGATTAAAGCCACCCCACCCACCGCAGCACGGTCTGGACCCACGTTCCTCTCCTTTAAAAAGGAAATTAAAAGGCAATTAATTATGTCATTGCAAATCGCCTTGCCTGGCCTGACCATCAGACACAGGATCAAATAAAGACAGCTCTGGGAAGATGGGAGGGTGTAACATGGTGTCCTGCAACAGCAGGGGGCTGGACCTGGTGGCCCCTTACCACACGATTATTCCATGATTCTCGGAGACAGGGACTGGGGCAGACGGGAGGGCCAGCTGAAAAGGCTCTCCAGCACACCCCTGGGAAGATCGCTGCCCTGCCCTAAAATCAGAGGAACTCCCTTCAAATCAGCTGTCCAGGGCTGCTGTCTTCAGTGGAAGCGGCGTTCTGCTTTCAGCTAAAGCCCAGAGGGGGCCGCAGCGCAGGGCCGAGGCCTCGCAGCAGATTCCACCCAAAGGGGCTCATCGCGCTGGGCAAAGCGCAAGAGACCCCCGCCTTGCCTCCCCCGGAACTAGCCGCAGGTCCTCCTTACCTAAGCCGCACTTTCCGCAGATCAAGATCTCATTCAGGGGCCCCGTGGACTTCCCCAGGCAAATGTTGCACTTCGGCTCTTCTCCCGGCACCCCAGCTAGGAAGGAGAAGGACGAGAGCGGCATTCGGCACGGTGTCTCTGGGGAGACGGGGCGCGTCTCCAGCCCTCGAAGTCAGAACTCCCGGAGGGCCACGGGTGGCACTGGGGCCGGGCCGCTGCCGACCCCAAATGCACAGATAAATGGGCCTTTGCCCAGAGCACCCAGCCCGGCCCTGGCAAGGTCCGCTCAGCACCGCAGCACCTCCTGCTGTAGTCCTGTTTTCAGTGGGGATGCCTGGGGCCGAACCAGGACCTCCCACAGGGACCTTCCCCTGCGGCTTTGCTAGCATTTCAAGGCAGCATCGCACAGGGTGGCTAGAATTATGTGGGACGGAGTCTTCAACGCATGGAACACCGGAAAGTTCCCAGATGAGCCCTGGCCTCCAGGAGGGCTCGGAAGAGAACAGAGGAGCCCTGGTGCTGGATCGGGGCCCGTCTAGACTGGCATTTTGCTCACTCAGGGGTCAGCCAGCTGCCCACAGGAAGCCCCAGGTTGCCCTCTAGAAGTGCTGGACTACAGCTTCCATCATTCCCAGCAAGTGTGGCCACTGGGAGGCAGGGCACGGCTGCTGGGTGGTTCGGGGTTCTAGTTTGGCACGAGGCAGCTTCCTCAGCCGGGTAGCCAACCGGGCACAGGGCCGGCCACCGAGCAGGGGGTGTTCTCTCTAAACACTTTGATGCACTGAAAGCAAGGTGAAGGGAGAGGAACCGCAACAGCACAGGAGAGCCGGTGTGGAGTAGCAATACCTCCGTCCCGCTCCAAATATCTTAGACTACAACTCCTATCACCCCTGGCCATGCTGGCTGGGGCTGATGGGAGCTGGGAGAGCCCCAGGTTGGGGAAGGAGGAAGGGAAAGAAAGCCTGCCTTTCTCTTAGAGGAACAGTTCTCGTTTCACCTCCCCCCGAGGCCCGATTCAGACATGCAGTGGAATGTCCTGGGTGAGACCGTACCACTTTGGCCTGCAGGGGAGAGATCCATGCCGTGCTGCATTAAAAGCTCCCCTGCCGAACAAGCCTAGCACACCAGCGCATGGCCCTGCGCCTTTCTTGGAGATGCGCTTGCAGTTTTGTTCTGACTGGGGGAAGTTTTGCCGTGTGCAAGGGAGCGTCCCAGCATCTCCCACACCCCGCAGGTGGAAGTGGCACAGTCAGCTCTGCATCCTCAGAATGCCAGCCCCTCATCATTCCACTACATGCAAGGGCAGGCCAGGCTTGCGCAGGAAGTGCAGAGGACCTGGGGAGAGAGTGGAGGCTCACCCACCATGTTGGATGTCTTTCCAAAGCACCCAGTACTTGGAGTTGTCTTCAAAGGTCACGAGGCAACTCTGCTTAGAACAGCTCACCTACAGAGACGCACAGAGAATGGAAAAGAACAACCATGAGAAATCTTCCAGAACACACGGTGCAAAACGGGCCCTTCTCCGGCCACCCTCTTTGGGGAAGAGTGATGGGGCCGCCATGCTCCGGGAGGGGGTCTCCTCTTCCTCAAAGGAGAAGGTTCCTCGGTGGACGGATCAGGGAGGGAGCTGCTAGAAGTGTGCTGCCTCCCCAGGAACTTGTCCCCCAGGAAGACCTTCCTCATGGCATGGGGAGGGTTGTGAGACTCCAGCCACAAGGACACCAGCACACCGCCGCCACTTCTGCGGCATTGTGGCCCAAAGCTGTTGAGAAAGACCAGGCATGTACCAAGGAGAAGGCCTCCATCCAGGGGCTCCCCACCCCGGACGAAGCCCAGACCTGGGTCGCATCTCCTGCTCCAGGCCCAGCACCACCGGAGCTGTCCGTGGTGCTGCTCCTTTCCCTGTTCCCACCTCTCCGGGAAACCGGAGTACTGCCTCGTCTACCTGGATCTGACGCGCCCCAGGCTGCAGTTGGAGGGGGATTTGGTGGAGGGCCTCCTCTGCAGTGGCGCCCCATCTATGGAATGCGCTCCCCAGAGAGGTCCGCCTGGCACCGTCGTTATTTGTTTGTCGGCGCCAGGCGAAGACATTTAAACTTTATTGCTTAAATAAAGTTTAATATTAAGTATAGGTTTTAATTTGCAGCCGGAATGAATCGGGTTTTTAATTTGTATAATCTGTATTTTTCTACTATGTTTATTTATGTAAGCTGTCCCAAGGCGTTAAGTGATGGGATGGCATACAAAAACTCAAATAAATAAATAAATAAATAAATAAATAAATAAGGCAGAACCCTGGCCACCATTTTTGGATGGTGTCCCAGTATTGCCATACCCTGCTTCAACAGCAGATGTGGACAACTTTGGGGCAAAATTTCCCTTTCAAACAAGGGACACCTCTGCCAGGAGATATCCGCATCTTCTCCTCTATACCGCCCAATAGCTGGGCAGCTAACAATGGCTCATCACAGGTACAAAACTAAAAATGGATGCAATCAAAAATACCAATGCAATAAAATACAGTGTAAAATTCCAATATGCCAAATTTTAAACAGTTTAAATGAGTGAAACAATTGCAGATAAAACAGCTAACACAGACCATTGCTGCCTGGTGCCAACATTTTCATGTTTTTGGCATCAGATGTTCAGCGGGAAGAGCCTTTCAGCATTTGGGGGCCACCACTGAGAAGGATGTCCATTTTAAATGCTGGGGGCTTCAGTGGGAATACAAGCCTAGCGCTTGCTTCCTGACTTCCGCATGCAATTCAAGATGGCTTCCGCCTGTTTCCACCTGGGATGCCTTGCACCCAGCTCCACATACAAGAAGAACAGAAATCACCAGGCTTCCCAAACGAAATGAACCGCAGTTTTTGTACCCACCACGAGAAAGAATTTATAAAGTGTTCCTAGTTGTGAAGAGTGGCAGTTAAACTGTGGAATTCACTGTGTCGGGAAACAGTAAAGACCACCAATCTGGATGGCCTTCAAAAGGGTCTGGGCAAATTCATGGAGGAGGAGGAGCTTCTACCTGTAGCCTCTGCGTGAGCTGGTAGGAATTTGTGCTTGTATCCTATGAGGGACCCTATGTGTTGACCACTGTGTGAGCAGAAGGCCGGACTGCATGGCTCTGATCCAGCACAGTTTTTCTTATGCCCCTGAGATGCATTTCTTTAAAGAAGGCAAAAATTCTCCTTACCCTTTTGACCTTCCCCAGGTAATAGAGCCCATCAGTCCAACGGCACAAGACATACTGTCCTTCTGTCAACTTGACCATCAGCTCCTGGCGGCTGAACTGGTTCTTGGTAGCCGAGTCGGCCTCTAACTGCTGAAGGTGTCCCGTGGCTGCGTAGACATGCCGAACGCCGGCCCTCTCCATGAGCCTGCCTGGATGCATGCTGGAAGGAAAAGGCTTTCCGTTAAGTCTGGCTTGCTTCATACCGGGCAGCCAAGATACGTCCCATGAGGCTTGCCATCTGCCCGCACGAAGGCTGATCTCCCAGCAACCCATTTCTTCATCATCACCTTCATCACCCCTTGCAAGGCCAAGTGGCGGCGACCCACAGACAGGGCCTGTCCTTGTTCGCCCCAGCGATGGGACGCTTTTCCCTAAAGCATTCGATCGAGATGAATTGCACTTCCCTCCAAAGGAAGCCTCCAACTGTGGAGGTGTCCACGCAGCCCGCACGCTGCCGGCTGCAGCCAGCAAGGGCAGGAAGAAGGATGGAGACGATTCCAGGTTCTCCTTCTGCTTCGTTTTCTTCTAGCTGAGCCTCTGAGCCTGCCACGCTGCTGGGACGGGCCATAAATGCTTCTGATCCTGGCCTCTCCTTGCCCAACAGAACACCCCCTTCTGCCTCTGTCTGTGGTCACATTTGCAGTCTCGAGAAGCAAGTGAAAAAATTGCTTCCACAGCTACAAGGGGGTTGCAGGGTACACAATTGCTCTCTTGAAGTCCTCGGACTTTCGATGCATCAAGAAGGGGAACTCCAGAAAATTCTCCGGAGAGCCGACGTTCTCTGATCATAGCATCCCTCTTGCATTGTTTTACAACACTGGCCAATCACAGCAAAGTGACTTCAGTGGCTTTAGTGCCAGTTTTCATTCTCCTTCTTTTTGGTTCTTCTTAAAATAATGCTGCAACCCATTCACAAGTTCTTCTTTTTTAAAGAAGTAATCATAAAAGAATACTCTGAGCAACTTACATTAGTAGAAATACAATAACACAACTGCAACGATCAAGCTGGAAGCTTTTAACATCTGCTTTTTAAAATAAATAGGTGAATGCAAATTGTTAGTTGGGGGGAGTCCCTGAAAGAATGCTTTTATGACTGCGAACACGGATGCCCCCACAGCTGCTGAAATCTCCCTCTTCTGCACGGATGGGGTTATTTTGGCGACCTAACCAACCTCACTCACGGCCTCAGCATCAGCAGAGAGGGAATTGAAGCACCGCAAATGATATCAACTGTTGTTTTCATTGCCTGTTGTACGTTGACTGAGTGCCTTGGGTTGAAAGTTGGGAAAGTTTGGTTGAAAGTCTCTTAAGTGAAGAAAGGACCTAGGTAGCTGCTGTTGGGACAAGATGGAGAACTCGATGGAAACAGCTCATCCCAGAAGGCAAGCTCCTATTCAACAAGGAATGGTGCGATCCAGCAAGGTGGCCTTGAGTCCACGGACTTTTTCTCTCACCAGTATTGCAATATGTAGGGAAGAGGTTGAGGAGAACATCCTACAGCGTGGATTTCATTTGATTTCATCACATAAGCACTGCCCACTCAGACGTTTTTCAGCCCAAAGTTAATCAACAGCATGGACCGTCCACCAAAATCTATTTTTATCTATTTTAACTGCCTCTGCCCCGCAAAGATCATGGGGTATGAAAGCTTGCAACATCGGCTGAGCCAACAAAGCGAGAGCAAAGCGCCTACCCAACTCAGGCACGGCAGACTGCTGGCGCGCCGCTCCAATTTGCACGCCAGAATTGAAAGGATGCACCCAGTAAGCTCTGTGCCAGGGCCAGAGTTTCCAAGCCTGTCTCTCTGGATTCCTGGGTTGCATGTCAGCAAAACCGGCCTCACTCAAGCCCCGAGAAGCTGGCTAGGGGAAACCCTTGCAAGATAAATTGAGTGGGGTCCACAGCTCACTGGCTAGGAGAAAAAAGGGAGTGTGACAGGTTTCCAGCAGGGCAGAACCCCAAAACTCTGGTGAGTTCCCAAAGTAATAAGTAGAGGACTAGATCTGGATTGCAGTTAGCCAAGGGGCTGGTGGACCGACAAGAAAAGAGGGGTGGTTAAGACTACACAGGACTACACACTGGCCTAAATTTCCAGTAAAAGCTGCAAACTGCCATTGGCTCTTATACCAAATTGGGTTTTTGGCAACAGACCAGCGAATCCTTGATTGGATCTTGAACTGTGCTTTGTTCTGGATCTTGTACCCTTTGATTGACTTGTGCAGTTTTAGATGGACTCCGTAAAGGAAGCCACAGCCGGGAATTTACAAGCTTTCCAAAATGCCCCCTTTCACCCTTCTCTGAGGTAATTTTCCTGACTTCGGAGAGCCGCCAATGCAGCTCGTCCCATGCCAGCTGCAGGAGGTCAGCTTGGCTCCGACGACCGGCTCCGAGATTGGAGTGCTGCCTCCAACCGCAGCGCTGGGAACCTGAACAATCCTATCACTTCCCCAGCTGAAGTCCAAAATCACCCCTAAACTGTCCATTTAATCTTTTTTTTAATTTATTTTATTTTTTCAAGCCAGTCCACTCAGGCTCCTTTGAGTGGAAAGGCAGGATATTAATCAATCAATCAATCAATATTATTAATAATTAATTACTTATCTGGCCAGGGCAACTTCTTTTATATTTTTTATTTATTTTATATTGTTAGTTTTAATTTTATATTGTTATTTTTGTATTTTATTGTGTTGTAAGCCGCCCCGAGGCTTCAGCAAGGGGCGGCATAGAAATGTTTTAATAAAATAAAATATGCAGAACGAGAGAGGACTTTGGCCCAACCTAGCATGCCTCAAGTTCTTCTAGACTGGGGTGGAGAAAGGGGTACCTGCAGGGCACCTTTCCTGGCATGTCTCAAAGCACCACACTTGACACCAGCTGCGAAACAGATTTTTGCTGCAGCTGGAAACTGGGGCTTCCGAGGAGCTGTTTAGCGTGTCTAAGCACCTCGTGCTCCATCTTCCGGGCAGGTTACTTGCTCGTGGCTGTGCCTCTCCTGGCAGCCATGTTGTGCTGGTGCCCAGGAGGGCTTTTCAAATCGCCCACTTATGCCCACGACCCCAAACCGTTGCCAGCCCTGGGGGCAGGCTGTCCTGAACCAGAGAACTGAATGCTCCAGCCCCGTTTACAGCCGGTCCTCCTTCGGCTGCCATTCATAACTCTCGCCCTCCAAATTCAGAGCCGGGCACCGAGAGCCACTTAGAAGCAGGATCTGCTCGGCACAGCCTGTTGCTCATTAAGTAGATGTCGGAGAGGCGGGACAGATGCCAAGTGAGCTGTTTCCTCTGTGGTTCAGTTCCAAACTAGAAGAACCGCTTTTGGCTTTCCAAGAATAAAGTCTGAAGTTTGCTTTTCAGGTGACCCGCGTTTATACAACACATCAGTGATCCCGGGTGGAAAGTTTTCCAAAATGGTAACATTTCAAACTTCCCAAGAAAGTGCTTATCTTGCCAGGCAGGGTGCAAATTGATAACATAAATAAACCCGAAAAAAACACACGCTCCTCTTCACAGTTTGCCCTGCCTTCTAACCTTGTGTGATTACCGGGGTCAGATTATCCATTGTAATCGCCTTGGGGCAGAAGCCAGCCTCTGGGTTTGGTAAATGCCATAACGCTGATAAAAGAAGGCTTGTTGTGGTTGTTGCTTTTCGTACTGCAGATGGTTTGAAGGGGTTGGGGAGGTTTGGTAGACAGTGGGAGGCGAGAGCACAGCCATCTTCAAAAATTTGCAGGGCCGTAACAGAAACCAGACAAAGTCCTGCTCTGCACAGCCTTGCCTGACCTGGGCCCTCCAGGGAGATTGGATTGCAAGGCCTAGCAGGCAATGTGGCTGAGGGGGAGAGGTCCAAGTTGAATCCTATGAGGCTGGGAGGGGCAAACGAAAACGCCACTGCAGAGAGCTGTACCCCCAGATGTTTCCATTGCAAGCTCCCCCACACGCCAACCCTTGTGTGTAGGCAGTCCAGTCCAGTCCTGCTTCCTCCGACCAGCAGCAGACAGCCAAGCTCTCGGGTGGACCTTGCTACCCGATCCTGTTTTAAACTCCCTTGCAGGGTTGTTGTGAAAAAGAAGAGGAGGGTTATATACGCCACCTGACTATTTACCATGTGGCCTTGGGAAGGAGAGGCTGGGGGCAGAGAATCAAGTTCCAGACCCCTCTCGGTCACGCAACTCGCTCGGCGATTTGGGGCAAATCACTGACTCTCAGCCTAGCCTACCTCGCAGGGTTGTTGTGACGACAGAATCAAGAGGAAGGGGAAGGTTACTTAAGCTCGAGTTCCTCGTAAAGAAAAAAACCAGGCTTCAAATATAATAAGTTAATTAAAATAAATAGATCAACGGGAGTCGGCGGATTGAATCTGGGAGCTCCTATCTTGTGCTCCCACTTTACCCCCACTGCCTTCACTGCCCAGCTCAGCCGGCGGCCCCCACTGATTCTACCCCATTTCCTGCCCAGCAGGGTAATAGCAATAGGGCACAGCACAGTGTGAAGAGGGACCATTTGGACCCCGCAGTGCATCCTTAGAATAGCCAGAATGCAGTGCAGACACTCAACACCCCCACTCAACATCCATTTTCCCCAGCCTGACACCCTTCTGAAGCCTGGTACTACACCTCCCACATTCCCCATGACTGGCCACACCAGCTGGGGCTGAGAGAAGCCAAAGAGCAAAACATGGGCAGGGCACCAGGCAAAGCAGCCTCAGGCGTCCTGACAATATTTCTCCGCAGCCCCGCCGAAGGGGCTGAAAGCAGCGAGGTCGATGGCTCCTATACAGTCCGACTTGCCCCGTCCTTGAGTTGTGCCCCCAAACTGCCCAAATGCACCACCATGGGCTGGAAGGACCTTGAATGCAGCGCTCCCGCCTCAAAATCAACACCCAATGATGCATCAGACCACGAAGAAACCACTCTGCGGGGGTCACACTGGCATCCACTGAGATTGGCCTCACTTTCCTAACAGGGACCAGAAAGATCGCAAGATACAACAGGTCTTGTCCTGCCTTTTGCAGGTCTTGTCCTGCCTTTTGCCTCCAGCGACTGATCTCTGGAGATACACTGCCCCTGAACATTGAGGATCCATTTATTTCAGAGCTGAGAAGAAAGAGGACATCAGAGCAAGACCGCTGAAATCAGGTGACTGAAGTTTAGAATCCGGTCTCTGACAGCGGCCTGAGAGACGCCTCCAGGGGAACTCCGAAACAGCAGGAAGACAACCCCACACCGGAACCACCGGACTCGCGTACAGGAAGTCCAGTTTCATTACCTGGCAGCTACAGGTGAAAGGATTCCAGGTAGAAGGTAATGCAAACAGCAGTGCAGGAAAGTAATTCTAGGCTCTGGGTTCAGTAGCCTGGGTTGCCCCACAGCTGCCCTTTGGGGGGGGGGAACCCCCTTTGGCCTCACCTGCTTCAATCAGAGGCAAGCCAGCCCTGCTTGGCGTGCTGGACACCTGGCCCCGAAGTCTGCCCTCGACTTCGAGGAGCAGCCCCACTTATCTCCTGCTGCGCCAGGGAATATTCTGGGGTGCGGGTTGTGCAGGAGCCAGAGGTGTGGGGGGGGAGATGAGGGCTCTCAAGGTGGCAACCAGTCTCCCTGCACTTCCACATCCGAGCAAGCCAGCCCTGCCACAGTGGGGGGAATGCCTGCAGCTCCTGTGAAAAGCACCCCCCTGCAACTGCCCTCGGATGTCCAAGACTTCTTGCAGACAGAATGGAAGCCGCCAGCAGTCTAGAAGGACAATTAACCCAGCAGTTTCCTTAAGTCCCGGTGTCTGATGCACAGAGGTAGACTGTGCCTAGCCAGGGAGGTTCCATTGGGCGCTAGTCTCTTTTAAGAGACTTGTCTTCTGGTGGGGAGGGGGAGAAACGCACGCCTGATCTTCATCACCGCCACCAGCCCGTCCTGCCTTGGTCGCCCTCTCTTTGCCGGTCTTCCAAGATCGTTTTCTCCACACGGAACCGCCCACCCCTCTGTCTAGCTGAAAATCCTCCTTCCAAAAAGAGAATGCTGAAAAAAATGAATATGAAAAATCTCCCGCGTGCAATTGACTAAGACCCGGTCACCCACTGCGCTCTGATTGGCTGATTCAAAAAAAACTCCGTGCAAAATTTCCCAAAGAAAAAAAAATCCATTTTAGGCCAGGTGGGGGTGGAGGGGGGTGTTACCAACCCACGAGCGGCGTCCGAGTCAAACCGAAAGAGGCGAACCTCCCCGGCGAGCGAGAGGAAAAGGATGCGGTTCGCTCAAAGCTTTATCTGCCATTGCGGAGGGGGCGGGGGGCTTCCCTCCCCAGCTAGGATTGCTTTGCCGGATCGGATCTCTCTAGCTGCTTTTTTCTTTTCTTTTCTATTTTCTGAAGACAAGCAACGACCATGAAATGCACGCATCTGCGTCCGCGCGCACACAGCCCCCCCCCCCCCCCCCCGCCCAACACGTTCCTCCTGCGACACCGCTCTTGCGCCTATAGACTGGAAGTGAGGCGCGCGGGATTCAAGCGGCGCTTACTCGCGAGCAAGCGCCCCCCTCCCCCCGCAGTTGCAAGTACTCCCTAGAGGAGCGGGGGGCGAGAGGCGAGGAGATCCGGAGGCAAGAGGGTGACTTTAGGGTACAGTTGCGGTCCTAGGCGGGTTTACTCAGAAGTAAACCCCCACGGAGCCTGCTCTCGTGCATGAACTGTTCTCCTGCAAGAACGTTGCTCGGAAGGAGCTCTTGCCCGAGTTAACGTCCGCAGGATCGCGTCCCGACGAATGCCCAGAAATGTCACCGCCTTGCCCGGATCCACTGTTTGAAAACTTTTCCGCCCAAGGAAAGTTGGGCATTCAGAGTTCAGATCTGTTGCACCCCTTGCAATCGAGAGGAAGAACGAAAAAGAGCCGCCGCCTCTCCCACTTCCAAGCTCCTGGGGGGGCCCTTTCCTGGCCCCCACGCCCCCCGCTCGCCCCTGCCCGCGGCCCCCTTACCGAGTTGCTCCGTGGAGAAGACTTCTGCGCCTCGGGGATTAGCTGCCGGGGCGCAGGATCATGGCGAGGCGGTGGGGAGGGGGCTCGGGGGGGGGAGGAGGAGGAGGAGGCGGCGGCGGCGGCAGGCGAAGGCGAGAGAAAATCGGTCCTGCAGGGAGGGCCTCCGGGCGCCCCGCCCGCGCCGGGGGCGCTCACAGAGGGGCCGCCCCGCCGCGGCCGCCCATGCCGCCCGCCCGCCCGCTCACGCAGGGCTGCCCCGCTGCCCCCCGGGCGGCCGCCGCGGCGCCGAAATGCCGAGGATGCGGCGCGGCGCCATCTTCCCTCGCCCTCGTTTTCCCGCGAATTATTTGCGCCGTGCTTATGCAATTAGCGCGGCCGGCGCCCCCGCCCCCGCCGGCCCCGCCCCCGGGCTGCATCCTGCTCGGAGCTGGGCGGCGGCGGCCGAGCCCGCGCCTGCCCGCGGGCGCCCCCCCGCTGCCCCCCTCGCCCTGCCCCCGCGGCCCTGCGGCTAAGTGCCCCCGCGCCCGGAATCGGAACTCTCTTCCGCCTGCGACCCCCAGCGCCCCCCACACGCACGCACAGCAGCCCCGAGCCGAGGGAAGCTTCCTGGGGGGAGCAGAGCGCGCCCGAGCCTCCATGTTCAGGGGCAGTGTAGCCCCAAGGCTAGCTTCCTGCGGGACACGCAGCCGGGCACGGGAGGACGGCTTCTTTCCAGCCCCGCTTGCTTCCCAGTCGCTTTGGTCCTGCCAAAATGCGGCCGGCCGGCGCGTGTGGTTCTCATTTGGTTCTCCCGCAGCATCTTGGTCCTTGGCGGAGGACAGTCCAGGGCAAACGTTCCAGGTAAAAGAAGCATAAAGTGAGGTCTTCCAGGAGGCACTGCATCTCCATGCAGAGCAGGGTGGTACCTGTTCACCGTCTGATTGGGGAGCAGCTGCGACTGGCTGCTATTCAGCAGCAACAAAACAGCACTCTGCCCATGCTCAGGGGTACCTACTCTTGCTGTCACAGTCCCCTCGCCCTGATCTAGAAATGACTGAGCAGCCAGGGAGTCCCAGCCCAAACTGAGAAAACGTGAATCCTCAGAAGCTGCCCCGTGCAGCATGGGACTCACTGGCCAGGCAAGCAAGCCAAGGAATGGCTCAGGGCCCTAAGGGAGACCACCATCTCGGCCTCAGAGTCCCGCACGGTCAAGCAACTGTCAAAAACCCACAGGCCCTGAACCTGCCCCAACTGCTCCATCCTCCCAAGACTGCTCCAACCCCCAAGCTTGCAGGCCACGCAGCACAGAAATTAAGAGATAACGTTTAAAAATATGTGTTATGTTTCGTGTAACGGAGCCCATCGGATGCCCCCATTGGGATGCGGGCACAGGGCGAAGGGGCAGTTGGGTGGCCTTCCCACGGCCCCAGTACCCTCTCGCTTCCCCAGCAACGCCTGATGGTTCAGATGGCCGGTACTGGAAAAGTGGGGCGAGAGGGTGCGTTTGGGCTTTCCCTGCAGGGTGGGCCAGGCCAGAGGGTGGTAGAGGAGGAGATGCACCGGAGACATTGCAGCCTCCGCCTCATCACAGGAGCCCAGAGGATAGGATGGTTGCAACAGGCACCTGGTGATGGGCCTCCAACTTCCCCTTTAATGTGGCTTGGCTCATTTTCTGGAGCAACAAGGTCATGCTTTCCTTCACAATTTGGATCATGGAAGCCAATCTGTTGGAAGCTGATCTTTGCCACACTTCGGTTGCTTCTCTCTGAGCTCCTCTCCCCACCACTGCCTCATCCCAGCTTTGCTTTTTCTCTCCCCGTAGAAAACTCAGACAGGGCCCTGTTTCTTCCAGCTTCTGGCTGGAAGTACCATGTTTAAAATTCATGCTTCTTTAAACTTATGCTCTGCCGCTTTCTGGGAATTGCTTCTTTGAGAGAGGTTGTTGCCGGCATAATTTTTTTATTGCAAGAAGCCTTCATGGATGGATGTTATCCATTCTTTTAAACGATCTACCTGTTTCGTGGACATTAACAAATGGTCAGTGGAAAGATTCTCTACACACTTTGGACAGTTAAACAACTGATATTGCAACTTTGGAAGGATAAACATTCACCTCTGATAAAAAAATTGATCGAGGACCATGTGACCATTTTCAGTATATGAACTGGTGGCATATGGACCACCCCTTCAAAGGGATGCTTTGGGTATCTGATTCATTTTTGTTCCAGCCTATCTACAATGCTTAGAAAGGTGTGTGTCTTTCATGGATTTTCATTGCCATGGGTTTAGACAAATCTGTGCACACCTATTAAAAGGGGGGGGGAGGGTTATTTAAAAAAAAAATTAAAATGTTTCACTGGTGCCCCAGTGAATAGGCTTGATCAAATAAATGGTCATCATTTTACTCCAAAAACTTAGAAAATTTAGAAGGAATTCCAGAGTGGAAGGTCTGTAATGGGCAAGCTGAATATCGAAGGCAATGCCTTCAAGAAACCATCTTTACTAAATCTTGATATCCTGCAGAAGGGAGAAAGTGCTCCATCCATGTGCAATTACCCACTTACAGCTCAATTTTTACTCCGAAGCAGGAGTAAAAGCAGCAGCGTTCAGTGCTGTTTACTCCCGACATACACAAATTTCTTACGCAGTGGAGATGGGCCTAAGTCACCTTCCAGGCTCTTTTGAGAACTGAAAGTTAAGGTAGGAATCATATTATAGAGAAATCAGGTAACACTGGACACAGGGACTTCCTTCAGAGGAAACATGAACAGAATTAGATTAACGCTCTTTAAAGCGCTGCTGGACAGCTTGCCAATTTTGCTGCTGCAAGTTAAGATAGTGCAAAATTTGCGATATTCGTTAGAAATATCATTGATACGGCGCCAACATAATTAAAAATTCATGCAAAGATAATTGTACATCATACAATCATAGTGCCATTCTGGCTAATGGGCCGTGCAGAAATTTAATTAATAAATAATAAAGAAATCATAGGATAGTAGAGTTAGACGGGGCCAGAGGGCCATGAGGTCCAGCCTCCAGCTCAGTGAGGGACTTTAAGTTAAACCATCCCTCTCAGGGGGCTGCCCCTCATGGATGTTATATTATCTTTGATAAGCATATTAGCATAGATGATTGTATATATTTTGTATCTATTTTGTGTAGCGTGCATAACTCTAACCCTGAGTCCAACTTGTGGCAGTCCTATGGATAATGCCCTCCAAAATTCCTTGTCTTTGACGGGACTGCACTTCTGGGCTGGAGATGAAAGATTTGGGACTCCTATCTCATCACACCCTTAATTGTCCACTCTGAGTTATGGCGATTCTGCCAAGCTGCTCACCTCTGGCTGTTTGATTCATTTGTGCTTGGAGAGGTCAAGGACGGAGCTACCGTTCCTGCCCAAAACAAACTCGCACAGACACAGAAGCTAAGCTGATGTTAAATATCTGGGGGAAATAGCCTTTCTGTGGCAAGAATTGGTTTGTCCCGTCCCAACCT
The DNA here is from genome assembly GCF_004798865.1 of Varanus komodoensis. NCBI lineage: Eukaryota > Metazoa > Chordata > Lepidosauria > Squamata > Varanidae > Varanus > Varanus komodoensis. The sequence goes on along the minus strand of NW_025335873.1, from coordinate 3,981,123 downwards.
GTTGACTGAAAATATTACAATCATTGAAAATATTACAGTCATTGAAAATATTGCAATCTTACGCACAGATCAAGTTGGATGACCATCCGGTTGTGAATTCTTCAGAGGGGTGACCCTGATGCATTCAGAGAGCCAGAATGGACCTTCTCAGCCCTTTTTTAGCAGCACCAAGAAAAACAGCATACTTATTTTTTAAAAGTGACCCCTAAGTTGGGAGCTCCCTTTGGGAGGTTGGAAAAGAAATACAATGTCAGCAACGCCAAGAGAATCTCTGCTCCCCATTTTTGCGCAGTTTTTAAATTGTTTGCAGTACCTTCATGGGTTCTAGGGCTGGCTTCCCTCTTTTTGACCAAGCCCCTCCTGAAAGACCTTTGCCTCTATGATGTTAGACTACGCTTCTCAAAAGCACCTGTGGGATTTGTTGAATGGGGCCTTGCAAATTTCCAGCTTGCAAGATCTGTTTTCCTGCTGCACTGGACTAGAAACCAGATCCACAATCTGGTGATCGCACTTAGAATTAAAGAGTTCCAAGCCAAGCAATTTAGTTTTTCATACCTGACTTAACCGGTGCTCACAGCTGTTTGCACAGAAAAATCCTTGCCTGGTTTCTCGAAGCTGCTTCATTTCAGCAGTACATTTTAGCATGGAGGCAGACAATCTGATGCTCTGGACGACAGCTCCCATAATCCTTGAGCTTGGCCACACACTGCCTTGGGTTTCCAGAAGCTGTGGTCCCAAGCTTTAGAGGGAACTGGATTTAGGACAAGAAGGGGCCCTCTTGTCATCAAATTAAGAACCAAGGTAGTAGAGTGGATAAGAGTCTGGGGACATGGAAAATCTGGGTTCCCCCCTCCTCAAATTTTGTTATGACTCACTGCTTGACTCTGGACCAGTCTTGTACTCTCAGCCTAACCGACCTCACAGGGTTGTTGTTGTGAGGATAAAGGGGGACTGCACAAGCTAATCGGGGTACCTTACAAGAGGAAAAACAGCAAGATAAAGATGCAAGGTAAGAATAGCCATGGCACTGTGAAATCAGCAGAAGTCAAAAATCCTTGTTCATCTACTACAACTTACCTAGAGAGCTACCAGTAAAACCAGGGCTACATTTGGTCCCCCAATCCCCTCACAGAGCTGCACCCTCTTCTCCCCCCAAGATCCAACCCAAAAGGCCGATCCAGTAATGGGGCACTGGCTTTCCACAGAATTCCTGCTTTTGCTGGCCAAAGGCATGCTTGATAAAGGCTTATAAATCAGCACAGAAGGCCTGAAACCCAGTGACTCACAAGGATGCAAATGTGAGTCACAGCATGGCCAGGTTTATAAATAAACTGTCTCCGACTCATTCCTCAGTGCATATCCTTCCCCCACTTCCCTTTTCGCCTTCTTGTGGTGTCTGGCTCAGTCCAACGCAGGACAAGCTGCAGCTTGGTGCTCAAAAATCTGAAGATCCTTCGGGAACAAAACAGCAGGAAGCTGACTTACTTAAAAAGCCAACGCAGGTGAAAATGGACCTGGGAGGACGAGATTCTAGTCCCCACTCAGCCATGACTTTGGGCCAATCCCTGCCTCTCCGCCTAACCTACCTCACAGGGTTGTTGTTGTGGGGATGAAATGGAGAGGAGGACTAGGTTAGGATGCCTTGGGTTTCTTGCAAGAGGATATAAATAAGTACAACGGTCGTTTCACTGGGCTTTTCCCTGCGTTGATGGCATCCAAGAACTGGCATGACCGACAGGGTGTCCATGTGTACTGCATTACAAAGGGCAGTCCTCTGTTGGAAGGCTCATAGGAGAGCACTCAGCAGCAGTCCTCCCCTTGAAGGACTGTCTCGTTCAAGTCTGATTTAAAGAGGATAAATTCCAAGGAGGGGAAATAAGCAGGGCTCTTGGAATCTCTCGTTTGGAGTCAGCGGCTGCTGGAAGGCAGGCTGAATAGCAGACGTGCAGCTCAGCAATCCGGTGTCTCTGTTTTGGTGTGAAGTGTCGAGTGAATGAGGCAAGGTTAGTCTTAGAGTCCACTTAGGAGAAAATCAGGCAGGTGGACACCTAGGGCAGAGCCTTCTCGGTGGTGGCATCATGTGTACAGAATTCGTTGCCTGCCTGCATCAGGCCTCATTGTGCACTGGGGCATTCATGCCCTCTGCTTCTTCTCCGACACAGCCTTTGCCATCTGCAGGGTTCATTTGTTGTTGTTGTTGTTGTTGTTGTTATTGTTATAACATTTCTATGCCGCCCCTTGCCGGAGCCTCATTCAAATTCAAACAAATTTGTTGTTTGTTGTTTAGTCACAAAGTCGTGCCCGACCCCACGGACAACGTTCCTCCCAGCTCTCCTGTCCTCCGCCATCCCTTGGAGTCCACCCAAGTCCATACTCACTGCCCCGGTGACCTCGTCCAGCCGCCTCATCCTCTGCCATCCCCTTCTCCTTTTGCAATCAATCATTCCCAGCATCACAGCATCCATAAGTACTTGCATTTGAAAAACAGGCAAATCATTTAAAACTTGCTGCTCAAAGAACTCAGGGGTAGCAACAGATGTTTTACATTGATAAAAAAGCTATTTATTATTATTATTATATAACTTTTACATCCCACCTTTTTCCCTCTTGAGAGAAACCCAAGGAGACCTACATGCCCCTTCTTTTCATTTTATCCACAACACCCCAGTGAGGTAGGTTAAGCCAGGAGTCCATGACTGGTCCAAAGTCACCCAGTGGGTTTCACGGCTGAGTAGGGTCTGAAACCCAGATCTCCCGTGTCCCGTCCAGTTGTCTAACCACTATGCCATGCTGCCTAAGCACCTCAGTTTTCTACACAAGCAGCTGCAGGCTCCGCGGTTCTAGGTGAAGACCTCAAAAGAGGTGGGAGAGAAAACAGGACCCCTTCCATTCTGCTTGCTCCTGGAAAGGCTGGAAGCAGGGCTCCCATCTGCCCTTCACCCAAGCATTGGCCAGGGCAGCCCCACTCACACATGTAGCCCAGGCTTGTAGCCCAACGTGGGAATGTGGCTCAGGAAAAACTCTGAAAGCCTGGGAAATTGCTGGTGGCCTGTATGTCAATAAGACTGACCTAGACACATCAGTGCCCCACCCTGGTATAAGCCCACTTCCAATATCCCTATTTAATCCAGACTTTGATGCAAGACACTGAGGACTAGAATCTTGCTTGGTTTTAGAGGAAGGGAATTTGGCTCAGGAATAGCGCACGGGCTTTGCACAGAGAAGGTCCCAGTTTCAGTTTGCAACATCTCTGCTTAAAGCCCTGTAGGGCTGTTGCCAGTCAGTGCAGAGTTTCCTGAGTTCTAATTAATTAATTCCATGTCTTTGCCAACCAATAACTGAAAATCTCTGGGTAGTGTCCAGCAGTAAAGATAAGCCAAGGGCTTGAGTATAAGACAGTTTGGTATGATGCATTTCCCCTCCCTCCCCTCCAAGAACTCCATTTGATCCTCACAACAACCCTGCAAAGCAGGCCAGGCTGGAGGGTTGCTATTGGCCCCGTGTCCCCCAAGGACCTCTGTGCCTAAGCAAGGATTCGGAGCAACACCTTGCTCCCTACGGCCTGGGAATCGCGCCACCACACCCCGATGGCCCTCACCTACTGGGGAGTTAGGGTTTGGGGCCTGCCCACATCAGTGCAGCTGGGCCCTGGGCAGGATGGTTTTGCTGGGCACTCCTCGCTCGCACTGAAATCTTGCAGAACACTCTACTCACAGGGAGGCCGTTCCGCTCACAGGTGCCTTGGCCTGTGCCCCAAGGTCCTGCCCCATTTTCCCAGATGCCCAGCCAGCAATCCCCCAGGCAGTAGGCACAGAGGCCCTCCTGCAACCCCTCTTCCAGGGAGCACTTTGGCCTGCCAAGCCCCACCTTCTGAATTTACACCCCCCCCACCACACACACACACACACACACACACACACACCATTTCAATGCCCCAGCTCTGCCCCCAGCAAAATCAGGCCAAGCCGCACAGCCTTCCCCATGCAAAGCAGCGTGCTTGTGCAAGCGGGGCTCTGCCCGACACACACCTCGGTCCCACTAAAATAAGAAATGAAAGCGGGTGCTGGGAATGAACCGCCCTGCAATGCCTTCCAGATGTGCCCTGCAGAAGCCCTGCGGAGTCTGTCCTCTGCCCATCGTTGCAGTCTGGGGAAAACGGCTTCTTTTGGAGGTCAGAGAAATACGAGGCATCACAGGTCACACCCCCAAATGATGGTCCATATTAGCTCCAGGGTCAGCAAGTACACGGCAAAAGCCGCAGCCAAGCAGGCCTGAGTTTAAAGGAGAGAGCGAGGGTGTTGCTTTTCCTTAACGTAAATCCAATCCATCCCCAGTTAATGTCATTGCACAGAAATGTGCTTTGGGTGGTTTTCTGCACTCTTGCCCGACTCAGATTCGAGGCAAACTGTCCAGCTTTCACCGTGATCGAAAATATGACAGTGTGGATAATCTTGGCCTTGGTCAAGATTTGATTAGCTTTTCTAATGCCTTCCTTCCAAGTCTCAAATCTTTTTTGAATGCCTTGGCTGCAGCCTGCCTTTGAATTGATGACTGTGCCAAGTTATGCAAAATCTTTTGCAATTTAAGGCCGTTTATATACTAAGACACATCAAATAGGATCAAACAAGAGTCCTTATCAACACAGGGGGCAAACCTGTTTCTACACTCAGTAGTTACGTACAGTAAATAATGAAAGACAGAGGAAAACAACGTAACAAGATGCAAATGCCAAATACTTTCAGTTTCCCAGAAGAATCTATTGCGGGCAAAACTGTTCTGTAGCAAACAAGTTTCAATGATAGTCTTTAATGATACATCTAAGTAGCCATTTCAGCACAAATCCAGAAGACAGGGGCTGATTTAGATCAGAACACATGCTCTTAAAAATAAGATTATTTTTGACATTTATGCTACCCTTTTAATTTAGAAAAACGTTTAGTGAACCTTGCCCTAAAAATAAATGGAAAGTCTCTTCTATCCAATCACGAAGGGCCTGAATAAAAATTCTTCTCACTACTGTGTATGAGCCACAATTACACATTTATTTCACACCAAGCCTATCCCGCCCACCCCAAAGTCTTATGGAAGTGCCTCCATTTCTAAAACTCACCATAAAAGTATATAACCATTTTCAAAGATGGTTATATCTTAATCCTAAGGTCCTTAAAATGGATTGATGCTTTAACCATACGATATTTTGATGTTGTAAGCCACTTTGAGACATAGCACTGGCAATAGGCAGAATATAAATTAATGTTAATAATTGTTATAATAACCACAATCTGAACAAGTACAAGCCTCACAAAAATCAGTACACCTGGAATATCTGTACTACTGGACCAATGGATTAAAGGGGTGGCGGCTACGGAGGGGGGGCTATTGCTTACATAAATCAATATCTCCTTAAAAGCACAATTTTATTTACTTATTTATTAGATTTGCATCCTACCTTTTTCTTCTTTAAATACTTCATTCTCCTGCTGCCGCCTTCAGTCTTATCCCCACCACAACACCCCTGTGAGGTAGGCTGATCCAAGAGTCTGCCACTGGCCCAAGTCACCCAGTGGGCTCCATGGCTGAGCAGGGACTTGAACCCAGATCACCTGAGTCCCAATCCCACGCTCTTAACCACCACACCACACTGGCTCTATAATTACCACGTGGGTAACAGTACTGAGTGGAGTATAATCCCACCTAAACTGGGTTTTATACCCAATACAGCAAAGCAAGTACTTTGCCTGGCAATTCCATATATTGCAATCCTAAAATTACAGAACTAAAAGCAAGCAGCAGCAGTGGCAGCTTAGCTTCCACATCTGCAAAATACAGAAGATGGCAGAAGACCCCGTCTGTAAAAACAGAAGAAAACATGGATTTGATGACTGCGACCCAATCAGAATGGTCAAGCCACTGGTATTCTTGAATCCAGTACACACCCACTTCCTTGCCTGATTACGGCATTCCTTCCCGGGGCTCTATCAGTTTTCCCTGCCCCAGAACCAAAAGCTCCTGGCATGGCATGGAGACTCCCGGAAATCCCCGCTCACAGGGCCCTGACTCTACCAGCTCTTCTTGAGCTCTTACGGTGATCCCTGCCGGATGCAGCCAAGGGGCCATCTAGTCCAGCACTCCATTTGCTCAGTGGCCACCCAGCTGCTTGTGGGAAGCCCACAAACAGAACTTGGCAGCACATTAGGTCCCCTTTTCTGTTTCCCAACAACAGGGACACTGAGGCATGCTACGTCTTGAGTCCCATGCAGCCATCAGGACTCGGAGCCATTGATAGATTGCCGCCTTCTCCATGGACTTGCCCGACCCAGTTTTAAAGCTTTCCAAACTGGGGGCCCATCGTGGCTTCTCCCGGGAGCAAACTGCAGCGTGAAGCAGGCACTGTGGAAAGAGGAGCTTCCTTCCTTCTAGTATTAGGAGGGAGAGAGAGAAATGATTTCCTTTCCACTGCTTCCACACCAGACATCATTCTGGATGCCCCCATCCTGCCTCCCTCTACTTGTCTTCTTTCTATTCCTAAAAACGAACCCATGGCCACTTAGAAGGCCCAAGGAAATGGGTTCTAAGAGCAAAATCCTGCAGGTGGCAAATGCCAGATGAGGAATTCCCACTATTGTCCCTCATGCTAGGCCCCCAAAAGCTGTGCAGGCTGGCTCGGGGTTGACATTCTGTGTCCTCCTCTAAATGTGCATCCAAAATTGGCGTGGGGTTCCCTGGCCCACAACTTGACACTCCCAGTATGCACAAAAATATACATGCATAGAAAGAAAATATTCACAGTTCGCTGAGCCAGTCTTGGCTTCCCTTTCTTTTCCTCTGCAGTGAAGCAAAACATCACAATGGCACGAACACAACACACACGCTGGCTTGGAGGGGGAGGCTGGAGGCAGGAGCTGAGCGGCACCCCCATCTTTTGCTCTGCAGCCCGGCAAGCCCTGTTCCCCGCTGCAGCTGCACCCTGCTCAGACGAGTTGTAGCTGCAATGAGCCACTTTGTCCTTCCACCGCCGCAAATCAGCCCGCCAGCTCGTGAGAGGCTTTCGCTGCACAGGCCCCCGTTGCAAACCCCCTGTGAAAGGAGGGCTCATGAGCTGTCTTCTATGATGCACTTGAGGAAAAGAGCACCCTCTCTGATATATGCATATGTAGGCGACTGCAGTTTGGTCAAAGAAACAAACCACGGGAAGCCACAAGCTTCGTTCGTCTCGGTCGTGGGCCTCTGAAAAGCCTTGGATGTTGCCTCCGGGTGGATGGTGTTGAGGAGGTGCTCTCTGGGATTCTGGCTGAGCAACATCAAGGTGATCTGGGAGGAGCGGGGGGGGGGGGGGGGGGAGGATAATGGGAGAGGGGGGGGGGGAACAGGCTAGCTTTTGGGGGGAAATGAACTTGATCCAAGCTGCAAAACAAAACCCAACCCAAACACCCAAACACCCTCCTCCTCTGTGTGCATGTTTTGGTTTTCACTTATCTTTAATAAGCACATGCGCTGCCCATTTATCAAGCCAAAGGAGCATTTCCCACATCTCAAGGTCAGCAGATGGGAAAACAAGAGATGAGTAGGCTCTTCAGTGTGACGACAGAATCAGACCCGTTTTGAATACATTCCCACAAGGGAGCTGGGGGGGGGGCACGGGGGACGTAGGGGCAGGTGGAGAAAAATCCCCTCTCCTTTTGGAATGGATCATCCAAGAAGCAAACTGTCAAGGCAGAGAATCTTACTGGCCTTCCACCGGGCTGGAGCTCTCAAAAATCAGGAAGAAGGCATTTGCCGGCCCTGGACCATGAGGCTACCTTGAGAAATGGTTGGAACTGAACATGGGACACAAACTTTGGGCTTGCGTTTGCCCAAGGGGACACTGCAGTACTGGCTCTTCAGCCCTGGACGTGTCCTTTCCAACCCCGTGAAAGCGGTCCAAAATTCAGCCCCGCGGCACCAAAGGGAGCACAAAACGTTGGCCATGGGGGGACACAAAAGGATGTGGTCCATCCTCCAAGGTGCCACTCTTCTAGATCCCAGCTACTGGTGCTGTGAAGGCAGGAATCTGGGAGTGGGGGAGAAGTCCGTGGTTCCACAGAGCAGGCAGCACGAGGGGGGGGACCAATGCAACAAGCCTGTCTCGTTATGTTCCGAAGTAAATGGAAGAATAAGCATCTCCATCTATTCGTAATAACAAGGACCCCCCCCCACACACACACACACACAAGGGCCATCCGTCCAGGGCCAGACATGGCCCACAACACCACTCAACTCGGGAGGGGTCTTTCCCAACCTGGTGACTTGGCTTTGAACTGCAGGCTTCTCCACGTGGCTCGCAAGAGCTCAACCGGGGGGCTATGGACCCAGTCCCAAAGCTGTGCTCCTGCACTGGATGAGGCCAGCACCCACCTGCCCTACCAGTTCAGTTCTCCAAGGTCACAGGCTATGACCTTTTTCGGTTCCTTTTTCTAAATACTGCAGGGATTAAAGAGGTTGTCCTACTGGAGAACGCATGTTCATTTGGCTGCACCAGGGGTCGGCAACCTTTAACCCTCAAAGAGCCATTTGGACCTGTTTCCCGCACAAAAGAAAACACCAGGAGCCACAAACCCCTTTTGACATCTAAAATGAAGATAACACGGCATATATCGTTTTTTACCTTTATGCTATGTATATCTTCATTATGATTTAGCTGCAGCTCTTGTTCAGTCACTAAAAAGTTATTTTTAATCGTACATTATAACCTAGTAGGACTCCTTTCATATATTTTGAATAGGAGAACAGCTTCCTGAAGAGTCAAAGTCAGTGCTAAAGGGCTGCATGCATTAAACAGCAAACCCCATAAGTTCGTCAGCAGTAACAGCAAATGAATCTACCCATGTATCATTAAACAGTTTGGTTTTCTTCAGAAACTATTCTTTTCTTCGATTTATCCATGGTTGGCCTGGGGGGGCAGGGGGAGCTCAGTGCGGGTCCCAGATCAGCCATATAGGTGTGTTTAGTGACTGATTAGCAGCTAAACAGTCAAGTGCTGTGAATTGTGACAGGTCCCAAGCTCAGCTTTTAACATTCAGATGAAGGAGATGACATTGGGACAAAGAGAATCTTTTCAGCAGCTTTGTTTCTTTGTTGGTGTAACATGAGAGCCTGCAGGAAGCTTGTTTAGCAGAGGAATGTAGTGATTTAACTAACTAGCTGATCGACTTAACTAGCTAGCCCTTGGCACAGATCAGTGGCTGTGCCGGTGGTGCGTGGGTGTTTTGAGCGACGGAGCCGCGGCAGGGGGATTCAAGAGCCACGTGCGGCTCCGGAGCCGCGGGTTGCCGACCCCTGGGCTACACCATGCCTGGCGATCATGGGCAGGAACACTCTTGTCCTGCACCCAAGCTGTAAGGGTGGGCAAGGAGATGCTGCAAATAGGATTGGGGAGAGAGGCGTGCTGCCCTCCCCGGTTACCTTGTGTGGGAAGGGCCACTGCAGCAGCGCGTCGTAGCCTCCCCTGAGGAGGGCAATGAAGAGCGAGACGTGTGTCCCCGTGGCTCTCCCCTCTCCGTTCAGGAAGATCTTCATGCAGAGTTTGTAACCGTATCGGGAAGTGTAGAAGGCTGAAAATGAGGAGGACCGGGAGGTGAGCGGTTAGCTAGAATTCAGACATTTCCTGTAGGTCTGGATGGAAAGGGAGGGATGGATGGATGGATGTTACTGTGCCGTGATTTGAAAATGTCATCTCCAGGAAGTGGTTCAGGAACCAGGGAGTCCATCCATTCCCCATCCATAACAGGTTGCATCCACTCACCTGGGAATGAGCCCCACTGAACGCAGTGGGACTTCCTTCCAAGCAGACCTGGACTGGATTGCACCGAGAATCGGTTTAATGAATATATTAGAATATTTTGATATGACAGCCTCAGTGTCCAATTTTAAATCTTGCTTATAATGTGTGCAAAAGCCACGAATCGCAAATGCAGTCTATTAAAAAGGTGGCATAGCTGCAAGAGGGCCACACATGGGAGGGTCAGCACGGGCTTGGGGTTTTCAAGCAATTGGGCACGCCAAGGCGAGTGACTCAGGATGCAAAGTTAATGAGGAGCGCTGGGTATCAACTGGTCCCCGTTGGGCTTCCCCGGCATCGGGGTTGGGGACAGCAACAAGGCACATCCTTCTTTTTGGGCTAAAGCACAGAGACCGCTGCTCTTGCCTCGACGGATTTTATTCCAGTATGGGGGCCTTCGAGTTCACTGTCAGGAGAACGGCGGAAGCCAAGCGAGGTTGGTCTCTCTTACCTGGAGAGTGGAAGCTGCACACCTTCCCACACGCGGCTTCGTAGAATTTCTGGTGCACCTCCGTGATCTTCCACAGAAAGGTGCCGTCGTAGGATGCGTGCTCGGTCGAGCGCAGTTGCTCCTCGAGTCTGACCAGGGCTGCATCCTTCTGCGCGAGGCATCGCTGGAGATCGGCGATCTTGGGGACAGGAAGTGTTGCAGGGGTGTTGATAGAGGCTGTGGGGCAGGAGAGGCTAAGGAGGGATCTACAGGCGAAGGCCTGCTTGTGTTCTCCCCAGGACCCAGGAAGAACAGCTCAGGCCCTGCAGCTTGCTTGGCAGAAGGCCATCCTCGGGTGCCCATGCATTTCAGATGAGACAGTAATTGTGGGGACAGAAATGGCAGGTGGGGCGGAACAGGGCTCCCTCTGGGCAAACCCAACCAGGGCGCTGTGTGATTGTTTGCTGGGCCAGCCATGCAACGGGCTCCATTCAGAGTGGTTTGTTGAACTTTCAGTGCCCTTCCTGGCTCAGGACTTGGGGACGTGTGGGCCTGCCTGTCTCTTATTCTGCAGAGAGCTTCCTATCACCTGAGGTCCGGCAGGGTCTCCTCAGTGGCGGCACCCAAACGGCGAGGTCAAACCCATGTGAGCACGGTGATTGGCGTGCTGGACTGGGATCCGGGAAATCTGGGTTCCAGCCCCAGCTCGGCCCTGAAGCTCAGTGGGTGACTTTGGGCCTGCTCAGCCGAAGCTACCTCACAGGGTTGTTGCGGGGATAAATTAAAAGGAAGAAGGCCAAATAAGCCACCCCGATTTCCTTGAAAAAAAGACCAGGGTACAAATGCCATGGAAGAGTAAGCTAGCCTCCAGCATTCAATTCCCCTGTTCCACCACTGCCCTTGAACCCACGACCCCCGTGGCCCTTTACCTTCAGCTCCAAGGCACAGATCATATCCTGGTCAACTCCCCTGTGGTCCTGGATTCTCTGGCAAGAGGTGGCCAACTCCTTGCTCAGCACGGACGCAATGCCTTCGCACACCTCCAGCTTGCTCTGCAGCAAGCAGACCCGGGTCGTTCTCCCGGAGAGGGAGTTTCCGCGGGCTGCCTCTCCACCCCCGGGCTGCCCAGAGAAGCTGTCCATTTCCAGGGCTCCCTGGAAGAGCCCCGTCGACACCTCGGAGTCGGCGAAACGGGCGCAGGCACCGCTGCTCGCCCTCAGCTGGTGCTGAAGTAAGAGCAGTAGGTGCATTCTGGCCGCGTTCCTCTCGTGCTCTTTTCTGTCTTCCGCATTCCCCTGTTGGGAAGAGACAAGACCCCACAGATATGGGAAGCCAGGACCCAGGGATGGCCCAAGAACACCCGCACTAAGGACTGCCCTGCAACTGCAGCCTCTGCACCAGCCAGCCGGGCCGATTTCCCACAGCACTGTGGCCTGACACTTCAACAGGCACTCTGGGGTGTTGTGGGAAATCACAAGGACGGCCCCCAGCTCTGCTTGGAGGGGCACCACCACCTCTGCTGCTGAAGGAGGAGAACAGAGTGCTGTGGATATGCCCACCCCAGAGTGACCGCATCATTCTGTGGGGATGTTACTAGGCATTGTTATTCCGTTGCATTCTTATTAGATTTGTATCCCACTTTTTTTTTACGAACTCAAAGCGGCCTACACCATTCTCCTCCTGCCGCTCACAGTTTTATCCCCACAACAACAACCCTGTGAGGTAGGTTGGGCTGAGAGTCTGACTGGCCCAAAGCCAACTGCTTACTCCATGGCTGCATGGGGACTAGAACCCGGGTGGCCTGAGTGCCCTTCCCAAGCCCTTAACCAGCACACCACACTTTATATCCCTTGCAAGGAACCTGAGGGATTGATCTCTTTAATGTACCCAGCTGGCCCCTAAGAGCGTCCAAGGGGTCAAGTTGGCTTACTGCACCCAAGTCAAGGTTGCCAATAACATCTCCTTCTGTCCCCTGCCCACTGGAACATTCACCCCTGTGATTTGGGAGGCATAAAATACGATGCCTTTAAAATTAGCCGAGAATCTATTCGTTTCCTGGTTTAGCAGGGGTTAATATTGTTGTGAACAGCCCCAAGGACGGCTGTGGGGCAGTATACAAATGGACTTTGCCGTCATCATTATCATTAATTATTATTATTCCTTAAGTAGAAGGTTTCTTTGGAGTTAGCACATGTTGAGAGTTGCAGTGTTTTAGTGTTAAATCATGTATGTACTTTGAACTGTGATTTTTAATGCTAGGGTGTAATTTTACCCTGGGAAGCAGTATACAGCAATTGCTAGACAAACAAACAAACAAACAAACAAACAAACAGATAGTATTATATATACCTCCACAAAATTCACCCTGCCTTCCCCTAAAAGTTTTATAGCGGGTTCAGACAGCGACGTTACCTTGAACCGGCATCCAATCACAGAAAATTGGCACCCTCCTTCACTGGAACTCATGGAAAGATTCTGTTCAGGAGAAGATTGGCAAAAGGGTTTTAAAAATACAGATGTTAACATATTATGTTATTCAATGAGTTTGAGCTGTCCCCTTTTAGCAAGGCAGATATCCCTCTTCCCCAGTGCTAGTACCTCATAGATTCTTACCTAGTCCTACTTTGACTTTGGGGGAGATTGTTTTAATTTTTTTAATTGCTAATTTTTTTTTAAAGAAACCTTTAAAACCCACATGCAAGTGTTCATGCATTACCTTCCTTTAGCTTCCTAAAGTTAAGATCTCCAGTCCTCCGCCTGAATAGCAAATACCACAATATATTTGAATTGTGATGGTTGTAGAATTGGAGTACAAGCTTTAGACTGCACTCTATGGCCTCCCAGGATTGCCTGGGAGATTGTCGGATTTTTTGGAGTTGTGTGCCCTAGTTTTTGGGGGACACAAAAGGAAGGGGCTGCCACACTCTTGTCCTGCTTGTGGACTTCCCATGGATATTAGTTGACCCTTCGCAAACAGTTAGGCCCTGGGTCTGATCCTGCAGGCCTCCTCCTTTTTAATTTATTTTATTTTATTTTTTATTTATAAATCGCTCCCTTCAGGGCTCTCTGGGCGACATACAACCCAAAGTTCCAGCTTCTACAGCATTCCAAGTTGTGCAACTTTTGTTCATCCCTGTGTGCTTTCCAGAGCTTCTTTCTGAAAGATCCACAATGGATGAACTTTCGGTGGATTTTCAAAATTAAAATAAGTTGTTAGACATTGGTGGGCAGACGGTTACGCGCTACCTTAAAAAAAAGAGAACTGGGTTTGCTCCAGTGGCTCTTATAACATCCTGACAAAAACACAGAACTTTAGAAAGTGAAGCTTTTATTGGCATGGAGAGACCTGCTAAATGATTCTGTGTCAGGCGGCAGTTAAAAGCTCAGGCACACAGCCAGCAGGAAGGCTCACATGCCAGCCTAGGCTGCCACACACACACACACACACACGTGTATGTACGTATGAGGCATTTGCTGTTAATTTTCCATTATTCCATGACCTCTGCAATCACAGACAAGTTGGCCAGGCTGCAGATGCGTTGCCTAGTGCCCAGCAACCGGGCACTGGGTGCCTGGGTCCACCCCATGAGGGTGTTGTGTGATAAAACACTGCAGAACCGAAGCAAAGGCATTCGTGGCCATGGCAGCCTTGTGGAAGGACTCTGCAAAGCTGCAAGCCTGCACGGACAAACAGATCGATGACCGGGCTCCTCAGGGCTGGCAGACTTGGGTGGATACAGGGCAAAGATCGGCTGTGCCTCCTTCACGGTCTCTCTGACCTGTCTGCAGCTCCTTGTTGCTGAAAGATGCCTGGGTGCTTTTCATGTGGCCGTGTACTCAATCAACCAAACTGGACGTTTTTTTTTTATGAGGATTCCATTCATTTGCAAAGCCACTGTTGTGCACTGGAGCATTTTAGTAACTCCCCCCACCCAAAAAGCAGCAAAATAAAATCTGCAAGTCTACAGGATCTTTATGACTCAGAAACAATTGTACAGGCCACAGGGCAGAGGCACAGAAATCCAACTGCAATTGACGTTATGCGAATTCCCGCTTGTTGCCTAGGTGCTCCCAGACTTCTGCTTGTTGTAACACCCAAGTCCCCTCTTCATTTGCAGTGTTTGACGTGGTGCTTGTGTGCTCTTGAGTGTTAGCAAGATGCATCCCCGAAAGGATGCCAAGTGAAGAGTGCGTGCAGAAGCACAGGAGTACACTGGCAATGTGGAAGGGAGAAAAGAGGAGGAACCCAAAATCGGCGAGGAGGAGAAACTGTTATTCACCTGAACAGCATCTTTAGGGAACAAGAAGGAAACATTGCTCCTATAATGGGCTTGGACATTCAAAACATGGTGCTGGCAGAGAGCTTTGAGAATAATCTGGACCGGCGGAAAGACGAACCAGTGGGTCCTATGTAGATCCAAGCAAGCCAGAACTTGCCCTAGGAGCCAAAGGGACAACACGGAGGCTGTCTTACTTCGGGCACTTCCTGAGAGGCAAGACTCCCTGGAGAAGACAATCCTCTAGGGGAAATGGAAGGCAGGAGAGGAGGAAGACCAAAGAGGAGCATTGAATTTTCAAGCACTTAGCGGGCTTGTAAAAGGCAGGAAATTTTGGAGAGCATCCATAGATAGGGTCACCGTAAGTCCGAGATGACTTGACAGCCTGTAACAACCGCCACAAGGATGCTAATTAATTAATGTAAACATGCAAGAGGCAAAGGAACAAAGATGTCATACTTGCTGCTTGTTAACAAGGGCTTTCTGGTTCGAATTGGAGCATGGGGTGGAATTCAGGCAGCCGGTCTGCAAATGTTCCACAAGTGTTTTCCTCATCGCAACGTGCCCGCAGATGTGGCAAGGGATCAGAGCGTATTCGCATTCACTCTGGTGATCCTGGAAGTTAAATGGGATGAGTGGACACAATGCTATTAAGTCAGCCAAATAAAAAAGTCTACACCTGGAGGGAGCTTTGCAGGCCAGCTAGTCCGGCTTTCTCCATGAAATTCAGTGCTAGAGCACAGAGCCTATGTGGCCCTCCGAAAATGCAAAATCTCTCCAGAATTCTACAAACTATCATGCATCAAAGCCCATCCAGCAAAAACATGGCGTAGAACATGTTCTTCAATTAAACACACTACAAAGCTCAAATTAATAATTTGCAAAGTAGTTTAAACACATACCCAGCATCTGCATCTTTATTCTACTCGGAAATTCCCGTTTTTATCGGCATGTCTTCATGCAAGGAGGTGATCTTTATCCGTTCCCCCTCCAGCCAGAATTTCACTAGTGGTCACCCCGCCGGATCGTAACAGGGGCTCTGAGAGAGGGGGAAGCCTCCGTTGCCCAACTGGTGGTGCAGTAAGTCTCTAGCCACCCGGTTAGGTAGCCCGTGGCAAGCAAGCCTTCTCACTTACTTCCAAATTCTTCATAGCGCCTGTCCAGCTGCATCCAGGGACCCTGCAATGTACCGCGAGTTCCGAAATCTCCTTGTTTATGGCAGCGTTGCTAAAAACCTGGAAGTGAACACGGCAGTGACTGTGTTTGCCTGCCAAGTGTGCATGCCCCAGATTTCGCCATGTGCGCAAAAATCAGAGCATGAGCTCAAAAATGCACATGTTCAGTGTTAATGAGCCGTAATAATAATGCATGCAGAAAGGTGTCTCTGAGGCAAAACTGCATACAGAAATGCACGAATTAGGAGAAAGTGCACAAGAAGGCACTTTTCACTCCTTTCTCAACTCAGCTCTACTCAGCTGAGACATTTAATTGCACTTCCTGATTGCCAGGAGTGCTTAATTATATTGGTAACTGGAACTTCCAGTACAGGTATGTTATTGTGGCTGACTACCATTGGAAATTATGTTATAATAATAATAATAATATAATAAATAATAATAATAAAGGTAAAGGTTTCCCCATGACATTGAAGGCAAGTCATGCCTGACTCTAGGGGGCGCTGCTCCTCTCTGTTTCCTGGCCGAGGGAGCCAGCGCTTGTCCGCAGTCAGTCTCCGTGGTCATGTGGCCGGCGTGACTAAACACGGAGGGGCACGGAACGCTGTTACCTGCCCACCGAAGTGGCACCTTCTCATCTACTCGCCTTTGGATGCTTTCGAACTGCAAGGTTGGCAGGAACTGGGATGAAGCAATGGGAACTCACCCCGTTGTGCAGATTCGAACCGGCGACCTTTCGATCCACCAGCCCAGCAGCACAGCGGTTTAAACCACTGCGCCACCTGCAGTCCCTGTGATCCTATTACCCAGGAGTAAGCCTCACTGAAAGACTGGGGCTTATGTCTGAGTTGAAACACCTAGAATTGTACTGTGAATGCTGGACTGGTTGGATTTTCTTAGCTTGCAAGAGTGAAAAACAGCGTAACATTTAAGGGGGGGTCGGCATAGAAGAATCCACAAATAGACCTCTATCAAGACAGATGTTGGGTCAGGCAACTTTGCCACTCCTGAGCACACATGGGGGGACAGGTGGCCCTCCAGGTGCTGTAGAATTACAGCCCTCGGCAGCACCAGCCAGGTTGAAGCCCCACAACGTCTGGGGAGCCACCTGTGCCCCATTCCTCCCCAAATGCTTCAAGCCGGCAATTTTAAAAGCATTTCTTTAACTTATCGCACCTCTGTTCAAATAGCTGTCCTTTGCTTTATTCATTTCTTTTTAATTGGAAAGGTTTTAAAAACTTTTTGAGGTGACTCTGTGAGGTCACAGGTAACAGCTGATGGGGTCAGCTTTTGCTGAAAACCTGCAGAAACAGAATCCACCGAGAATTTGGCCCTGCACATCTATTGGTGTTTTGTTTTGAAACTTGTTCAGCTATTGTGCTGATTTATGAAGAGGAAATGACATTGGTCGTGGTGACTGAATGGAGCCTCCATCTTCAGGGGCAGTCTACATTTGATAACTACTTGCTGGGGAAATGACAAAGGAGGACAGTCTCCTGTGTGCTCTGTCTGAGCTTCCCAGAAGCATCTATGGGAGCGTGTGACCCTACAGATGTTGTCAGAATTCCACCGGCTATGTTGGCCAGAGTTGATGGGAATTGTAGTCCAGCAATATCTGGCAGGTTGCAAGTTGTCCTTTGGTCTGATCCAGCAAACTTTATTGCAAATTGTTCTTTGGCAGTTACTTTGCTTTTATTTCTCTCTCCTCAGTCCAGAATAACCTCAAAGGAACTGGACTTTGACAGACAACAAATTGCTTTATTCTTTGAAACATTAATGACTTCCAGTAAAGCAAAACTCATCTGCACCCCAAGGACACAAATGGATTGCTACCACACCTACGCAATCCATTTTAATACACAATGTGGGCTGTTTATGATGACCTTAACTGGGGACTGGGTGTTCTTAGATGTATGTAATTTTCAAGCTAAAAAGGCATTCAGTTCTAATATGTGTAAGAGCTTCTGGAAAGGTATGGAACTTGACTATTGCTTGGAAACAGAACAGAAAAGAAATGTTGAATCCACTCCATCAAAAAGCGGGGAACACACACACACACACACACAAGTCCAGCAAGTAAAAGTCAGGGGGTTCTAACCAGATCATGTGTGTTTGTGTTTCCCAAAGGTAAGTCTGTAACTTATAAAGGGAAGATGTTTTCCAATCTGTTTAGAACCTTGTTTATATTTTGAGAGGAAAATGACAGCAAATGCAGTGCTACATCCCATTTCTTAAGTGAGGTGGAAAACACACAAGTGTTTGCAGCTCTCACTAATTACCTCTGGGTAACGCGAGAGGCATGGTGCGGACTGGTTCCCTGTGGCCAAAGCTCCCCGTTCCTAGAGAACTAGGATGTCAAGAGCTCTTTGCAAACAACACATCTGCATGTGTTGAATGCATGAATAGGACAGGGGAAGGGGGAAGAGTGGAGAGATGCCCCGGGCCCTATGCCTGACCCCCACAAACTCAACCGACCTTCCGAACAGGGTCTTCACATGTGCAGTTTGCCTGCATGTTCTGAAAAGGCAGGATATGAGCTACAGAGGAAATGATCAGTACTTGCTTTCCTGCCATGTTGGCTTTCCATAGACAGAGAATGTGTAACTTGGGAAAACAACCAATCGCAGTCCATTCACACACACTTTCCTTCTATGGTTACCCAACTCCAGGAGGGCTGTGCCACACGCTTTTTCCAAAAGTTCAGAGCATCCTTCCTTGATGCTCGCATGACGACCCTTCTTATTTATACCCCTTCAATGTTCTTTAAGCAATCTGATCCATCAGCCTTCCCCAACCTGGTGCCCATCAGAACGATTAGGACTGCGGCTCCCAGAATTCCCAACCAGCAGGACCATTGACTGTGGCAGAAGATGCATCCAGCATCATGTAGCTTTTTGATGTGGAAGCAGTGGCCTCACTGGCCGAGATGCCGGGGTTTCTGATGGATCCTCCTTACTCCAGGAAGCGAATGAGGTCAACTGTGACTTTTGAGTTTTACTCTTCTTTCTGATGGATCATTGTAGGGGAAGTCAAAGGAAAACCATTGAGCAGGGTAAGAATGCTTTTTCTCAGCCAGCTATGTTTGGAGTCCGCTCTTTAAACCAAAATGCAAAGATGTCTTTGCTGGGAGGGTTGGATTTCTGACTGAACGATGCAAGGATGCATTTCAGGCAGCTAGAGGGCTTTTTAAAATTAATTAATTAAAGGTCAATGGATCTAACCAGTTGACTCAATGCCCCCAAAAGTCACAAGGCAAAGGAGCATGAAACTGGGAATCCATGCCTTAATTGCAGTCACCCTGGTCAAATGAATTGGGTATCGCACTATGGTCTTGCTGTCATTGCTGTGTGTACAAGTATGTACACACACAGTGTTTCAGAACTGACTGCCACTGCTGTGTGTATAGAAACTGAGAATTTCTAGCAAACTATATTGGCAGACCAAATACATCTTCTGAAACCCAGACCTATTTCCTGCCAACCACAAATCCCCGGTACACTACAAGCGATCTGAGGCTTTCCTGAGTGCCAGCTCCAAAGAATGGTTCAAGGTCTTTTCAGTGGCGGCCTGTCAACCATGATGCCCACCTGGTACCAACTTTGTCATCCTCTCAGTGCCAGATCAAGACAGCCCCCCGTGTTGAGGTGTTTAACGTTATGTAAGGACTTAATGGGATGCCCCTGTTCGGTTCTTCTAATAGGCCTAATTCTGCTCTAAATACAACTGTTTTAACCGTTTTGAAATGCTGTTTGTAATTTGGCATTGTGGAAAAATGTTTTTGAACTGGTTTTTGTAATTTGGTATTGTAGGAAAAGTTTTTTATGGTATCTCAGGCCTCTTTAAGAATGCTTGCAAACCACCCAGTGAGAATCTGCAGCTCGGAGGTATAGAAGTAAAATCAATAGATTTGGTAGAAAGTGCCATTGCATTAAAGACAGAAGAACATACCTTTTCAATGGAGAGCAAACTGTTTTCCTCGATGGTGCCAGAATTATCCTTCTTACCAGTCTGACAAATTGGTTTGCTGTTGTTTCTGGATGGGAGGGAACGAAAGAAGAAACATGATTTTTTTTTGTATGATTCATTCATTCATTCATTCATTCAATTTATATCCTGCCTTTTCCCCCAAAGGGCTCAAGGCAGCTTACATCATGCTCCTCCTCCATCTTATCCCCACAACAACAACCCTGTGAGGTAGGTTGGGCTGAGTGTCTCTGACTGGCCCAAAGTCACCCAGTTGGCTCCATGGCTGAGCGGGGACTCGAACCCGGATTGTCTGAGTCCCAGTCCCATGCTCTTAACCACTACACCACCCTGGCTCTCTGACTTTCTGAATAGACAATTCCTACCCATTTATTTTCAATACAAACAGCACTGATTTATTTTTATCCCAACCCATTAGCCATAAGCTCACAAGTGGCTTTTGTTTTGTACTGTTCAGAGGCCAAGCTAACCTATAGTTGCCTATGGTACAGCCAATGGTAAGGGAAAATGGGAGTTGGAGTCCAACAAATTTCAGGGACTGCAGTTGAGGTAGACAGCTAGAACAAGGCGTTGACAGAAAATAGCTCTGCCTTTAAGCACTGTCTGGGAGGACATGAAACTATCCAGTTCCAGTTCTAAGAGCCTGCAGTTCCAGAGCTGGGATGCCACAGGTTGAGCCTGCCCCCCATCCTCTTCCCATCACAGCTGGCACAAAAAGAGCCACACCGGCTGATCTTGCAAGGTTGTAACTTGCCCTTGAAGGAGGCAAAAAGGGACATGCCACAGGGTCAGGGAGGGAAGGAGGCTGGGAGCCTGCCTTGATGCCAGTTCCTATCAGCACTTTATCTAGACCAGAACAGCCAACTCAATAAAAGGCAAGGCTGATGTGATGTGATCTGATGTGATGCACCCTAAAAGCCTTGCTATGGTTACTAAGGGAGGGAAACAAACCTGGGCCCGTGCAGCCCTGGGCATTCCCCTTCTAATCCCAGGAACCCACCTACAAATTATTGCTTAATTTAATTTAATTTAACATTTCTATCCCGTCTTTCACTAATTGTCTCAAGACGTCTTACATGTTCATGTTAGCCATTCCCTCTCAAGCTGGAATGCTGGCAAAGCACTTCTTAGTACCTTGTCTTTAGAATGTGAATTGTGAATGAGATATTTCCAGAAACTTTTGTTCCATCCTATGCCTTGACCATGATTTCCAAAGAGGCAAAAAAGAGCAGCTTCCCCTTAAGCCTGAATGATGAGCGAAGAGGGCTTTGGTAGAGCCCTTTGCCCTTGAACAAAACCTTTTCCCAAGCTAAGGCACCAGCTATGCATTTTTAATGTCCTCTCCTAGAGAACAAATCTCAGAAAAAGGCTTTTCCAGATCCTTTTGCATTTTACATGTTTTCTCCAAAACAAGACACTTTTAACACGCTCTGCTCCAGTGTGAACAGCCTTTCCCCTGTGAGCCATCTTGTTCTGAAGTTGAATCCTTGGCACTGGGCTCTTTTTCAAGAGCGACTTCTCTAGATGGCTTCTGGAAGCACATCCTTGTTATTACAAACTTCTCTTGCAAGCCAAGGCACAGGGAAACTTCTGTGAACAGCCACGTTCTTGAAAGGAAGGACTCTGCTAAATTCTTTCAGCTATTCAGTGAAATTCAGTAGGGTTCAGGAGTCCTTTTGGGCTAGTGCTGGAGAAACACAGACTCCAGCCCCAGTTCAGCCATGGAATTTACTGAGCCACTTTGCACGGAGAAGCAAGTTTTAATCCTCAGTGCATGCATTTCCCTAATTATCTGCTATCCAGCACTCCTGCAGACCACACGTACCCTGCTTGGTAGAGCAAAGAGTTTGCCATGCGTAAGCATTAATGTTTAAATGTCGCAACAAGGCAGGGGTGATTGGGGGTTGCTTCTCTTGCAAATGAGTCATAGGACGCAGGTTTAGATGACGTGCAAACCTCCATCTGTGGGGAGGAAGTGAGGAGCACAGTGCCCAGTACATGCCCAGGATTAAAACCTGTGATCACCTTGGGCTCGCTCTCTCTCAGCTTCAGCTACCCTGCAGGGTCGTTGTAAGGACAGGATGGGTGTGCACATCACTGAAGCGGAACTCCATGAGCAAATAGTACACACTCATGCATCTCTTGTGTGTGGACAAGCAGTGAGGCACTGGTAATCCTGCAGATGTGGCTGGATTCCAACTCCCATTGGCCACAGCCATCATGGCTGATGGTGCCGGATGAGGGGCATTGTGGTCCAAGAATATCTGGAGGCCACAGAATCCCCACCTCTGGTAAAGATGGACAAGCAGAACAAAGAGTCGGCAGGTCATTGTATTATCTTCAGAGACCATGTTACTGCATCGGATCCAACCAGGCATTCCTTTGATGTCTGCTCGGTCAGTAACTCACCTCTCACCTGTGACCCTGTTTAACCAGATGCAAAACATGCACTGGGAGCTGTAGTTTATACCAACTGCAGGTCAGCCAGTTAAAAATATTGAGGTGCTTTAACTAGCTTTTAAAACCAGAGCACACTGAAATAGTAGCCTCAAAAAGGTTTCTGTGGACTTTCTCAAGCCGCCTCCGACACAATGGGAAGGCAGATGGATGTTGTCTGTCCAGGGTGAGAACCACAATTTCTGGGCAATGGGGGTGTTCCAGGGACAGCTTCCTCTGCATCCAGAATCCAGGTAAGCCCTTCCTCCCCTCTGCATCACCGCAGGAAGGTGAGGCAGTGCCAGAATGGGTCTTCCCACCCACAAAGACCTAGGCAGAAGAGGGCACCCAAGAACGCGTCTTGATGGGTCAGTCAGGACAGGCGTCAGCTCCTCACCCTTCAGGAAGGGGGCCCAGCTTGGTGGTGGGGGCCCTGCCTTCCCCACAGAAGCTCAGCCCCCTTGAAGGTGCTGGCATGGACCTTTCTCTTCCTGAGACCTGGCAAAGGGGCTTCCAGCCAGAATGGATCCTCTGCTGTGGAACCAGCATTGCTCAAGCCACAGAGCGGTAGCCAGTGGCAACAACCAATGGCAATCCAGCTCATCATCAGCACCGGGAAAGGAATGCCAGAATTCTTTCCCGGCAAGGCTGCTCAGCACAGCATCCTTCTTCAAGCTGGTGGCTGACCGGGCAGGTACAAGACTGACAAATGCTCCTTTTAAAGATTGCATTGCTTTAAGTACCTGTTATCCACACCTGTGAAAACAATGGTGCTATTTCAAATACATGTGTTTCTTGGTTGGCACCAGAGCCGTAGAAGCAAACTCCGTTTTATTCCTGCCATCGTGATAACGCTATGATTTAAGTGAACTTAGCATGCAACATGGCACGTATCCAGAGTATTTCTTCCATCGGCGCTAGCTGGTGTGTGCGTGTGTTTTGCTCTCCCTGAGTGAGGGAGAGCAAAGGGCGGAAGGGCGGATCGCTTGTGACCTTCGTACCTTCAGCCTGAACTAGCTTAGTCAAGGGTGGGGAATGATGGGAGTTGCAGGCCAAAATATCTAGAGGGTCACAAGTAGCCCAGCTCTGTTAGACTGCGACGGAGCGGACGGCAGAGAGGAGCGACACTCGCTCGGATTGCTGCCAAGCACAGTTGCGCACCTGGGGGTCTAACGCA
Organism: Varanus komodoensis; assembly: GCF_004798865.1. Classification (NCBI taxonomy): domain Eukaryota; kingdom Metazoa; phylum Chordata; class Lepidosauria; order Squamata; family Varanidae; genus Varanus; species Varanus komodoensis. The sequence continues at coordinate 3,957,827 of NW_025335873.1, read as the reverse complement.
GCATCCGTGCCCCCAGAGGGCCCGACCCGAGGAACGGAAGCGAGCGAGCTGCACGCCTGGCGCTGGCCCCGGGCCGGGGCCACGTCGCCCGCCTGCGCCCCGAGGCAGGGGGGGCGTGCAGGCGACCCGGGTGGCGCCCCGCGCAGCGGCGGCCGCTCTGCCCCCCCC